>NC_133655.1:93412753-94012753 GCF_009905375.1 Apium graveolens | reverse complement strand
AGATTCGCATAGCTCATCATGGACCGAACCATGTCTAAAAAAGTTTGATTTCTCCTTTCAGATACCCCATTCAACTGTGGAGTATATGGAGGAGTCCACTGGGAGACTATACCATTTTCTTTGAGATAAGCTAGAAACTCTCCATTCAAGTATTTACCACCTCGATCTGATCGAAGAGTTATAATACTATATTTGGTTTGTTTCTCCACTTCATACTTATATTCTTTGAACTTTTCAAAGGCTTCAGACTTGTGTTTCATCAAATACACATATCCAAATCTAGATCGATCATCTATGAAAGTAATGAAGTATGAAAATCCACCCATGGCTTGCGTAGACATTGGTCCACATACATCTGTGTATACCAATCCTAGCAAATCTGCAGCCCTCTCTCCATGTCCACTAAATGGAGATTTGGTCATTTTACCCGATAGACAAGACTCATATGTAGGATATGATTCAAAATCAAAGGGGTCCAGTAACCCTTCCTTATGCAATGTCCGCAGTCTATTTTCACTAATATGACCAAGTCTGCAGTGCCACAAGAAAGTGAGATTTTTATCATCCCTTTTTCTTTTATTAGTATGTTCAATTTGTAGTAAATTATGCTCTACGTCACATACATACAGACCATTATTTAAAATACCACTTCCATAAAGAACGTTATCTCTAAGAATTGAACATTTATTATTCTGAATAACAAACGAAAATCCAGTCAAGTCTAACATGGGAATAGAAATAATATTCCTCACAGTCGAGGGAACAAAATAATAATTATTTAAAACAATAGTCTTGCCCGTAGGCATATGTAAATGAAATGATCCTACAGCTTCAGCAACAACTCTTGCTCCATTTCCCATCCGTAGAATCACCTCCTCTTCCTCAAGAGTCCTACTTCTCCTTAGTCCCTACAAAGAATTGCAAATATGAGAACCACAGGCGGTATCTAATACCCAAGTAGAAATTTGATTTAATGACATATTCAATGCAATCATGAACATACTTGAAACAGAAGCGGTAGTCTCACTACCCTTCTTCTTCTTCAATCCTGCAAGGTAAACCTTGCAGTTCCTCTTCCAGTGCCCCATTTTGTTACAGTGAAAGCAAACAGCTTTGCTCTTGGGGTCTTCAGCTTTTGGTGGAACCGGCTTTTTTTCACCTACTTTCTTCTTCTTGGAAGGGTTCTTCTTCCTTTTCTTAGGATTGGAACCTTCACCAATTAGAAGAACAAAAGTCTTCTTAAAAGGAAAATTCGATTCCGTAGTCTTCAACATGTTGTGGAGTTCAGGCAGGCTGGCATCCAGCTTATTCATGTGAAAGTTCACAATAAACTGCGAGAATGAACCCGGAAGTGATTGCAAGACCAAGTCTTGGCTCATCTCCCCATCCATGGTAAAACCAAGTTATCCAAGACGTTCAATCAAATTGATCATCTTAAGTACATGGTCATTCACAGATGATCCCTCAGACATCCTACAACCGAACAGCTCCTTCGATATCTCGTATCGAGCTGTCCTCCCTGCCACATCATACAACTCTTGTAGATGCATAAGGATAGTGTGAGCATCCATATGCTCATGCTGCTTCTGTAGCTCAATGTTCATGGAAGCTAGCATGATGCATTGAGCAACATTTGCATCATCTATCCATTTACGATACACAACATTTTCATCATTATATGCATCGCTAGCAGGTTCAGTAGGCTTAGGTGAGTCAAGCACATATTCCAGCTTCTCAACCCTGAGAACAACTCTCAAGTTTCGAAGCTAGTCAGCAAAATTAGGACCAGTCAACTTGTGAGCATCTAGTATACTCCGGAGTGATAGTGCAGAAGACATAACGTATATAGTAAATCTGTAAATGATGAACACATAACAACACTTAGCAAATATTCAATTTCATTTCAAAACACTATATGAATCGGGTCTTTATTCATAAGTGGCTCCTACTAGTTTATCTAAATTATATAACCCCTTTAAGTGAAAAATTAAGCATTCATAATGCTAGTGGGAATAGGGATCCTACATTCCATCACACAACCTCGGCTGTAGCACGAAACGTCATGTGATGTTCAATAGGCAGACAACTCTTGTCAATTACATCTTATGTTATTCCCTAATAAAACTTTAGCCTCTTGAATAATTGAGTCACGACTGTAGCACGACAGACTCAATATTCTAAGTCAAGTCTAACCCAACATTTCGTACAATTGAATCAGTCTCCAATGGCCCACGGCTGTAGCACGTAACGACCTTTAGATTCTAATTCAATGTACACATCTCTATGTAATAGACAAGTATTTATTATTTCGAAATCAAAGCCCTCGGCTGTAGCACAAAACGACAATGATTTAAAAATAAGAGCTACTTTCTACCATGTTGGAAGGCTTTGACCGACACAAGCCCGTTGTGTCATTGGCCAATTACTACTTGATATTATTTAATTTTAGAGGGATTATATTATGTTACAATCATAATCATATTATAAAGAGATTTTTCCTTTTAAATTAAATATTTCAAATCGATAATCGATAATCAGATGATTCTCAAATCGGGGGGAGAATTGTCAAGAGGCGTCATTTAATACCCCTTTCTTATAGATAGAAATCTGCTTTTGCAGAATCATCCTTTCTCTTAATATTGAAAATTCATATTTAATTACGTGTTTCATAAACACAAGAATCTCATGATTGTATTCATAATATTATTGTTAAGGCAAGAAATGATTCATATTCTAGATTTTCTAGAGCACACCTTATATTGATTTAAGTTCACCTAAATCTATCATCGCATGGTAAACATAGGCATATATCTCATATATAAAATAAATAAACAAGTAAGCATGCAAGCAATATCATGTCGCACATTGATATAATGATGTATGAATTTATTATAGCATTTAAAAGCAATTAAAACATGCTTTAAAACACTTTCGGGAATATAAACAGTTCAAAACTTTTATAAAAAAATTTGACCACTCCATTAGATTCGTCTCAAAAAACGAATCCAATGATATATTGCACGCCCAAAACGGAGTTACAAAACTCCCAGAAATCAAATAAAAAAAACAGATGGGCTGTAACGCATTACAGGAACGCGTTACAAGCCCTGTAACGCATTTCGGTAATGCGTTACAATCCTTTTAAGCCATTAAAAGGTGTAACGCATTCCGTGAATGCGCCACAGGGTGTAATGCATTCCCGGAATGCGCGACACCCCCTTCCCCGCGTGCGCTGCATGCGCCTGCAACAGCCGACTTCTTTCCTTTTTTTTTAATCAACAATCGCCGCATCGAACACCGTGCCACCATCAACATCAGTACAGCCCCATGAACATCAGTACAGACTTTAATTTCCAGTAGCATACAACATATATATATATATACATAACAGATTACATATATATACATATTTAATTACGAATTTTAATTAAAACAACTTTAAAAATTCATAATAATTAATCCACACATCAGAAAATTATGAAAAAAATACCCAGACGATCTACAACACTTGTAGAACCCAAATCTACAGTCAAAACAATTTTGAGAAATAATTTCTAATCAATCATAATTAATCCATGATATAACTTGCAAAAATCATAATAAATTCATAAGATCATAATATTCTGAAATTTCATCATAGATCTATATGCATACAACCTATGTTCTGATACCATTGTAGGATTTTATACATCACAGAAGCATGGTAAAACATTTTTCTTGATATAAAATCCATATAATAGTATATAAATCGTGAATAAATCGAGGGATCGATTACTAACCTTTAATAGAGATCCAAGAACGATGAACGGAGATCCCTAGCAGCTGCTTCTCAAGTGTGAAGCACTCCACCGGTATCCACCAAGAGATCAAAATAATGGAGGGAGGAAGAGGTTGAGAGAATTAGGGTTTTTATTATTTTTTGGGTTGAGGCAAATAGGGTTTATAATAGTATATTTATAGGCAAAATTTTCATCTGAAAATTTTTCCATAAAATATTATTATTATTAACCCTTTAATTGATTATTCTTATTAACCAATTAACTAATAATTAAAACACCTTTTAATCATTAATCCATTTTCTAAACACTTTAAAAAAATAATTCTCTCACTTGATTTAATTTCCAAAATTAAATTCTTAATTAATAATATTAAGAAATTTTCTTAATTAATTTATAATTAATTAAATCTCATTTAATCAATTATTAAATTTGCTAATTAATTATTTATTTCACAAATAAATAATTACCAGCCATTATTAATTAATTCCTCCACCATTAAATCATTCTCTTTTATGGTGTGACCCTGTAGGTTCAATATTAAGCCGGTAGTAGAAATAACTAATAATAAAACTATTTTATCATTATTTATATAAATTCTCTAATTCATTAAATATGATTAATTAATAAATTAATCATATTTATTCTACATCGTGAGGGATACTTCTCAGCATATCGCGACTATCCGGATAATACGAATCCACTGCTTAGAATACCAAGAACCTATTCAGTGAATAGTTACCATACAATTAATTCCTTCTACCCTGTAATGTCATGATTAAATACAAGGCATGGAACTCGTGTCAAGCCTATCTTATTTTATCATATGCTTTCCCATTCACTATGCTTAGTTCTAATTAATATGAATTAGAAACTTTTTTCTAATTTCATTCACTCTGGCCAGAGATTCCTGAACTAGCATAAGTGGATCAGCATTGAACATTCTCTTCCTTTCACTGGAAGGGGTAGATCCTTTATTGATCATACACTATCTTCGTGTACAAATTCCTACACCCAGTAGAGCCCTTATTATTGTCCCTGGAGACTAAGAGCTAAACCAAAGTATAGTTCAGTGTACACAAGATGACTATGATGACCTCAAGTCTAAGGATACTTGTACTACTATCACTATGTGAACATCTGCTAACACGTGAGTGAACTCCATCAGTCGTTCAGCTGTGTGAGTCATGTTCAGTGAACTTATTCTATAATAAGCACCTACATACTAGCTATAGTGTCACCACACAAATGTCTATGAGAACAGACATCCTTCATAATGAAGCAAGCATAGTATGTACCGATCTTTGTGGATTACTAATTACTAGTTAGTAATCCTACGACCAGGAAATATTTAAGTTCAGAGTTATCATCTTTTAGGTCTCATTATTATGATCTTATCATAATCCATAAAAAAGCTTTACTCTAAACTATGGTATACCTTATTTAAACACTTAAATAGATTAAGCCCGCAATAAAACCAAAACAAGTCTTTTATTAATATCAATGAAATCAAAACAGATTACATAAAAGTTATTCCTAAATCATCATACATGATTGGACTTAGGACACATCTCTTTCATGTATTAGTTTTAGCACTTTGGTGTTCCTTTCCACACGTTTAAATGATGATCTCGTTAATTTTGCCTCAACACAAGTTTCACACTTATGTTTTGAATCAATAGTAAGTTTTGGTATGTATTCTTTTGCACTTAAACGTCGTAAAATGTCATAATTTACATGTCCTGATCTAGCATGCCATAAATTAGGAGACTCAAGCAAGTAAGCAGAAGAATTCTTCATTTCATTATCGTCCTTAATGGACATTACATTGAGCTTAAAAAGCCCATCGGTTAAATAACCCTTGCCTACAAACATACCACTCTTAGACAAAATAACTTTATCTGACTCTATTACAATGCGAAATCCATGCTTATTCAACAAAGAACCAGACGCAAGGTTCTTGCGAATATCAGGCACATAAAGTACATTCTTCAAAGTCAGATTCTTCCCAGAGGTCATCTTCATGATCACCGTGCCTTCACCCTCAATGGTAGAAGTTGCTGAATTCCCCATATAGAGCTTCTCAAAAGCATCGGAAGCTTTGAGACTAGAGAAAATCGCCTTGTCTGAGCAAACATGCCTAGTAGCACCAGTATCAATCCACCATTCACGTGGATTAGAACCGGCCAGGTTCACTTCAGAGACCGTAGCACAGAGGTCTATATCACCCATCTCCTTGGAGATATTATCTACCATGTTTGCTTCTTTCTTCTTGTTAGGCTTCTTGGGCTTCTTGTAGTCAGAAGACCTATGACCAAATTTATCACAGTTGTAGCACTTCCCTTGAAATTTCGACTTCGAAATCCCTCCCTTGGGTGCCAGCTTTTCCCCTTTACCAGAATTAGTCTTCTTGGGCTTGGAGCTTTGAGCATGCTCCGCCATGTTTGCCTTCTCAATGGCAACATTAACTTTCTTCTCGGACCCTCTATTGTCTTCTTCAATACAAAGTCTAACAATAAGATCCTCCATAGACATCTCCTTTCGCTTGTGCTTAAGGTAGTTCTTGAAATCTTTTCATCCAGGTGAAAGCTTTTCAATAACAGCAGCGACTTGAAAAAGACTCACTTATGACCATTCCCTCAGCATGAATGTCATGAATGATCACCTGCAGTTCCTGCACCTGACTGACCACGGTCTTAAAGTCTGTCATCTTATAATCAAGAAAGCGGCCAACAATCCACTTCTTTGCCCCAGCGTCCTCGGTTTTATACTTATCATCAAGTGACTCCCATAAGGCCTTAGCTGTTGGCTTCGTGTTGTACACGTTATACAACGAGTCAGACAAACAATTTAGCACATAGTTCTGACAGATGTAGTCGGAGTTCTTCCAAGCATCAACAGCATACACAGTCTGCATGTTACTCTCAGCAGTGAGCAACAGTAGTTCTTCCTTAAGGAAGCGATCCATATGCAACGTGGTCAGATAAAAGTGCATCTTTTATTGCCAACATTTGAAGTTCGTTCCGTTGAACTTCTCAGGTTTTTCAACATGTGCAGCAGGCACAATTGGCATAACAGGTGCAGCAGGCACAACAGGTGGAACAGATGGTACGTGCGTCTGTACTACAGGTGTATGCACACCAGTAGGCACCGCATGTATGATCGGAGGAGTGAATCATGTCGATATATGTCCAAGAGGAACACTAAACTATCCAATGACAGTGTGTCCCACAGGCACATGTCCCGAAGGCACATGTCCAATAAGTGTTTGACCCCCATCAGATCCTACGATCTGTGCGTTAGGGTTAATCGTCTGCTGGTGAACCCCATCATATGCAACGATCTGTGCGTTGGGATCAGCCGTCACGTTTACAGCGTTGATCACAGTTTGGTTCTCCATCGATTTGTTACTCAATAAAACAAGCTGATACAGATGTATCAGTCACAGATATATAAAATAAATAGCTTTAAGATTGTGAATACAATCTGCGATTAATACATGCAATTGAAATAGTGTGTGTGAATAACAGTGCGCGAGTATAACTGTAAAAAATAGAAAATAAACGAAAGAGATAAGGATAGGAGAGAGTTCTCGAGTCCAGTTGAAAGGAACTGTCTCCTTAAAGCTATTTCGCCTCTCACCGTATGTGCGAGCCGATAGCCTCCCGGGATAAAACGAGAAGACGGTGTCGTTATACAAACAGCACCTTCGGCGAGCTAGAACAGAGTAAGAAACTATCACCGAGTAGAGAGAGAAGAATAGGGTTTGTGTTTAGAGACGGCTGTGTGTGGTATCGTATAAGTTGATTTTCCCTAATCCCTATAACGATATTATATACAGACTCTGGATGACATGTGCCCTACTCTTTACAATTAAAAATTATATCAAAACTGGAATAATTATTTGAGCCCAAGCCCAGTGGAAATAAAATTAGCAAAACTAGTCCGTGATTATACGGGCCCATTTTCTGCTACATTCGTGGCCGCACGTCGCACGCGCGGGCAAGCTCGAAGGCGCTCGAAGGCTTTGCAAGCCTCGGATTACCCCTCGACATCCCACAATTTGCACTCCCCTGTGCGCGCACGTAGGAGATGGAGCAACACCTTACTAACACTTTTAAACACTACTAAAGTGTTGTGCTATATAAAGTAATGAAAACCTCTTTTCCATTTCAACGTGGCATACAAATTTTCACATCTACATTTACACCTTCAAGGGACCAACTTTTTATGATCGTATCTCATTAATCCGTTAACCATTTTGAGTGTTTCAAAATGTCTCGGAAATCTTTTACGGAGAAAAACATACTTCAAGCGTCACCAACTCAAGAACGGCCCAAAATGACTTGACAATGTGGGACTCGATACCCACATTTTTCAACAATATTTTGGGATGTTAACGGGGGCTGGAGCCGGGGGTATGACACCCGGAAGATAACGAAGAATGTAGATGCGTCTACTTGCAATGAGTCCATATAAAATGACAAACAAATCATTGCTGATGATAAGTGCGCCAACATAGAGGGGTAGAACGGCGAAAGTGAGATGCTGAGAGCGACAATTCTAATTATCTTGGCTTGCGCCAATTATATTTGGCAGATTGATTCGATAAGGTGTCGAATAAGATTCATCTGTTTGACGCAAGAGCTTACGCATTTTAATTTTCAACACCGAGAAAATCTCTTGCTGGCTAAAACTTTTTCTGGTTCTAGTTTTTGTTCATTTTTTTAACTATACACATTGTATATTCATCGACTCCGCGCGTTATGTTCTAACTTTTAGTCTGCATAGTATTTTCTTCCTCATTGCAGCAAATTTATTGAACTTGTATTCAAAGTCATATTTTCCAAAATTTCGAAGTTCTGACATTTCGAACAGTTTCGATAAAATCAAACATTTTACGCCTTGTAAGTCCTTTGTCCAGCAACAAAATTTGATCTCTTGTTTACATTGGGAGGAATATGCAACCCAAACAACTAAAGATATTTACATGTTTCACCTTTCCCCGTCTTCATCCATGACCATGAATCACGGTTTCATTTTTCTTTCCAACATTTCTGAATTTTCACTGCCTATATTCGACATTCCCCTGGTGACTAGGATACCGAATAGCAAAGCCGTCGACCGAGTTTGTAAAACACTGGGAATAACCATTGAAGTTCATCAACTCCGAAGTGTGATTTTTGAGACCACTCTCAACTTCCTCGTCTATACTTGTTTTAAATCTTGTGTCTAAACCACCAGGCTGTGAAATTAAATTACAGGGGACATATACGCCATTCTGATAGTTATTGTTGTTGCTGTTTAGTGCTTGAGTTTGATTTCCTGTCGGAGCTCCAGCAAGTTGTTCAGCTATAGCTGCCCAGTCATTGAGAGAATTCATTCTAGGAAGATTGATAAATCTGTCGTCAATCTGCGGCAAAGATTCCATTACTTCATCGAATTGAGAAGAACATGAAGATGATGAGCCATGACTTAGACTATGTTCTGTACTAGCAATTCCACCCGCTAATTTTTGTTGTGCACTTGGGTTTTTCTTGTAAATTCGACATAGTACCCAATCATCCAACTGTTGGATCAAATACAAATGTACATATTCATCATTTGATTAACAAGTCACAAATAATCCAACATATAATTCCAAAAAAAAAAAAACCAAGAACGTGTTTGCATTTAAGACCAATAATTTGTTCTAAGATCAAATTTTGTACCTTTGAACTTCCATTTCTTCGTTGGGGCTCCGAAAGTCTGTACTCGTGCATAATCCAGTTAGTCTTTGTTCCTTTGGGAGCTTTACCAATGTAGAAAACTAGAGCTTTCTTAATTCCAACCTTTTTTCCCTCACTCGTTATAGTCTTGTCGGTTCCCGTTGCCTTCCAGTAACCCGAACCAGCTACTCTGTTCGGGCGTGATCCATTCGGATATTTTCTGTCTCTTGGACTAAAGAAGTACCATTCTTTCTCACCGAACATGGCTTTACCTGATCCACAAAAGGGAAAAAAAACATTTAGTAAATCGAAGCTAATCGGTTCATAGTACAGTGTTCTACAATCGAAATGAGAAACACCAGAGGTCCTAAAACATTTGTAAAAGTACAGAGAAGCCTAGTGTAACAGTTAATCATGCATGATTAATAATAATTTTATCGCCTCCTGTGCTGCTATATGTAACAAAACTATTGATCAAACAGTGCATTATCACGTTAACGCACAATTAGAAGTAGACAATTTGACACATTAATGAATTATACGTAAAACGAGTTAAAGAAAATACTAATGGGATATTAGACTTACTAGGCAAAACCCAAGGATCAAATTTGTAGAGATTGATTTCAGCTATAATCTGAAGAGAGAAATGTTGGCCAGCAACTTTCCGACAGAGATACTGAACCATAAGCTCTTCGTCCGTTGGATAAAATCGAAAACCCGGTGGCAAGTTTAGCTGTGAAAGAGGGTCAGTCTCCTGCACACCCATTTTTATCTGATTTCTCTAAAATTACAAGAATGAGGATGATGATATTGATTATGCTAGGAGGGAATTGATTTTGTTCAAATATTATTTCATTTTTTCTAAAGTTGCATGATCAGCACGTTATTATATAGGCGTGATATGTAACAGGGAGATAAATATCGGGTCATTTTCAACAATTTGAGGTGGGCCCATATGGGAGTCCATCACCGTGGAACTATGGACACCGAGGGGGTTAATCGGGCGGCCGACCTTAGCCAGTGGGTTTAAAGAAAAGCCCAAAGTCCAAGTGCATGAACCACGTTACTAAAGTCATAACACAACAAAAGACAGCACACAGTCAATTCCGCACGTGCAACATAACGTGGATGTGCTTCATATCACACAATCAGAACGTTTAAATTTAAAATATATCTCTCAATTCAAGAAAATCTAAAATATTCCGCATCACACAATGAGAACGTTTCAAATGTTATATATTCCACATTTTTATTGTGAAGCACCTATTAATAACCTTTATTATTAATTGAAATCTCTTTTTAAATAACACTATTAATTTTAATTTCCTCTATTTTTGGTACCACTAACTTTTGGTTTGATTTATTTATTCATCTTATAATTTTATTTTTATATGTCTTTTAATTCTACTAAATTTTTTATTACACCATTTATGTATGTTATACTTTTACATGTAATATGATTCTATTAACTTTAGTTTTATTTTTGTTTCCTTAAAATTATACCTATTAAATTTGATTTTATTTTTGTTTCACCCTTTTGGTTTTAAGTTTTGTGTTTTTTATGGGTGAAAAACCAAAATGCCCACCATTTGGGAAAATCTGCCCAAAATACTTATTGGCAGGATGTTCTGCCTTTTTTACCCACTGAATACGCATGTGGGGGATGCGGATTTAGTTTTTAAAATTTTAACAAAGACTACGCATGTTCAACATACGTATTCATTTTTTGTTTTTTTGTGAATACGCATGTTGAACATGCGTATTCTTTGTAAAATCAAAAGTGAATACGCATGTTCAACATGCGTATTCTTTGTTACAATTTAAAAGGCTGAATACGCATTCCTGAAATGCGTAATTCGTGGGTATTTTGGGCGGTTCGCGCGCATCTGGGCATTTTGGGCAGTTGAAGGTGGAAAGTGGTGTATTTTGAGCATTCTTTCATTTTTTATTCCCTTATGTATTATTAATTCAGTATATTATACGTGTTTGGTTTCATCAACTTTTGATTTACACTTTTTGACTTTCATTATAACTCTAAATGTATAATTTTTTTACTTCTATAAAACTTATAATATCATATATATTATTTAACCCATTTTTTAATTACAGTTCTTATATTGATCTCAAATCAGTAATGCTATTTTTTATATGACTCAATAGTATATTTTAATGAAATAATAATTTTTTTTAAATCTTATAATAATTATAATCTTTTTTATTATATTCATAACACGAATATCGTACTCAATGAATTTTTTGAGTAAAAATTAAAACTTTTGACATAACACCTATTTTATTATAATTTTTAAAAATTATTAAAATAAATTAACTAGACCGTGCGAAGCACAGATTATCAACCAGTACTACTAAAATGTAAATATGTCGAATTCTAAAATGTTAAAATATGCGAGAAATATTTTAATAATATTAATATTAATATTAATAATTAAATTAAACAAATGAGATGAAAGGATTCAAACTCATGACTACTTTCTATCTAAATCGACCATTTTAACATTTTAGCACTTATAAGCATATAACCATAAAATATATAACTTCTTTCTTTTTTCATATTTTAAGTGAATAATGAATAAAAGAAACGGTGACAAGGATTACACACGTCGGCAGGTACACGTACACGATGCAATTACGAGAAAAAGTGCAGCATTTGGAAGGTAGGCAGGCATATTTCCAAAAGTGGGATAGTGAAAGGGAGTGGGGAAAAAGTAAGGGCACAGGTGTTCACCTTACAAGCTTCACACGTTAGCTTTATGTCCTTTCTTTCTTTCGTTATTTCTTTTAGGCCGACTACTTTAATTTTTGGAAGTACATAATGTATTTTTATGCCTTCTTTTCTCTCGTAATTTCTAGGCGCAGGATCAGCCACGCGCTGAGCAAATCCTTAAATATAATATTAACTCTAAATATGAGAAATATGACAAAAAAAATGTACTTCAATAATGTTTTAGTGATTTCCTATATCAGTAAGACACCTATCTCATGTTTTATTTTTAAAAAATCACAAATTTTTTCTTATTTCATTTTTATGAATAAAAAATTAATTTTTCTCTCTTATTTAGTTATTTTCTCTCTTTTTTTCATATCTCATTCAAATTTATTATTATTTTAATAATAAAAAGTGAAGATAAGAATCATTGTTATAGTTCAAATTCAAAATCATGTCTTAAATTATTAAAAATTAATATTTTATAATATTTATAAGAAAATTATTAAGAGACTGTTGGACTTCCTTTTACCGTACTTAATCGAGGGAAGGAATGGAATTCCCAACTGCCCCTGCTATTAACATAATCTAAATTTTTATATACAGTTAAACCTCAATGAAGTAATAATCGATAAAGTAATAACCTCGCTAAAATAATATTTTTCTCCGGTCCCAACATAATAGACACGGTATATTTTTGCTCCCGATAAAGTAATAAACTCGCTAAAGTAATATTTTTTCTTGATCCCGACCCTATTACTTTAAAGAGGTTTAACTGTAACTACGTTTTCTCTTCAGTTCTTATTTCCTATACCTAAATGGTAAAACCACTGGCGGGCAATAAGACGAGATTCCTTGATGCAAATTGCAAACACATGATTCAAGATCATCATGAGTCTCATTCCATAGAAGAGATCGATAAGCACAGAAATTCCATAGGAAGTTGTAAATTGTGTTAGAAATATTAATTATTACAACAATATAAAGATTGTTATATAACATATTTAACAAGATAAAGATAAGCAAATAATTATCGAAACAAATTATGAACATAAATAAAAAACATGTATATCAGTAACTGTAAAAATAAATAAAGTTCAGAAATTATACCGGCAACTATAGTTTTAGCAGAGTGATAAAAAAAGAAAAAAGTGGAAGCCATCAACATCAACAGGTACAAACAAAAAAAATATATTATTAGCAGAGTGGTCAGGCTTGCTCGAAGTCCTGACTACTCTTGAAGAGATAATTGCCCCCATCTACTGTGTTGGGATGCTTGCAACACCTCTTACAGGATAAAACAGCTCCGAACTTTGAGTTTACAGCACCTCCAAAGCTCAACGACGACTGATACCTCACTCACCGTAAAAATCACTAACTGTGTTTGTATTTATAGAGAACAGAGAAAATAGAGAGAAGAAGAGAATGTAATGTGTGGTGTGTTTTAACCAGCAACTTAGGCCTCTATTTATATTAGACGCTAAGCGTCACTAATCTACCCTGCACTAATATTAGAATCAAAACTGCTCATTTAATAAATAAATAAAAACTGTTGATTTTGAATTTAAATAAAATGTGACAACGTGTATATTTAATCCACATATTAAATCACTTTTAATGTTTTTAATTTTGAATATATATTATCAGTTACATGTCCAGGTTCAATGAATCTGACTCAGCACAATCTCAAACCGAACCCACCCAGTCCAATTGAGCCCAACAGAAACAATAACCCACCCCTGATGATAAATTAATTCTAATTAAAATTAAATGACATATAAATAAAATTCTCGCCCAGGTTGCCTCGCGTACGCGAGACGCCGAGACATTCGCCCAAATCGCCCTGGTCTAGTCTGGTCCGGTCCGATGGGGCGGCACGCGTGTGTGCGCATGAAGCACGCAAGAACATCATGAACCAACACACCTTAGTAATTGTACACTATCCATGTGTGTAATATTATATAAAGTCAACACCCCCCTTTATTTATTCCAATGTGGGACAAAATAACACATCCTCATTTCAAGCTCTTTCAAGCCACTAACTTGAACTCTATTTCTCTATGGATTTCATTAGGAAAAATTCTTGAACCCATACATGAAAGTTTAAGTTCCCATATCAAGGAACAACTTCCAATCATTAGAATTTGGAATTAACATCAAGAACATAATAAAACTTATGATCTAAAACTCTATTTTTCTAATAACCCCTCACAAGTCCATACAGAAGTGCGTTCAGGTTTCTCATCATGACTTATTTTTCAAATTCGGTGCCCTTTCGGGTTTGAACCCTCCTAAGTCCTCTACTTCGATTGCTACCGAATTCAGATGGAATGTTTCACCTTGAATCTTAATATGTTTAGTGTAACCATGTTCTATAGACGAAGACAAGTCAACGACTATGGTATCAATCTACGGCTTTAAGACATTAATGGCCTTGTCTCGATCTCGTTCATCGAATGCTTCAAGGAATAACCCTTTCTGTTGTGCAAGACATGTCTGTATCATAACAAGACTAAGTCAAATTGACATCCCTAAGAATTAGTTGTATGATAATTTAAATTTGTATTTTGTATTATATTACTTGAGTCTGTAAAAATGTGAAAGATCAGACTGTAGTACTTTCTTGTAAACGGATCAAGCCTAAGGAATAAACTCTGGAAGAATATCAAGACATATCATGCCTCAGAGAAATGATATAGAAGCTTGGAGTCGAATAAATCTGTTTTATGGAAAATATTCTAAGTCGAGACATCGACAAGTCACAGATCAAGTCATATAGAGAAGTCATTCGAGAACTCCAGAATGACTTATCGAGAAGTCCAAATTGGCTTATAGAGGAGTCCCAGATATATCGACAAGTCAAATGAAGATATGAAGATTGAAGATATCGACAAGTCATTTTGCATATAGAGAACTCAGAGATATCGACAAGTCAAAATGAAGATATGAAGATTGGAGATATCGACAAGTCAATTTTCTCACTAGAGATCTCAGAGATATCGACAAGTCAAAATGCTTATTGAGATCTCAGAGATATCGACAAGTCATTTCTACATGCAGAGGTTTGGAGATCTCGACAAGCCAAATTCGCTTATAGAGAACTCAGAGACCTCGACAAGTCAAAGACACTTATAGAGAACTAAGAGATCTCGATAATCCATTATACTTATCGAGATGTCACAACTCTATAGATCAAACTGGAGATCTCGAAATGCTTTTCAAGTACAGAATGCAGATAAGTTAAATATTAAAGATTATCAATCAACAAATGATCTTATCACTTAGATTGAAAAGTCTACAAAACAGCTTGAAGAGTGCAAGATCAACGGCCAAGATTAACTGACAAAGGAAAGTCACAAACCTACACAATTTGCAAAGATACACTAAGCCAGATATGGAAATCTTTAGAGATAACTTAAATTAGGGTTTTGTACATGTTATTGCATGCTGTGTAAACTTGTTTTTACCAATCTGTAAAGTAAACATTGGTCCTTTATTTTAGTTGTATCAAACAGATCTAGTTTTTCTTGTAAATCTCTCAAGGAAGAAGCTGAGTTCTTTACTTACAAAGAACCCGGGATTTATAGCAAAAAACTAACTTGATTTTAATACAAAATTAAGTAAGTTTTGAAATATTATGTGCACTATTTTATTTCAGCTAACATAATATTACTGCATTTCTAATCTGCTTTGTTAACTAAGTAACAAACATTCAAAAAGCCTTAAAAATATCCAAAATACATTCACCCCCCTCTATGTTGTATTCATTACCTAGCAAGTGGTATCAGAGCAAAATCTGAAAGTAAACAGATTAAAGATCTTGGAAGAATGAATACACAAAAGATTAGAAGTATAAAGATACCATCCTTTGATAAGACTAACCATACATTATGGAAAAAGAAGATGTTGCTGTTTATAAAGATGGTCAACCCATTATATGTTCAGATTCTCAAGAATGGCCCTTTCACTCCCATGAAAAGAGTTGAGGAATCTACAGATGGATACATGGTCATCCCAGCTCATTATGATCTTAAAGATCCTTCTAAATACACAAAAATTGAAAAAGAAAAGGTCTCTCTTAACAGTGGTCTGCAATTAATTCTGATAGAGTCACTTGACAATGTCATTTACAACAATATTGTCAATTGTGACACATCTAAACAGATCAGGGAGAAAATAAAAAATTTGTGTGAAGCTACATAGGAAGTTAAATCCAACCAAAGGAGAATATAGGTGTCTCGGTATGAGGGTTTCATGGTTAAACCAAAGGAAAGTATAACTGATGTTTTTGAAAGATTCAATAAGCTGATTAATGACTTGCATCTTCATGACAAATACTATGAACCCTGAGGAGGTTAACTTGAAGTTTTTGCTCACCCTTCCTGACCATCTAGAATAGAAGATTTCAACTATAAGAGAAGGGAGAGACTTGAGCAGAATGACACTGGAGGTTTTGTATGGTATTCTAAAAACCTATGAACTGGAAATGATCTTAAGAAAATATGTAAGAGCCGGTCAAGGGCACCTTGTTGATGGATCAAGTGCACTAATTGTTAATGACATTTAGTCATCTGATGATGAATAAAAAATCCAGATTCTAGTTGCTTCAAGTAATGAGAAAAAGAACAAGAAACCACGGAAGCAAGTTATTCTTGAACTTGAAGAGGATGAATTTTATACCTTGGATGAACTGGATGAGTTAGATCAGTCCATGGCTTACTTGGAAAGGAAATTCTCTAATATTAGAGTAAAGAAGCTAAAGTTCTTCAAAAATAAGGGACAGTCATCCAACAAGGACAACAACTGGAAGGCAAAAGCATAGTACAACTCTGGCAGCAAAAATGGCTACAAAACAGGATCTGTTGACAGGTCAAAGTTCAGATGCTTCAATTGTGATGAATTGGGTCATTTTGCTACAGAATGCAGGAAGCCTAAGAAGGTGAAAAAGGACAAGGCCTATCTTGAATTGGAGGCAAAGTATGAGGCTCTTCTAAGAAAGCAATAGGGTAAAACTTAAATTACAGAAGGAAAGAGTTGGGATGATTCAGATAATGTTGATAGTGAGGAAGTAGGAAACTACACACTCATGGCCTTGGAGCAAGGAGAGTCATCCTCATCAAAAACACAGGTACCAACTCTTACTACTATTGATTTAAATGAAAGTCAATATTAGGAGACCGTTGAAAAGATGAGCATAGAAATGTTCTACATCCATACTAGCATGGTAGCAGCTACTGAGGAGGCCAGTAGGTTATCAAAACCTAATGAGAATCTTGAGAGTGAGAAACAAGAGTTTGAGCTACTTCCTGTGAAGCTTGAGACAGTCAAGCAAGAGAATGAATATCTAAAGAACAAGCTGAAGTGTGCTAGTGAAATAGAAGTTGTGTTAAGAGAAAAGATAGAGAAGAATGAGGTGAAACTGAAGTCATTCAGGAAAACATCTCAGCTAGTTGGTCAGTACCATGAGAAGAATAAGCCATGTGCAAACATAACTATTGGCTTGGACTATGATGCATTGAACAACAACAAGAAAGTTGAAAGTGACAAAGGAAAAACAACTGCAAGTGAAGATGTCCCAACTATACTGAGAAAGGTTGGTTCACCACTGTTCAAAGCATGTGAAGTAAATTTCAGTGAAGAGGAGTTGATCATAAAGCAAGAACTTTCCATGAGGACAAAGAAAAGAAATGCACATAAACAACTCCACCTTCTAAAATTGAGAAAAAGGCCATGGTGGATCAAACCCCCAAGAAGCCAATCAAGGAGATTAAGACTGAGAATGCAGGAAAGAAGAAGAAAAACAGAAATGGAAAGACTGGGATAAATAAAAGCAATAACTTTGCATTTGTTACAGATGCTCCTAGGAAAGAAGGTCAGAAATGTGTCTCTACAAATCATCTAACTCACCTTTGCAAAAAGATTGTTAGTGAGTCAAGATTGGGAGCATGCAAATATTATGAAGCAAAGACTGAAGATCCCTATTCTTTCTGTGATAAGTTTGATTTCATCCCTTATAACATGAAAATGATGACAAGTTTCCACAAGCTGAGAGTAGACCTTAAAGAAGTCAATATGGGGTCTGCGGCTGAAAGGGAACATGCAAATCAATCAATGAACTTCATTCTTTTTTAATCAACTCATTCCAATTCTGTAAATTCTGTTAATAAGAAGAAAGTACCCAATACTGCTTGGGTAGCTAAACACACTTAATCCTCATTGTGTCCAGGGAAAAGTGAAAAAAGTCATATGGATCATAGACAGTGGATGCTCAAGACATATGACAGGTGATAAGGCCCTGCTATCACAATTTGAGGAGATGGTTGTCCCATTAGTGACTTTTGTAGACAATAACAAAGGTTTCACAATGGGATATGACATGATAATTTCTGAAAATATTGTCATTGAAGATGTAGCACTGGTAGCTGGTCTTGAGGTGAATCTCCTGAGTGTCAGCCAATTTACAGATAGAGAATTCAATGTTTTATTTGACAAAGGAAAGCTTAATTATCAGCAAAAAGACTGGTGAAACTGCTTTGAAAGGAGCAAGGAAGGGAAGCTTATTTGTTGCAGACCTGGACTCAGCAAATGAGGATGAAATTTGTTGCTTCTACACCAAGGCATCTGAAAAACAAACCAAGTTGTGGCATAAAAAGCTCTCACCCGAATTACAAGGCAATCAATATCCTAGTTAAAAAGGAGTTAGTGAGAGACATGCTAAATCTGGAGTTTGCTCAAAATAAAGTCTGAGAGGCTTATCAAAAAGGAAAAATGAAGAAATCAAGTCACAAGAGTAAAACTGTGAATTCCATAAGTGCACCTTTGTAACTTATTCACATGGACTTATTTGGACCAGTAAATGTCTTACAATTTCAAGAAAGAAATATGCACTTCTGATGGTGGATGACTACTCAAGGTACACATGGGTATAATTTATGTATTCTAAGGATGAGACTCCATACATCATAATTGAACACATCAAGAAGATTGAGAAGAATGCTGAAGATCAGGATTGTGTGAAAAGATTAGGGAGTGGCAATGAAACAGAATTCAGAAATGCAACTTTAACTGAATTTTGTAAAGACAAGGGCATTGTTCAAGAATTCTCAGCAGCAAGGACACCTCAACAAAATGGTGTTGTTGAGAGAAAAAAATATAACATTAGTGGAGGCTGATAGAACAATGTTGTAAGATGCCAAATTGCCAATAAGGTTTTGGGAAGAAGCTGTCAAAACTACATGCTACACTCAAAACAAATATCTCATTAACAAGAATCTTGACAAATCACCCTACTCAATCTGTTCTAAAAGAAAGCCTACTATGAAGCATCTTCATGTGTTTGGAAGCAAGTGTTATGTTTTGAAAGATAACTATGAATATGTGGGAAAATTTGACTCTAAGGATTTTGAAGCAATTTTTATGGGATATTCATTGGAGAGAACTACCTACAAAGTCTATGTGCTTGAATAAAAGAAAATTATGGAAAGCACATATGTGACTTTTGATGATTACAAGTTTCCAGGCTTGGAATGCCTTGATGAAAATGAAGCCGAGGCCCTAAAATTTGAAAATCTCAACATTGATAGTGATTTTGAGGATAAAGCTGAAGTCAACACAAATCACATAATGGATGAAGAGTCAATTGAACAAGTGAATCATGAGAATGAAAGCTCATCTCAAACACCTAAATTTGATAGCTCAAACTTAGGGGGAGAAAGAGGAGAAAGTTCTGCAAGTCATGCCAATAATGAAGAAAATGCAAAAAATTCAAGTCAATAAACTCACACCAGGAAGTGGGATAGAAGTCACACAAGAGAAGCAATTATTGGTGATCCAACTGCTGGAGTAAGGACTAGAAGTGCAACTACAAATGAATGTATGTATGCATGTTTTCTTTCACAAGTTGAGCCTAAGAAAACCGAGGAAGCTCTACTTGATCCTGATTGGATATCTGCTATGCAAGAGGAGCTAAATTAGTTTGAAAGAAATAAAATTTGGGAATTGGTTCCGGCATCAAAGAATAGAAGAGTAATTGGAACAAAGTGGGTGTTCAGGAATAAAATGGATGATAATGGGATTGTAACAAGAAACAAAGCAAGGTTGGTTGTAAAAAGATACTCACAGGAAGAATGAATTGATTATGATGAAACTTTTTCTCCAATTGCAAAACTTGAAGAAATAAGGATCTTTCTTTCATTTGCTACACACTCAAATTTCAAGGTGTATCAAATGCATGTAAAGAATGCATTCCTTAATGGTGAGTTGGATGAAGAAGTTAATGTGCAATAACCACCTGGCTCTGAAGATCCATAATTTCCAGACTTTGTATACAAATTACTCAAGGCTCTAATGGACTAAAGCAAGCACCTAGAGCTTAGTATGACACACTGTCAGAATTTTTGTTTAAACATGGATTCATTAGAGGAACAATAGACAAGACTCTATTCTATAAGCAACATGGTAATGATATGATCCTAGTTCAAATCTATGTGGATGATATCATTTTTGGTTATACAATTAAAAGGCTATGTCAAAGATTCTCAAAGCTTATGCAGAGTGAATATGAAATGAGTATGATGGGAGATTTGAGTTACTTTCTTGGACTTCAAGTCAGTCAAAAAACTGATGGAATCTTCATCAGCCAAACCAAGTATGTCAAGGATTAATTGAAAAAGTTTGGCATGGTTGATTGTTCACCTGCATCAACACCTATGTCTACAGCCACAAAGTTGGATGAAGATAAAAGGGCAAAAGTGTAGACATTTTAGGTTATAGAGGGATGATTAGATCTTTGTTGTATTTAACTGCTAGTAGACCAGACATTATGTTTGCAATATATCTGTGTGCAAGATTTCAAGCCAATCCAAAGGAATCACTTTTGATGGCTGTGAAGAGAATTTTTAGATACC
The DNA here is from genome assembly GCF_009905375.1 of Apium graveolens. Taxonomy (NCBI): domain Eukaryota; kingdom Viridiplantae; phylum Streptophyta; class Magnoliopsida; order Apiales; family Apiaceae; genus Apium; species Apium graveolens. The sequence goes on along the minus strand of NC_133655.1, from coordinate 93,991,638 downwards.
TAAAGGGGACTCCAAACTTGGGATTATGGTATCCTAAGGGAACATAATTTGAAGCTGTTTGTTACACATATGCCGATTTTGCTGGATGCAAGGTTGACAGAAAGAGCACTAGGGCTGAGCATTCGGTCGGTTCGGTCCAAAACCAGAACGAACTGAATAGACCGAAAAACCGAATTACCATTTTTTCTTGGACCGAACCGAACCGAAATTGTAATATGGACCGGACCAAACCGAACCGAAATAATTCGGTTCGATCCAGTTTTGGACCGAACGGACCAAATTTTTAAAAAAAATAAGGTTTTATTGAAATTTTAAACCAAAAATTATAAAATCTAAAATATAATTAAAGTAAGGTGATTTATAGAGTACTAAGAGTGTATAAATACAATTACAAATTAAAAATTATGATTGCAATTATTAAGATATATATAAAATATATATAATTTAAAATTATAGTATTTATAATTTGGTCTATTCGGCCTATTCGGTCCGGACCGAAATATTTTTTAAAAGAACCGGACCGAACCGAATTTTATTTCGGTCTATTCGGTCCGGACCGAATAGACCGAATTTCTGAAAAATCAGGACCGAACCGAACCGAATTAGCACGGTTCGGTTCGGTTTTTCGGTTTCGGTTCGGTTTTGCTCACCCCTAAAGAGCACTAGTGGAAGCTGTTAGTTTCTTGGACAAATACTTTTATCCTGGTATAGTAAGAAACAACAATATGTGTCAACTTCCATAGCTGAAGCTGAATACATAGTTGTTGGAAGTTGTTGTGATCAAGTGCTTTGGATTCGAAATCAGCTAATGGATTATGGCCTAGTGTTACACAAAATTACAATTATATGTGACAATACTAGTGCTATTTCTATTATGGCTAATCCTGGTTAATCATTCTAGAATAAAGTACATTGATGTAAGGTGCCATTGTATTAGAGAACATGTTGCAAATGGTACCATTGAGCTAATATTTTTCCAACTGAAAAATAATTAGTTGACATTTTTACTAAACCTTTGGATGAAGCTATATTCACTAGACTTGTAGGTGAAATTGATATGCTAAATTCTTCATCGTAAAGGCAAGAACTCGACTAATATTTTGCACCAGATTAATTTTTGATGAATCAAAATTCATTTGATTAATTGGAAATTAACTAAAATATGAATTATAAATATTTCAGATTTCTCTACATATTTATTTTTCATTTTATTTTTGTTAACTTAGAATTTGAAAAATTCTAAGTAAACTATCTCTTTGTTAATTCATATCTTCAATATATGAAGTTAATAAAAGAAAGATCTGAAAACACCAAAAGTACATAGAGACTGAGTTTTCGATAAGTATAAATGACTTCTTGATAAGTCATTTTCAGACTTCTCGAAGTAGTTCTCGATAAGTCAGTTTTGGACTTCTCGATTGGACATCTCGATAAGTTATTTTGACTTCTCGATAGAGTTCTCGATAAGTCTTTATTAGACTTCTCATGGATATCTCGATAAGCTATTATGACTTCTCGAATAACTTCTCGAATAAGGTCATTACCAGACTTCTCGAATGGACATTTCGATAAGTCACTCTATGACTTCTCAATAAGTATTGTAGAGATCTCAAGTGAATTGTTTTGAGTTCTCTACAAGTACAATCTACACTTATCTTTAACTTAGACTGAAATATTTAATAAATTATTTTCAGTATGATACTTTTGAAATAAATTCATTCTAATTTTATATATTTCAGTCCATTCTGGATAAAATGAGTATTTATTTAAAATCTCAACAAGTCATTTTCTAGTTCTCGATAAGAGTCAGGAAAATGACATATCGACATGTATCTATTCTATCACATGACTTTTCGATAAACAAATACCAAACGTTTTATCCACTTCTCGATAAGTCATATTCACAAGCCTATAAATACCCAGACTTCTCGATTGAGTGACTCTTTACGCTTTCGAGATCTCAATTGACCTAATTTCTCCAATTCTCAACCGTTCTCTCTTGTTTCAAACTTTTTCTCTCTAATTTTTCCTACCCACTCAAATTCAAACACTTACAATGGCATCAAACACAGTTATACCCTTTATCCCAAATGAAGGAACCAACTATCTTGCATTTATAGATGTAAATCAGGCTCCTGATACTTTCAAGAGTTTTGTGAAGTTTATTTCTGAAACATACTTTGCAGGTGCTTTGACTGCAAATCCAGTGTTGTACTTGGATGTTCTCAAGGATATTTGGAACACAACTATTGTAAGGACTGTGGTGCATGAAAACCAGGTTGTGTCTATTGTGGTTAACTGCTCAATTAGAGGCCAACAAGTGGAATTCTCTGAGGATGATGTTAATGTGGATTTGGGCATCCCTACTGACAAGATGGTGGAGGTCCCAACTCAAGAAGAGCTAGCTGAGTTCATGGACATCATCAACTATAGTGAGAAGATCAACTTAGCAAGCCAAAATAAGAAGAACTTGAGAAGGGAATGGTCCTTTCTATTTGACTCCATTGTGAGAGCCTTCACTTGCAGAAAAATAGGGTATGAAAAAATCTCAAGTGTTGTCTTGGTGTTCACAATGGCCCATAACAGACACCTCAATGTTAGTCATCTCATCATGGACGAGCTGAGCACCAGGCTCACAATGCCCCTAGCATCAAAAGGAAAGGGAATTTTCTTCCTAGATTAATAATGTCTACTTAAATTATAAAGTGCATGACATTCACATGCTAAATGGTATAGATAGAATACAAATAGACAACTGTAAACAAGTGTCCAAAGTTCTATTTGGTTCACTTACTACTAAAAAAAGGTAACTGTAAGTCTTAGACTCACTCCATTCATGTTGGAGAGATTCAGGACTTACCCTTACCCTATGCCTGGCATGAGGTCTAACATTGAATCTAGTGCAGTAATGGCTCATGTCCCTGTGGAAGAACAAACACAGGACAACCAACAGGGGCTTTCCCAAGCTGAGACCCTTCCTTCTATACCACTAGAAGCTAGGAAACCAACCACTTCATCCTCTCAAAAGGCTGAAGTGAGTAAAAAAAAGAGGAAGCAGGCACCATTGAAAGTAGTTAGTGAGAGTGGTAAGGATAATACAGAACCTGAGTCTCACCTGGTCAGAAAACTAAAGAAGGTTAAGAAAGCTGAGTTGACCACTCAATTGACCACCCTTGCACCCTCCCAACAGGATGCAGTTGTAAAATATGGAATTAAATAGACTTTAGGGGCATCATCTCAATAGGATGTCTCTATTGAAAATAGCACTCTCCCTAGTGCACCATGTAAAGAGTCTGCACCCACACTTGAACAAATTTAAGTGTATGAAAGAAGAAATAAGGATGGAACACACAAAGAGAGCACATCTTTTAAAGCTCCCTCTTCTATTTAGGGGAAGCTTCCAATACTCAATTCTGAAATTTAAAATTTAATTTCTCAAATTTCTTCTTCATTCAATCAAACACTTGAATCCGATTCTGTAACACCCCCAAATCCGGGGCCGGGGATCCGGGTTGTCACGAGTTCCACTTCCCTTAACAACACCCAATCTTATTAAACAACCAACTACTCTTTACTGTGACCCCACAATATACACACACACACCACAAGTTATAGTCTCAGAGATGAATACTCAAAAAAAATAACACAAGTCATTTTATTCCACAATTATATGTCATTACACCTTAAAAGGTTTTCTGGATAATTTACATTTCTTTGCCATTATTACAATTCATAATATACATAAGTCTGGTACATTATTAGTTGAAAACTTAGCCTATTGGTAATTTCTACCTCAGCTACAGCGGCCTCAATGCTTCCAGAAAGCTGCGGAACGTTTCCTATCCGCTTGCGAATTGGGAGCTTGGTCCTGTTCATCTTATCTATCTGATGTTGTGTGATGAAAGAAGAAAGCAAGGGTGAGCAGCAAGCCCACCAAAATAATATGTATAATGATTAACAATATATGAGCCTACTCATAATACTCATGAAAGTCTTGGTCAAAAGAAATGAACCAAGTTTGATATCTTAATGCGATGAAGTCGCAAAATATTCAGTATATATACATATATACTTTTCAAAATATTGGAAGTCCTCTTCCATGCATAATATACACAAAGTCCCAGTGTATAACTGTATAAAAAAAATATCGTTGCAAGGTGATCTCATATATCTAACCTTGTCTCAACGTTTTTCTGAAAATCTTTGTCATTCATAAGACAATTATTAATTAGATATAAGTTTAAAAGATGAAGTTACCAAATATTTCACTACACTTATATCATTTATAAAGCTACTTGAACTACCATTGTTCAAAGTATAATGAGCTTTCAACAGTTCATCACATAGATGAGACTACAAGAAAAGATTTGAATAAATTAAATCTTTAAAATATTATTAAAGGAAATGAAGTTATGACATACTTCATTAAGTTCTGATATATATATATATATATATATATATATCCACATATACATCTTCCTTTATACATTTCCTGAAAACCTCTGTCATGTAAAGTATGAACAGAATTGCAATATCCAATAAGTTTGGAAAGGAAAAGAATTTTGGCATAAACCAGATATCTTGGTGATCAGGCAAAGATACCCATAAGTAACCTTTTCTACTAGTAGATGGACGAATTCCCCACTGGTCATCACCCTGGTCGTAATAGGACCTTATGCTGGACTGCCACTCAGCCACTTATACATTTGATGGACTCCCACTGAGCTACTTACACTATCATGGACGCCCACTGAGCCCATGTTGCTTATGCCGACTCAATAGATGGACTTACTTCCCGAACGTTGGGTAAGTAATCAATTCATTTACCAAAACTGCAACCGTGTTGCGAATATAAAATACACCACAGAGCTGGATCCCTCAGGTTTTGAGCGAGTATTTAAATCCCCTTAAAAAGGAAGATCTTAAATATAAAAATGAGTTTTGGGATCCACTCTAACTTTTAAAAATCATTTTGAAGACTCGAAAACACTTTATAGAGTGTTTGGAGTAAAGCTGATTTAATGAAGTAAATCAGTCCCCAGAATATTTAGAAAATGACTGAATATTATTATTTAAATAATATTCCCATAAAGAATAATCTTTATAAAAATAATTGAAGTAGAAGTTTTAAAACTTATACTTGAAACGAGTATTAAATAACCAAAGATATACTTATATGAAAGTACTATCTTTATTTGAATAATCGAAAATAAGTTTGATTATTTACACCTTATTCTTTAATAAAATAAAGAACAAATCTCAGCAAATAATCGGAGTCATAGATCCTCAAATGAATATTCAAAAATATTCATTAAATATATAAACTGAGTCATAATCCCTCGAATGAATATTCAAATAATATTCAGATAATAAAATAAAAGGAGTCATAAGTCCTCGAATGAATATTCAAAATAATATTCATTTAATATAAAGGAGTCATACGTCTTCGAATAATATTCGAAATAATATTCAATAATAAAATAAAGTTAAAGTTATCGAATAAACCTTATTCGATTAATAGTTTTGAAAACTATGACCATATATATATATACGTATATATATATATATATATATTTATATCCATATATACAAAATCTACTCGGGATCCTCGACTCCCGGTTTTAGAAAATATTTTCACTTTTGGGTCCCTGTATTAAGGGTATATGCAAATTACCGCTATCCTCTAGCATAGGTATTATCAACAATTATATATAGAAAGAATACGAAACAGGCATGCATATATATATACCATAGCAGCATGCTTCAATATATAACAACATTTGCTAATTAACCAACATGCATCTATCGCAAGATAATGCAAATACATATATACATCACAACAACAGTTATAACTGGTAGAAAACTTGCCTGAGCGACTGGGGGTTACGAATGGCTCGGGACGAGTTTGGTAACCTATAAACAACAAGTAAGTTGGAATTAAACCAAAGTCACTTGTACATCTATACTTTAACTAACTTAGACTCTAACGCTTGTTTTGCGCTTACTGATTTTCTTAAGTCACTCGAGTACCCTCGGCTCCACCATTTTTAGTAATTTAACCTTTACGAGTTTTAAGGCGATTCCTTCGCGAGTGTATTACCAACTGCCTAACACACTTACCATAAATGTTTCATACATTAATTAACCCTTTTTGGTGTTTAACCTATGTTTCAAAGTAAGGCGAGGGGAAAAGTTTCGTTCGCGAAACGCCGTTACTTGAAACGGTCGTTTCTCCTAAACCGTGCATCGGAATCGAACGAACTACATATCAAAACGAAGCTCGTAACATGAGCTATCTAAAAATGGCAATGGTCATAATCTAGAAGGGGGTTCTCGGGTCCTAATGTTATGCACAAAAACAGTCTAAAGAAAATCGGACGTTACGACGGCTATGTTTACGCGATTTCCCAATTTTAAACCATTCAAAACCAACCACAATTCAACCTCAAATCAAACACACAACCAACATCCATCCAAACCACATCATAACAGCCCCAACAAATCCACATTAACCATTTATACTTATTCCCCACATGAACTAAAAGCTTTACTTAGGTTCTTTAACTAATTATCAAGATTTACAACTCCAACAATACCACAAAACCAACTAATCTCTACAAACTCAACCAAACTTCAAACAATCAAGCATCATGCTTCACATATACTATATCAAACATATTCATTCCTAATTACTCAAAACTAAAGCTAGGGTTTGTAGTTTATACCTTCCTTGAAGTGGTGGGAGGAGCTAGGAAGCCTTAAGAAGCTTTGAGAAGTCTTAGGAATGCTTGGATCTTCAAGGAAAACAAGAAAAATTTCAAGTTAAAAACTTGAAAACACTATTCATAGTCTTCTTCTTTGATTAAATGAAGAAGATGGAGAAGGAATTGATGGCTTAAACTCATGATATAGCCCTAACTAAGCATGAAGATGATTAGGGAATTAACTCACCAATTTAGGAAGCTTGGATCTTGAATTTTTGAAATTTCTTGCCTTTTGAATAGTAAAAAGCCGAGAGCTCTCAAGAACAAGCCTTGGTTTCTTTTTGATTTTGATGAAAAATGATTTTGCTTGGCTTGGTTGATTTGTTTTTGTGTTTGATTTAGTCAATTACCTTGTTGCCCTTGAATTTGTGTGGTTCTCATTCAACCACACCTCCTTCCTTCCCATGTCATGCTTGTGTCATCCTCATGATGTCATCCTCCCCTCCTTGTCCCCTTCTCATTGGTTGGGTGACATCATCCTCTCTAATCCCTTTGATTAACTTCCTAATTGTTTGCCTAATGATCGCTGATCTGTTATACGGTTCGCTTAACTTTCTTTTTTGTTTATCATTTGAAGGATCATACCCGGGATCTTATTACTTAGGTTCCCTTAACCTTTCTCAATACATTATATTCCTTTTTATGATCCTCTATTATAATCCTGTAATTTAAATCCTTTTTATCCTGTTACCTTATACTCAATTCTCTCTGTATCTAGTGTATTTCCGGGAAAATCAAAGTGTTCGGATTTGGATTCTGACGATCTTTACATACACTTATATCCCATATAAAGTACTAATAAAATCTCAGAATATCCATATCAGAACCCCTACATAGTGTGGCATGAAAAGTTTTCTCATTCAGCAAAAACACTATTCATAAGGGTTTCAAAATTGCCCAAAAATTGGGGTTATTACAGTCTCCCCTCCTTAAAAGGATTCCGCCTCGGAATCAGATAGAAATGAATAGGGATACCTTCTTAGTATTGCACTTTCTAACTCTCAAGTCAATTTTCCCACATTGTGGTTCTACCATCAAACTCTTACTAGTTTGATAACCCTTCTCCTAAGCACTCGTTCCTTCTTAATCTATACCCTTCCTGGTTGCTCCATATAGGTTACGTCTGGTTGCATGTCTATGCGCTCATATGCCCCTATTTGTCTAGCATCCGAATTACACTTTCTTAACATTGATACGTGAAACACGTTATGACTTGCTACATGTTCTGGGGTAAGGCTAGCTCATATGCTAACTTCCCAATACTTCTTAATATATTCAAGGGTCCAACAATTGGTGGACTTAGCTTTCCTTTCTTTCCGAATCTCATTAATTCTTTTCAAGGGAATACTTTTAACAATATAAGGTTGCCTCCTTCCTATTCTTTGTCCTTTCGTGTCAAATCGACATACTTCTTATGTCCTTCCTGGCTACTACCAGTCGTCCTCTGATTAGATCTATTATATCCCTGGTCCTTTGGACTACTGCGGGTCCGAGCATCTTGCGCTCTACAACTTCATCCTAACATAAGGGAGATCGACATTGTCTTCCCTCAAGGATCTCATAAGGCGATACCTCAATACTGACATATGATCTATTGTCGTAAGATAACTTAATCCGCGTTAAGTGATCATTCCAAATTCTTTCAACTCTATTACACAGACTCTCATCATAGCTTCTAATCATTATAGCTTTTGCTTCTCAATACCCATTCTTTTCCAGTTCGTAATCGCTATCACCTTCCGTTCCTAATATTATACTGGTTATACTTTTGCTCGTTAGCGTTCTATAACCTTTTAATAACCACGTCAACCTTAGTATCACGAATGTGTTTCCATCCCGAATACTATCACAATTTTATTATCCTTTTTCAGCTGCTTCTATCTTCGAAAGCTTAATCCTTCATATAGAAGTAAAAGAATTTATTGAGAGATCACTATGATCATGAACACTTGTTATATCGCATAGTTAGTACAGAAGGTGGCCAGCCTTTAGTACTTGACAAGAAATTAAATAATAGATGGTATCCTACTAGGCTTCTATCACACAGATAGATAGTCATTCGGCAATACCTCCCCTTTCTGGAAGGGTTGTTCTTCTCAGCTTACATGAAATGAAAAGAAGAGAAAAGAACGAATTGAAGAGAATTGTATATATGAAAAAATATACTTCCACAAAATATCTGGCTTGGAACCTACCTTTGAACTATAAAGGTTTATCATAGGAGAACAAAACATATATGTATATATATCAACATTAAGTATTATCGCATCGCATTTCACATGCTTAAATATTTGCTATTCCGTCCATCATTCTATGGACCCATGCACTTCCTCTAGCTTATACACAATTACCTTTGAAACTCCCTCGATATCGAAAATCGAACCTGGGATCTCATTCTAGACATCATCGTTACTAGAATTCTATGCTTGCACCGCAACCTTCCTCGTATAATAATACGGCTCTCTATTGATAAGAAAGAATAAATATTCAATAGGTAGATGCTCTACCTCATTAGTCTATCAATGATAACTTATACACTACCACGACCCGATTAGCGGTACTCAATCTCAACATCCATTCCAATACAACTCTCACGGTTGTAAACAGCACACTACTCGCAGAATCATTGCTGCATTACTATGGTCCATCACTGACCTACTGTAGTTATTCATTTTCCATGAAGACTTAATAGCTAACCATACGGAGTCCATACATCTCGTATCTAATTCTTCTAAGGAGGTAACATAATCACCATTCATGATTCATGAAGAACACTCCTGATCCTGACATACATACATGACATGAAGCAGATAAAACTGCAGAAGAGTTTCAATCAAGGCAACGATAGCAGGTTAATACCATTCTTAATCATATGCCTTCAATAGAAGACTTAACTCAAAGGTTCGTTTAGTCCTTTTTGAAATATGGTCCTGGATTATTCTCAAGATAGGATCTTCTGAGATAGATAGCCCGCTTATGGCGATTACACGAATTAAACCTTTACCAACTACTATTACGGTTGGGTATTGCACAGTCATCAGAAGGAATGTCAATCTTCCAAACCATAATACAACCTTCACATCTTTAACCATCATCACTGTATTCCTCTCGCACGAGCGCCTATAATTATTCTCTTACATTTAAAGTGTCGGCCACCTTTTTGGCCTTTCCTGATAGTAAATTTTCCTTACAGTCAATGTCATTTTAACCACCTCCAAATAAATTTTCTACCTTATTTCAATCACAGCTTATGTGAAAATGCTTTTCTTTAATATCTGATGAGTAAAAAAAATATCACCATTTTTCCATAAGTTATTGCCTCAGTCTTTAGAGGCTAATCACTGTCAAGACTGACTCTCAATCATACTTAGAACATCTTTTATCTTAAGTCCTAATTGCCCTGAACAATTTCGACCATTACTGGTTCGATCCATACTTTCTCGTGGTTTAACACGTGCCCCACTTGGCAACATTATAATTACGTCATATTTCCTTTATCAACATTTCTATTCTTGAGAATTTTGAATATTACCTTTCTCCTTGTAAAACCTCTAAGGTTATCCTTCAATCGTTCCTCCTGTATTCCCTAGATACAGGGCATATCAAGATACCATTTATTAATACCAGAATCATTGTCTATATACTTCTGAAAAATTTCTCCACTGATTCTTAAAGGTTGTTATTACCTTAATCATTTCCAATTCATACTGTCAAAACTCACACTATCCCTATTAAGGGTGAAATTCCAACTTTTATGCATTCCCCGATGATTCATTTTAAGTTACCGATGTTCTATCCTTAATTCCACCTTTAAAAGGTACCTGCCTTCTTCCATGGATAAATCAAGTCATATATCCCTGATAAGGGTGTCTTATTCAATCATTCCCACCTCGATAGTCTATACCTAACTTCATAATAGCATCCTTATTCAAATTGAGCTCAATCCATATGGCCTCCAAAAGATAACAATGGTCATCCGCTTTTCTTTCCTGATTTGGTAATGATAACATGGATGTTCTGGAAGATATTGGTCATGTTCAACATGAACTTCTTCTTAATAATTCCTTATGTACTTTTGTTGTTTATCTCAACAGTCACCTCAATGTTGGGATATCTTTCATACCTGGCGTCTCCCTTTCTGGGTATCATGCCACCGGTCTTACACTTCCCATTCTTGAAGGTCACTTCCTTCATCCAATTTTCTTAATTTCTTACTTCCTTGTCTCCTTAGTCTATCCGCGTCTCATTATTTACCCTTCGAATTATCTCAAGGTTTCATTGAATTCTCCCAACTTACAGGGGATAATTATCTATGTATCTCTTATGCCTTCAACCATCTATTTTAACTCATGGTGAATCACTCTCATCCTGACGATTACATACTTTTCTATGTCTATTGCTACGAGTCTTTAGGGTTTCCTCATACCCAACTCCCTTATCATACCTCAAACTCTATTGCCTTTATATTCCTTTCCACTTCAGTTTCTTTTTTTTTATTTTCCTTTCTCTTATCATTATTTCATGAACTAACACAACATAAGCATTGATTTCAAACATCCCGTCATTCTGGATTCGTGTCCTCAGAACGAATCTTGATAACTTTTACAACTTAGATTCATAATTCATCATACTCGTCTGCCTTTGTTCTGGCTCTAAAGCTTTTACACTATCTCCTTATCTTTGGGAATTACTTTCCCGAAAACAATTGACTGAACTTAAATCAGTTTATTATAATCTCTTGCTTCGTGCCTTCCTTGGACTTTCACCAGCGGGTGGTCTCTTTCTTAGGAGGGTAAGTGACAAAACAGTCTTTTGTGATTCGTCAATCATTTAGAATCTCAAATGATTCCTCTATTTCCTTTAGCTAGGCTTTTGCCTCGACTGGGTCAGCTTGTTCCTTTGAACTCTGAGAGCTTAGCGACTTAAAGGTCCTGAAAGAATTTCTCACCGCACTGTCTCCTCAGGGTGGTGGTTGGGGATAATAGTCTAAGTTCTTTTTAGACAGGTCCATGAATTGACGTATAGGAGTGCCGTCTCGGGTCTCCTTTCCTTACTCGACTTTCTGTTTCCTTAGTATGAAATGTTTCATCCTTCTCCCATACTTGGGGTTATCTTATACATTTTAAATCCTCATTTTTCCACTTCATTATGTTATGGGTTCATTCTATCTTGATGGCGACCTCCCTGACTATCAGGTTCAGGGTTTGCTCTAAATCTTATTCCTCAAACTAGCTTTCATCTAAGATTTCATCTTTAGGCTCTTGAACATTTGGAATCCAAATTCTGTAGGAATACCTCATTATTCCCTTATCATCTTTCTCGGTATTAATCTTTTATCTAATTGTTGGCTCTCTGCCTTCATTCATAACTTTTCTGGCACAATATGTTCTTTTCCGATCATTCGGTCTGTATTGCAATCTCAAATAGCTTTTCGGTACCGGCTCCGGTTACCTTCACTACTATTTCCATTTTCTCGAAATCTCTTATCAATTCTCCCAAAGACATTATCATCTTGAGTCTCTCATTTTTACTAAGGACATCAGCCACCACATTGGCTTTCCCCGAATGATACATAATCTCCCAATTATAATTCTTGATTAGCTCTAACCGCCTCCTCGGGAGTATGTTGAGCTCTTTCTACGTAAAAATGTACTAGAGCTCCTATGGTTTGTGAATTTCACACTTCTCTCCATACAAGTAGGGCCTCAAATCTTTAGGGCAAAACTATTGCCATGAGCCCAAGCTCATAGGTGGGGATATCGAATTTTATATTCCCTTAATTATCTTGACGCGTACGCGATTACCTTGCTGTGCTATATAAGAAGCACCCTAATTCCTTATGCGAAGCGTCACTTACAAATCACAAAATCTCCTTTTTCCCTCCGGCAACGCCAACATAGGGGCCGTCACCAACCTTTGCTTCAGTTCTTGAAAGTTGTTCTCGCATTTCTCTGTCCATTCGAACTTCTCAGTCTTACGAGTAAGCCACGTTAAAGGGGGCTACTATCTTTACAAACTTGAACGAACCTCCGGTAGTGATCGACCAATCCTACCTCTGGTAGTCGACCTAACCATGGTCATCAATTCATCAGTGGTCCTTTATTCATTCTTGTCAGGATCCTCCATGGGATCCTCCTCAACAACTATCCCTTCTAGGACAACATCCTCAACAGATACATCCTCAATATCAACATCATCCGGTCCTGCATTAGGACACTCTATCGGATCCACAATCTGATCTCCAATTAGTAATAAAACATCATCGCGCTGTTGCTCCTCAACCTCAGGGTTCGGAGTCCCGCTACCATGTACGATAACGAACTACGCTACTATCACGATATTTATAGGGGTACCCATAAGGGTTTTAACTGTCAGTACTATGTTAGGTAGTCCGACTATGAACTTGGCAAGAGTTCTTATTATCTTAGTGAACTTATTATCTTAACGTCCCATCATCTCTGAGGTTTATAACGCTTAGCTCTGATACCACTTCTGTAACACCCCCAAATCCGGGGTCGGGGATCCGGGTTGTCACGAGTTCCACTTCCCTTAACAACACCCAATCTTATTAAACAATCAACTACTCTTTACTGTGACCCCACAATATACACACACACACCACAAGTTATAGTCTCAGAGATCAATACTAAAAAAAAATAACACAAGTCGTTTTATTCCACAATTATATGTCATTACACCTTAAAAGGTTTTCTGGATAATTTACATTTCTTTGCCATTATTACAATTCATAATATACATAAGTCTGGTACATTATTAGTTGAAAACTTAGCCTATTGGTAATTTCTACCTCAGCTACAGCGGCCTCAATGCTTCCAGAAAGCTGCGGAACGTTTCCTATCCGCTTGCGAATTGGGAGCTTGGTCCTGTTCATCTTATCTATCTGATGTTGTGTGATGAAAGAAGAAAGCAAGGGTGAGCAGCAAGCCCACCAAAATAATATGTATAATGATTAACAATATATGAGCCTACTCATAATACTCATGAAAGTCTTGGTCAAAAGAAATGAACCAAGTTTGATATCTTAATGCGATGAAGTCGCAAAATATTCAGTATATATACATATATACTTTTCAAAATATTGGAAGTCCTCTTCCATGCATAATATACACAAAGTCCCAGTGTATAACTGTATAAAAAAAATATCGTTGCAAGGTGATCTCATATATCTAACCTTGTCTCAACGTTTTTCTGAAAATCTTTGTCATTCATAAGACAATTATTAATTAGATATAAGTTTAAAAGATGAAGTTACCAAATATTTCACTACACTTATATCATTTATAAAGCTACTTGAACTACCATTGTTCAAAGTATAATGAGCTTTCAACATTTCATCACATAGATGAGACTACAAGACAAGATTTGAATAAATTAAATCTTTAAAATATTATTAAAGGAAATGAAGTTATGACATACTTCATTAAGTTCTGATATATATATATATATATATATATATATATCCACATATACATCTTCCTTTATACATTTCCTGAAAACCTCTGTCATGTAAAGTATGAACAGAATTGCAATATCCAATAAGTTTGGAAAGGAAAAGAATTTTGGCATAAACCAGATATCTTGGTGATCAGGCAAAGATACCCATAAGTAACCTTTTCTACTAGTAGATGGACGAATTCCCCACTGGTCATCACCCTGGTCGTAATAGGACCTTATGCTGGACTGCCACTCAGCCACTTATGCATTTGATGGACTCCCACTGAGCCACTTACACTATCATGAACGCCCACTGAGCCCATGTTGCTTATGCCGACTCAATAGATGGACTTACTTCCCGAACGTTGGGTAAGTAATCAATTCATTTACCAAAACTGCAACCGTGTTGCGAATATAAAATACACCACAGAGCCGGATCCCTCAGGTTTTGAGCGAGTATTTAAATCCCCTTAAAAAGGAAGATCTTAAATATAAAAATGAGTTTTGGGATCCGCTCTAACTTTTAAAAATCATTTTGAAGACTCGAAAACACTTTATAGAGTGTTTGGAGTAAAGCTGATTTAATGAAGTAAATCAGTCCCCAGAATATTTAGAAAATGACTGAATATTATTATTTAAATAATATTCCCATAAAGAATAATCTTTATAAAAATAATTGAAGTAGAAGTTTTAAAACTTATACTTGAAACGAGTATTAAATAACCAAAGATATACTTATATGAAAGTACTATCTTTATTTGAATAATCGAAAATAAGTTTGATTATTTACACCTTATTCTTTAATAAAATAAAGAACAAATCTCAGCAAATAATCGGAGTCATAGATCCTCAAATGAATATTCAAAAATATTCATTAAATAATATAAACTGAGTCATAATCCCTCGAATGAATATTCAAATAATATTCAGATAATAAAATAAAAGGAGTCATAAGTCCTCGAATGAATATTCAAAATAATATTCATTTAATATAAAGGAGTCATACGCCTTCGAATAATATTCGAAATAATATTCAATAATAAAATAAAGTTAAAGTTATCGAATAAACCTTATTCGATTAATAGTTTTGAAAACTATGACCATATATATATATATAAGTATATATATATATATATTTATATCCATATATACAAAATCTACTCGGGATCCTCGACTCCCGGTTTTAGAAAATATTTTCACCTTTGGGTCCCTGTACTAAGGGTATATGCAAATTACCGCTATCCTCTAGCATAGGTATTATCAACAATTATATATGGAAAGAATACGAAACAGGCATGCATATATATATACCATAGCAGCATGCTTCAATATATAACAACATTTGCTAATTAACCAACATGCATCTATCGCAAGATAATGCAAATACATATATACATCACAACAACAGTTATAACTGGTAGAAAACTTGCCTGAGTGACTGGGGGTTACGAATGGCTCGGGACGAGTTTGGTAACCTATAAATAACAAGTAAGTTGGAATTAAACCAAAGTCACTTGTACATCTATACTTTAACTAACTTAGACTCTAACGCTTGTTTTGCGCTTACTGATTTTCTTAAGTCACTCGAGTACCCTCGGCTCCACCATTTTTAGTAATTTAACCTTTACGAGTTTTAAGGCGATTCCTTCGCGAGTGTCTTACCAACTGCCTAACACACTTACCATAAATGTTTCATACATTAATTAACCTTTTTTGGTCTTTAACCTATGTTTCAAAGTAAGGCGAGGGGAAAAGTTTCGTTCGCGAAACGCCGTTACTTGAAACGGTCGTTTCTCCTAAACCGTGCATCGGAATCGAACGAACTACATATCAAAACGAAGCTCGTAACATGAGCTATCTAAAAATGGAAATGGTCATAATCTAGCAGGGGGTTCTCGGGTCCTAATGTTATGCACAAAAACAGTCTAAAGAAAATCGGACGTTACGACGGCTATGTTTACGCGATTTCCCAATTTTAAACCATTCAAAACCAACCACAATTCAACCTCAAATCAAAAACACAACCAACATCCATCCAAACCACATCATAACAGCCCCAACAAATCCACATTAACCATTTATACTTATTCCCCACATGAACTAAAAGCTTTACTTAGGTTCTTTAACTAATTATCAAGATTTACAACTCCAACAATACCACAAAACCAACTAATCTCTACAAACTCAACCAAACTTCAAACAATCAAGCATCATGCTTCACATATACTATATCAAACATATTCATTCCTAATTACTCAAAACTAAAGCTAGGGTTTGTAGTTTATACCTTCCTTGAAGTGGTGGGAGGAGCTAGGAAGCCTTAAGAAGCTTTGAGAAGTCTTAGGAATGCTTGGATCTTCAAGGAAAACAAGAAAAATTTCAAGTTAAAAACTTGAAAACACTATTCATAGTCTTCTTCTTTGATTAAATGAAGAAGATGGAGAAGGAATTGATGGCTTAAACTCATGATATAGCCCTAACTAAGCATGAAAATGATTAGGGAATTAACTCACCAATTTAGGAAGCTTGGATCTTGAATTTTTGAAATTTCTTGCCTTTTGAATAGTAAAAAGCCGAGAGCTCTCAAGAACAAGCCTTGGTTTCTTTTTGATTTTGATGAAAAATGATTTTTCTTGGCTTGGTTGATTTGTTTTTGTGTTTGATTTAGTCAATTACCTTGTTGCCCTTGAATTTGTGTGGTTCTCATTCAACCACACCTCCTTCCTTCCCATGTCATGCTTGTGTCATCCTCATGATGTCATCCTCCCCTCCTTGTCCCCTTCTCATTGATTGGGTGACATCATCCTCTCTAATCCCTTTGATTAACTTCCTAATTGTTTGCCTAATGACCGCTGATCTGTTATACGGTTCGCTTAACTTTCGTTTTCGTTTATCGTTTGAAGGATCATACCCGGGATCTTATTACTTAGGTTCCCTTAACCTTTCTCAATACATTATATTCCTTTTTATGATCCTCTATTATAATCCTTTAATTTAAATCCTTTTTATCCTGTTACCTTATACTCAATTCTCTCCGTATCTAGTGTATTTCTGGGAAAATCAAAGTGTTCGGATTTGGATTCTGACGATCTTTACATACACTTATATCCCATATAAAGTACTAATAAAATCTCAGAATATCCATATCAGAACCCCTACATAGTGTGGCATGAAAAGTTTTCTCATTCAGCAAAAACACTATTCATAAGGGTTTCAAAATTTCCCAAAAATTGGGGTTATTACAGATTCTTAAGTATTGCCAACATCATGTGACATGGTTCAAGAAACTGTGCTCACCACCCAGGACCCAAATTTAGTTGGTGAGAGGCTACATACTGGGGTAGACCTTGATGACACCAACACAAACATAGGGGTTTTATCAGTTTTTACTGAAGTCCTTGTGGTGGTTCCAAATGCACCTTCATGTGCAAATCAACCTTCATAGGTTGTAAGGTTTGAGGGTATTACCCCTGAGGGGAGCTAGCTAATTCCTCTTCAATTCAATTGGAGGTTCCTCTTGCAGGAATAATTCCCCTCAAAACCCTAGCTGAGATTACACTTACAATTGAAGCTAGGAGTTCAATTGCCAATGATCCTAATATGGGGAGGAAAGTACATCACATTCAGGCTAGAGTACATGACAGTAACTTAGTCAACTCCCCTCCAATTCCAATGGAGGTTCCCACCACAAGTGGAGAACAAAAAATTATTATAACCACAGTTCAACTTGTGAGTCAAACTGTGACATATGTCACATGTGGTTCCATTGAGTCTTTACCATCCACTTCAAACCCAACAGACCAACCATCCACCTCTAACCCTTCTTAACCACAACCTCATTTGATCTCACAATGACTACAGGAGGTAGAAGCTCAAACAACAACTGTTAATGATCTTTTAGTTGATCAATTGTCTGGACTTGCTTAAATTTCATAACTTCTCACCTCAGATATGTCTAACCAAGATTACCAAGCTATCATGCTTTTCTATCAGACATAGGTTCAAGAACAGCAAGCCAGAATTGTAAATGAAGCTGAACAAGATGGCAATTGTGATGCCTGGCTGGAAAAAGATTTTAGTTTAGAGATGGATGCAGTGTTAATAAGGTTCAGGGAGGAGTACTTAATCATTCTTGGAAGTAATGCCAAATCTTCAACTCCACAGAAGTCTATGATGCAGTCACTGAGATCTACAAAGCTCAACTTAAAACTTTTCACCTCTTTATTAAAGCTCAAAAACTGTAATTGACTGATCATCAAGACAGAACAAGGAAATTGGTCAAGGACAAGCTAGATGAGATCATTCCTTCTTAGGTGGAAATCAAGCAAAAATTCTCTAAATTTAATGATCAAATGGTCAAGTTTGATTTATCATCTGTAGACAAGAGCATCAAGAATCTCAGGGAGTCATTTATAGCTCTACATGAAGTTGTCCAGAAGCAAATCACAAGTAACAATGACATCAGGGTCATACTGGATCAACTCCATCAGGCTAGATATGAGCCATCTGCTCTTTTGATGGAAGAAATCAAGGAAGCTGTGCAAGCTATATTTGGAACTTTTCTATCCTCAGCATCTCAACAACCTTTGTCAACATCAACCAACTTGCAAATCCAAGCTCTCCAATCTCAAGTCTCCACTTTGCAGTCAACCAATGTGTCATTGACAACTCAAGTATCACAACTCACAGCTACGGTCCAAAGTCAAAAGGTTGATATTAAAACCTTGGTGGACTCCCATAAGAATCTAAAAATGCAGAATTCAGTCTCATTAGGAGCCATCATAGGAGCACTCGACATTCCTCTGCCTGCACTTCCAGAAGATGTTAGTCCTAAAATCCCTACACCTCTCATTTTGCCCGCTAACAAGCCTAAGGGGGAGATTGAGGTTAGGTTATTAAGATCATCCCAGACATCTGTTCAAGCTGCTCAAAAACGCAAATCCAAAGAAGTTGATGCTGGAATGGAGAGGCTTATAAAAGAAGCCGAGGGACCTAGTCTGAGCAAGGAATTTGAAGATTTGCTAAAGGCTCTTAGGGCTTCTCTCAACAACAACTTTATCACCTACAAGAGGGCTTTGGACAAGACTATAAATTTCATAAGGGTGATTTTAGTAACCAAGGGTAACTTTCAGGAAAAAAGAATTGTGATCAACATCAATGACTCATGTATGGATAGATGTATGCAGGTGTCCCTTAATTTTATCACATCAAGAAGGGTATCTGAATTGGTTATATTCATTGAACAAGTCAATAGAGTAATTAATAAAGACACTCTCTTGCTTAAGGAACTACAAAAAGCTCAAGAAGCTGCTTTTCCATAAGCATATCTCCAGCCATGCAAGGGAGTGACATACATCTGTCCATCCACCCAACAACTCAAGAACTTTATTGTTCCTAGACATTGTGTCATGGCACACAAGAAACTCATGATGACTTTGGAAACTGAGTTGAAGACTAAAAAGAACAAGACTAGTGAAGTTGAAGAGATGAATAATATTTTGGGGAGATATATGAGAGATCCTAAAGCCGGATTTCCCAAAACACAATTCAATAAGGATGACTTGAATGATGATGGGCATGAGAAGGATGATCAAAAACCTTCTGGCTAAAATCCAAGTCAATCCTCTAAGGAAACTGGCAGCAAAGAAGATGACAAGAAAAAGGATGCTAAGAAGAAGGGAAATGATGAGAAGAAGGGTGATGAGAGAAGAAAGAAGAAAAAGGAAGATGGTATAGGAACCAAAAAAATGTCCAATCAATCTAAATCCAACATGCTCAATTTACTAAACCTACAAGCTCAAACATTCAACTACCTTTGACTTCTAAGCCTAAGCTTCTGAAAAAACTCACTGCAAACACCCTGCACAAAATACCAATCATCTCTAGCCAAACCACGCTGAAAAAATATCAAACCTACCTTCATTCAAGCCACCAATCATAACTCATTTCAAATTTGTTGGGAGAAAACCAAAGAAACCGCAAGTTAAAGAAATGGCTATCTGGAATTGTTTTGATCAAACTGATTTTCTGCCACTAAACTAGTGCATCACAGATGAAGACTACTTTCAACAATTAATTAAAGAAAAAGACAAAGTCTGGGTTGTATCTTATACAGAAATCAAGATATATTATGAGTATGGTACCTTCACTCTACTTGGAAGCAACTTAATGGACACACTTACAACCACATAATTCAAGAGAATAATTAGCTTAATGAAGGATAAGTGTAACAACTGGGAAATTATGCTTGTATTAAAGATAAATTATGTTTTTTATTATGTCATTTATATGTAATTAGTTATAAAACCATAATTGTTACGTGCTATGTGTATCTATATTATCCGGGTATTTTCAAGGTATTTTCGGATATTTTACTTCGTATTTAAAGCCTTCGTATCAAAAGTTATATGACACGAACTATATTTTAATAGTTGATATTTAAAATAAAATAATTGGCCTTATTATCCTTTTAACGGCTTGTACCATCGCGTTATTCTAAACATCTAAATATTTTATAAATTTTCTTGCTTCGCGAAAAATGACTTTTTCGGGTCCCATTGGGTGTTAAAACCCCCAAAAAATTCACATTTTCATTTTTATAAACTTATAGAACTTTCATTTATATCATTTCTTTTCATTTTTGAATTATTAACAATTTTTGGGAATTTTTGGCATATATATAGTATATATAAAATATTTAAAAAATAAAATTTAATACTCAAAAATTATAAAATTAGGGGCCAATTAATTTTAAAAGATGTATAATTAGGGGCTTAATTTTAATTAGCATTATTAATATTACTACTATAAATAGCCTAATTTTTTAATTAATTAATTATTATTAATAATTAAAAATCAGAAAAATCAGATAATTCTCTGAAATTCAGGTAGGATCTTCGCAATCGGGTTGAAGAATCAAACTGTGATTTCAAGCTGATTTCTGCACCAAATCGAGTTATTCAAGTACTCAAATCAAAGGTTTTAATCTGTTCTTTCTGTTTCTACTATCAATTTCATGTTTTACATCGTATATTTTGATTTTCAATTTCTAGGGTTTATGTTCGAATTGGGTCTTTTTGATTTTAGGGTTATTAAGATGATTTGATGATTGATATAGTTTCTCTTTGATGTTTACAATCGATTCATGGTATTTAATTGAACAAACGATTCCTGGATAAGTATATTCGATTTCTAGGGTTTATGTTAATTTTTAATTTATACGTTTTTGATTTTGAGAAAGCTGAGGTATATAGAATGTTAGGGCTTGATTCTGTGTTGATCAAGCTTTGATTTGAGTTATTAAAATCAAAGTTTCATGTACAAACGAAGAAATTCGATGTTTCGCCGGAGATGAAGTCGGTTTGATCGGAGAAATTGATCTGAAGGTTATTCTGAGATGTTATGGCCGGAGTTATTTTGCCAGGATGATTTAGAATTGAAACCAGCTTAAAAACGAACCAAACGGTTATATTTTGGCCTGAAATCGGGTCACTGAAATCTTGGCCGGTCGCCGGATTCTGGAAATTTTCCAGTCATGTTCTTCATGACCCGAATTCGATCCGTTTCTAGAACCCGGTTTTGATCCGTTTTTGTCAGAGATTGAATTCTGACAAATGTTTCTGGAAATTATATTTATTTTTAATTTTTATTAATTATAAAATCAATTTTTATTTATTTTATAAATTGATTAATTAATTAATTAATTGATTTATATTATAAAAATTCTGAAGTATTTTCAAAAATTCAAAATTATTTATTTCTTTAATTATTATTTATTTAAAAATGTGTAATTATTTTGATAATTAATCAAATTATTTTAAATAAATCATAATAATTATTCAAATTATTTTCAATAAATCATAATAAATTCATTTTAATTCCAAAAATTATAAAAAAATCATTTTAATTCTGATTTTTCCCAAATAATTATTTAAAAATATTTTTAAGGTTCAATAATTAGGAATAATTATTTATATTAAATAATAAATTGATTTATCTGTATTTATTGAATAATCATTGGACCGTTTATCCGATTTGAGCGAAACGAAGCCCTTCGACTCAGAAAAATGATCTGTTTTAATTAAAAATAGTTTTAAATCTTAATTTATTTTATAAGCGAGTCAACTTTTGATATTTATTTACTTATAAGCCTAATTACGTATAGAGACAAGTCCAATAAATCCCGAAAAATAGGAAACGAACCAGATATTATTCAGTTAAGCGAATAGCGAGTTGATTTCAATTCTAAAATTTATTTTAAACCTAGAATGACTATGTAACTTGTGTGTTATATAAATTATATGGTTAATTGAGTCTTATCTGCGAATAATTATTATACGAATTAGTAATACGCGTACGGGTAGACGATAAGGGTTATGTGAAGTCGGTTTGAGACGCGATTAAGATACGGGATGACTAAATAAGTCTATTTTTTTGATAAAAGCGAAGCCAACAAGGCAAGTTGAGCTAGTGATAGAGGATGGTAAATTACTTGTGGTAGATCGCATGAAAGGCAATTTTTTCCCCTATTCTAATTTCAGAATAGTGAAATTACTACAGATCCTTATTGCCATTATACACTTATAATTCACAAATACTGATACACAATTATCATGCCTTAATTCATATTTTATTTTGATTCCTGATTTCTCCTAATTCGTTGAATCCTCTATTCACATTCACACTTGATCCTAAGTACCGGAAATTAGCCGGATCATTGTGTTGGGCCGTGGAGCCTAGGTACCCGAATGGATCTATATGTTGAGATACGGATCTACACTGTATCCTGGATGATTAGCAGGATATAGGTGCGAACTTGTGTCCAGTTTAGTTCGTTTGATAAATGTCGATAGTGGTCTTCGTTCTTTTATAGTGAGATTAAATCTTTGCAGATGTAACCAAATTACCGGTTTATTTAATTTACTAAAACACTGCTTTTTATATTGAGGACTTGTTGAGAACCTTATGGCTCACCCCCTTTTTGTTGTTATTCACCTTATTGTTTTCAGTTAAGAAGGAAAATGAAACCTATCAGGACTCGAGTGGTAATGAAACCTATCAGGACTTGAGTTGTCTGAGCCTTAATGTGTGTGTTTGAATAACTGAGAAAAGTAGTTTAAAACTGGTTAGTCAATGGCTTGTAATAAAGAGAGTTTGTAAGGTTTTAAATTTGGGATATAATAAAGTTAGATGGTGGTTCTTGTTTTCATACTTCAACCTAAAAAGATACTGGTTAGTATTAAAGGGGTTATATATATATCTGCTTAAATATTATACAGGTTGTATATATTTGGTGATTAGCTAGTAATCCCCAGACTTATACCCTAGGTCTGGAGGGCGTTACAATAAGCATACAATTACAAGAGCTTGGAAGGTTGTATTGTGTGTATGGGTGAGAGAAAGGGATGAAAGAAATGCAAAGGCAAAGGATGAACAGGAAGAAAAAGATAGAAAGTATGCAGAAGAAATTGCAAGACTTGAACAAAGATCAAATGAGCTAAAGACAAAGGGACTGAGCAGAATTTCTAAGGATGGACAATTTCTGAACATAAAGGTTGGCAGATTCTCAAGATTCAGAGTTGGTTACTTGAATGGTTATTCATTAAATGAGTGGCTCAAACTTGTGAAAGCTCTAAGAGGGACTGAAATCATAGAGGAACTTCAAGTGCTAGTAAATATTAAAGATCTTATTAGAAAAAAGACAGGCTATGAAGATTTCATGTAATAAATGTACTTATCAAACTCATGTAATCATTCAATGTATAAAAGTTGTACTTGTATTTCTGTAAATTTTTATGTAACCTTTTATCGTCTTATTGTAACTTGGGGTTAGTCTTGTTACCAGGCATGAATTTGTATTAAGCAATCTTCTCACAAATTGGGGGAGATTATTGTGCAAGACATGCATGTATCATAACAAGGCTGAGTCAAATTGACAACCCTAAGAATTAGTTGTATGATAATCTAAATTTGTATTTTGTATTGTATTACTTGAGTCTGTAAAAATGTGAAAGATCAGACTGGAGTATTTTCTTGTAAAAAGTTCAAGCCTAAGGAATAAACTTTTGAAGAAGATTAAGACAAATCATGCCTCATAGAAATGATACAGAAGTTTGGAGTTGAATAAATCTGTTTTATGGAAAATATTCTAAGTCAAGATATCGATAAGTCACATATCAAGTCATATGGAGAAGTCATTCGAGAACTCCAGAATGACTTATCGAGAAGTCCAAATTGGCTTATAGAGAAGTCCCAGAGATATCAACAAGTCAAATGAAGATATGAAGATTGAAGATATCGACAAGTCATTTTGCATATAGAGAACTCAGAGATATTGACAAGTCAAAATGAAGATATGAAGATTGGAGATATCGACAAGTCAATTTTCTCACTAGAGATCTCAGAGATATCGACAAGTCAAAATGCTTATTGAGATCTCAGAGATATCGACAAGTCATTTCTACATGCAGAGTTTTGGAGATATCGACAAGCCAAATTCGCTTATAGTGAACTCAGAGACCTCGACAAGTCAAAGACCCTTATAGAGAACTAAGAGATCTCGATAAGCCAAGTTTAACCGGCAAAGGAAAGTCACAAACCTAGACGATTCACAAAGATACACTAAACCGGAAATGGAAAGCTTTAGAGATAACTTAAAGTAGAGTTTAGTATATCTTATTGCATGCAGTGTAAACCTGTGTTTACTAATCTATAAAGTAAACACTGGTCCTTTGTTTTAGTTGTATCAAACAAATCTAGTTTTTCTTATAACTCTCTCAAGGAAGAAGTTGAGTTCTTCACTTACAAAGAACCCAGGATTCGTAGAAAAACACTAGCTTAATTTTAATACAAAATTAAGTGAGTTTTGAAATATTGTGTGCACTGTTTTATTTCAGCTAATATTATATTACTGCATTTCTAATCTTCTTTGTTAACCAAGTAACAAATATTCAAAAAGCCTTAAAAATATCTAAAACACATCCACCCCCCTCTGTGTTGTATTCATTACTTAACACTTTCCTCTAATTGCAACCACACAATTACATTCGCTTAGTTGGGCATCTCCAGAGATATACTGCTTCTATCTCGTTGAATGACTTGATCCCATTCAGAGTTATAACACTCTTACTTTTCTAGCAGTGTCAGTACCTTCTAGGTTTACATGGGATAGACTCGGATACAAAAGTATCATCTATATAGAAAAGGTACTATTAATTCACCCTTACATCTTGTTATTAACACATTGAATGCACTTCGGGAGATCTCTTCTCATGTGTATTGGGTTCCCAGCGTTGATGAATTATGATGGGTTGACAGTCTGATCCCCAACCTTGACTTGAGGACCACTGCAGGTTCCAGTCCTTTACTCAAAGAATTAGCTATATTATTCTGAGTTCCTATGAACTCTATAGCTATAATCCTATCAGACACTAAACCCCTTATAGACTTGAGTCTAACTTGGACGTGTCTCTTTATTTTAGCATTATGCTTTTTACTACTAATCTTATCAATAATTGTTCGACTATCACAATGAATAGCAATAGCAGGAAGCGGTCTGCTTACTACAGGTATTGCAGACATAAGTCCGTGTAACCATTCAGCCTCCATCCCCATGGCATCAAGTGCACACAACTCAGCCTCAATAGTAGACCGTGTCACTGTAGTCTATCTGCTTGACTTCCAGGATATTGCTCCACCTGCCAAGGTAAACACATATCCGGCCACTCCATTAGAACCAAACTTCTTAGCTATCTAGCTTATATCACTGTACCCTTTAAGTACACCAAGAAATCTCCTATAGTGTAAACTAAGGTACATTGTGCCTTTTAGATATCAAGAGCATCCCAATAAGTTCTGTTTGGACAGCCTGTATATCTAGCCAACTTAGACACAGAATAAGAAATATCTAGTATAGTATAGTTAGCAAGATACTGCAAGCTCCCAATAATCTGATAATACCTTAACTAAGACACAGGTACTCCCGAATTATTCTTGACGAGGGAAACTTTAGGATCATTGGGTGTACTAGCGATTCTACACTGTGAATAACCATATTTCTCATGTATAGATTTCTCTATATAATGAGATTATGTCAAGGTTATTCCTTCAGCCGACTGAATCAATTTGATTCCAAGAATCACTCACCCATATCCTTCATTTTAAAGTTCCTTTTCAAGAAGGCTTTTGTCTCATTAATAATCTCAATATTGGTTCCAAACAAAAAGATGTCATCCACATATAGGCACAAGATGACACACTTTCTACCTTTAACTTTTTGTGTAGACACACTTGTCACTTTCATTAATCATATAACTAAAAGAAAATACAGTTTCATCAAACTTTTTATGCCAATCCTTGGGAGCTTGTTTGAAACGATAGATGGACTTGATCAACTTACATACTTTCCTTTTATTTTCAGATACAACAAATCCTTCATGTTGATCCATATAAATCTCTTCTTCAAGTTCACCATGAAGAAAAGCTGTCTTTACATCCATCTGATGGATGATAAGAGCATGGACGAAAGCCAATGTTATAAGCATTCAGATTGTTACCATCCTTGCAACCGGAGAGTATGTAACAAAGTAATCAATTCCTTCATTTTGCTTAAAACTCTTAGCTACCAGTCTAGCTTTGTACTAATCTATTGAGCCGTCAGGGTTCAACTTCCTTTTAAAGATCCACTTGCACCCGATAGTAGAACACCCAAGAGGGAGATCAACCAACTCCCATGTTCCATTAGAAATAATATAGTCAATTTCACTTTTCACAGTGCCCTTCTAATGCCTAGACTCCAAAGAATCCATAGCCTGTCGGAAAGCTAAAGGTTCATCCTCGACATTGTAAGTGATAAAATCACCTCCAAAATCCTTAACTACCTTTGCACGCTTACTTCTCCTCGGTTCCTCTACTTTCTTAGGAGTAGAACTACTACTAGGTTCCTCCCTATATTTGCCATCTTTTCCACATAATCAGGAATTGAACTCGATATGTGAGTAGGATCTTCCTCAGAAGTCTTTTCATATATTCCAGTCTTCATAGGGTAGACATCCTCAAAGAATGTAGCATCACGAATTTCAACTATCGTGTTTTCCACTATACCATCTATGTCAGATTTTATATTAAAAACTCATAGCAGTAGTGGTTTCAAGATAGCCCTGAAAGATACCATCAATAGTTTTCGGACCTAGTTTCTTTCTCTTGTGTTCAGGAACAAGCACCTTAGCAAGGTACCCCCACATATGAAGATACTTAAGACTAGTCATCCTTCCTTTCCATTACTCCAAGGGTGTCTTATCCATGTGTTTTAAAGGGACTCTATTCAAAATATGGTACGCCATAATTAGAGCATCTCCCCACATGTATTTAGGCAACCCATAGTTAATAAGCATACTATTAATTATATCTTTAATTGTTCAGTTCTTTCGCTTAGCAACTCCATTAGACTCAGGTGTGTATGGTAGAGTAACTTCATAAACTATACTATTTTTTGTGCAAAATTCATTAAAAGTGTTACTCGTATACTCACCACCTCTGTCAGATCTCAATCGTTTAAGTACCTTACTAGTTTGTTTTTCTACTTTAGTTTTATATATAATGAATTTACTAAGTGCTTTATCCTTATGTCTAAGTAAATAAACATTACAAAATCTGCTACTATCATCTATAAAAGTAATGAAGTATCTCAATTGGTCCTTAGTTAACACACCACCAAATTCATAAATATGTGTGTGTACTAAATCTAACAAGTCTGGATCCCTAACAATATTATGAAAAGGTTTCCTTATTTGTTTGGCAGTCACACATACTTGACATTTAGAATTCTTTTCTATGGTATATTTTGGAATCAATTCTAAGTTCATCATATTCTTAAGAGCACCAAAGTTTAAGTGACCAAGTCTAGCATGCCATAAATTTGAGGATTAAACACAGTTAACAGAAGGAATAAAATCATTATTCAAAGTTCCCAAAATGGGTTCAGCATTAGTCACAAATAAACCATTTGACAAGTAACGCTTGCCAAAAAATGTACCAGTATGAATAATAACTACTTTATTACACTTGAAAGAGATTTCAAAACCATTAGAAATTAAACAGCTTCCATTTATTATATTTTTACGCATGTCGGGAACATGATGTACTCTAGTCAGAGATAGAATACGTCTCGAAGGGAACTTCAGGTCCACGTTTCCTACTCCATGTACTTGAGCAGCACTACCATTCCCCATCGTCACTGTCAAGTTCTGACTCTGTTGATAAGATACAAATATGTTAGATATAATTGATGATATCAAACAAAAACTATCAAAAGTTCTTATCAGGTCTTATATTAGTATTTACCGAAGAGTGACGTCATCAGTACTTATATCAGTACTTGATGATCAGCAGATGATGTTATCAGGATTTGTCACATCAGTGGATATTCGAGAAGGAAAAGGAAAGCAGGAATTCAAGGCGGTGAAGGACTTTATCTCAGAAGCAATCATACATGGATATGTAATAGGTTTGCTTATTGTAATAAATTAGGAGTCCTTATTGATTGTGTAATTGTGCTCTATATTAAGCACAAATTAGGTTTATGCTATATGCATTGCGAACATTGTTATATCATTCGCATAACCTAGCAGCTCTCAAGGATAATTGTTCATCCTTTGAGAGAGTACTTTTGTAATCAGTTTTTATTAGTTAATATAAAAAATATTGATTTTGTTAAAGATTTATCGAATTGTTTGTATAAACTGTATTCACCCCCTCTACAGTTGATTGCGGACCTAACAATTGGTATTAGAGCTTGCTATTAACATATAAACAGTTTAAGATCTGAAAATCAATCTTTAATGGAAGACAAAGAAGCTCCACAGAATTCACTACCACCCCCAGCCTCATCACATATTAGAAGCAATATGAGTAGGTATGAAGCCATCAAAGTGTCAATCCTGAAGATACCTTAATATCCAATCTGGAATATTATATTTTCTCATCTGGATTAATTGATTTATATTATAAATAATTCTGAAATATTTTCTAAAATTTAAAATTATTTATTTTTTTAAATATTTATTATTTATTATTTATTTATTTAAAATTAATTAATTATTTTGATAATTAATCAAATTATTTTCAATAAATCATAATAAATTCATTTTAATTCCAAACATTATGGAAAAATCATTTTTAATTCTGATTTTTCCCAATAATTATTTAAAAATATTTTTAGGGTTCAATAATTAGGAATAATTATTTATATTGAATAATAAATTGATTTATTTGTATTTATTGAATAATAATTAAATCGTTTATCCGATTTGAGCGAAACGAAAGCCCTTCGACTCAGAAAAATGATATGTTTTCATTAAAAATAGTTTTAAATCTTAATTTCTTTTAGAAGCGAGTCGACTTTTGATATTTATTTACTTATAAGCCTAATTACGTATAGAGACGAGTCCAATAAATCCCGAAAAATAGAAAACGAGCCAGATATTATTCAGTTAAGCGAATAAAGAGTTGATTTCGATTCTAAAAATTATTTTAAACCTAGAATGACTATGTGACTTATGTGTTATGTGAATTATGTTGTTAATTGAGTCTTATCTGCGAATAATTATTATACGAATTAGTAATACGCGTAGGGTAGACGATAAGGGCTATATGAAGTCGGTTTGAGACGCGATTAAGATACAGGATGACTAAATAAGTCTATTTATTTGATAGAAGCGAAGCCAACAAGGCAAGTCAAGCCGGTGATAGAGGACAGTGAAATACTTGTGGTAGATCGCGTGGAAGGCAAGTTTTCCCCTATTCTAATTTCAGAATAATGAAATTACTTCAAATCATTATTGCTATTATATACTTATAATTTATGTTCACAAACACTGATACACAATTATCATGCCTTAATTCATATTTCATTTCGATTCCTGATTTCTCCTAATTTGCTGAATCCTCTATTCACATTCCAATAGTTATATATACATATATATTGATATATTCTGATGTTAGGATATATCAAATCATATCGATTGTTCTGGTTGCTTCTCTATGGACTAGATGGCGACGATTGGGGTCAGGTATATACTTGATCCTAAGGACCGGAAAATAGCCGGATCGTTGTGTTGGGCCGTGGAGCCTGGGTTATAACACCCTCCAAATCCAGGGTATAGATTTGGGGCATTATTAACACTAACTACTCACTAAATCTGTATAAGAATAATATAAATAAATAATTACCCCGAACTACTACTACTCAGGATCTTTTCAAGGTTTAGGATTGAAAACAAGAACGAAAAACTAACTTTATTACAAACCAGTTAAACAACCTGTCTCAAGAACTCTCTTTATTACAAAACATTATTCTATTCACATTTTAAACTAAACATCTTTTATTCAAACTACAACTATTACTTATCATGCTACACCTGCTCTGGAAACTCAAAGCTCTCTTATGGGATATGGACAAACACTCTTGGTATAAGAGGGTTCCACTGCTTGACTCGCTTCTTAACTACTCGGGTTCTGATGGGTTTCATTCTCAATCTTAACTAAAAAACAAGGTGAACAACAATAAAAGGGGGTGAGCCAAATTTTGCTCAACAAGCCCGCAACAATATATATAGTGTAAATAGAGAAGAATAAATGAATAGGTAATCTGCTGGTTTGAATAACCATCTATTTTGTAAAGAATAATAAATTGCCATTACTGGCGAGTGCCAAATGAATGAGACTGGAAACAAAAACTAACATATGCACTATAACCTGCTGATCAGTCGGGATACAGTGTAGATCTATACCCAACTGCATAGATCCAACCAACGTAAGGGGTATCCAGGCAATTATGGCCTAATTATCAAGGGTCCGATTAATACCCAGCCCGCATCGTAACCATCCAGTCCATAGCTTAGCATCCAGAACAATCAGTATGCTTTTGATGTATCCCAACCTCAGGATATATCAGAGTATATATAAGTAAGGGTATCAATATTGGAATATGAATAGAGGATTCAATAAATTGGGAGAAATCAAGAATCGAAATGAGATAGAAACAAGAATCAAAAATTGTGTATCAGTGTATGTGAACAAGAATTATCAAGGTATTATTGATATGGAAGGTGGGATATATTTCACTATTTTGAACTCAGAATAGGGGAAAAACTTGCCTGGTGCGCACTTCACCTCGTATGATTCACTGCCTTCTGTCTCTTGCTTGATTTGCCTTGTTGGTACTGAATCTATCATGGAAAGATATTCGTTTAGATAACTTATCTCATACGCGTATCTTGAGTTGATACCACGTAGCCCTAATTGTCTACCCACACGATTATATCAGACTCGCATATATAATATAACACATAAGGTTCACATAATCACGTAAAGCACATAGCACATAAGACACATAATTGATTTTAGACTTGTAATTATTTTTAGAATCGATACTAGATGTTGTGCATATGTTGTGTACTTGATGATTTCATAAACAAAACATCTAAGTGGATTTTACTTAGTGAAATAATGTAGCACTCGACGGATAAGAATTATAGTCCCGACGGATAACTCATTATAGTCCCGACAGATGTTAACTTATTATCCATTGAGTGAGTAGCTTATGGAATAATAAGTCTGTAGCACAGTTATGTATACACCTTTGTATAGAATCTGTAGTAGCATATAAGTCATGTTGACTTTAACTAGATATGCAGAATAGGTTGATTAATTGTACATAAATGATGTCTTGTAATTTTGTATAAGTGAAATGAAGTCATATGCTTGATTGCTACCTGACGGATAACCTACAAAGCAACCGACGGATGATCAACAACCCGATGGATGATCAACAACCCGACGGATGATCATGTATTCAACTAATAAAGAATTCAGACAGCAGTTGAACAGTGAAAGTTGAGCACAGCCGTCGAGATGTATACAAATCTACTGTGGAAGCCCATTAACCGGGTAATAGAGGACGAAAAGCAGCAAAGCTTAAGACTGATAGTTTTTATATTTGTTCAGTCTTTTTGACTTTGTAATCTTGGTAATATATAAACCAAGAACGTTGCAAATAGAAAAGAGTTGAGAAACACAAAAATAGAGAAATCTTTGTAAGCAGAATTATTAGCATTTACCTGTATTCTCAGTAGTTCAATTTGTAAGCAGCTGTGAGCATTCCTGTACACAGAGTCCTCTCGATATATAATATATATCTCTGGTGGAATTGTTTAAATCCACCAGAAAGTTTTTAAAGACTCTTGTGTTTAATTACTTATGTTTTGATTCAATTAAGTTTCTATTCCGCATTGTGCTAATCAAAACATTATATTTATATTCGAGTTGAACATTTTTATTTCGAGAAAAAGGTTCAAGAATTCCATTCAACCCCCTTCTGTAATTCTTGCTATATTGTTAAGGGACTAACAATTGGTATCAGAGCAAGCTCTTAATCTACAAAGAGTTTAAAGATCAAAACAATTCAGCAAGATGAACAAGAAAGACATTGGAGTCAAGATTCCTTTTCTTGATAAAGATAATTACCATCATTGGAAGGTAAAGATGCATCTTCATATGCTTTCTCAAGATGAGGCCTATGTGGACTGCATAAAAAAAGGTCTTCATGTTCCAATGAGAGCTGCAACAGGAAACGAGCCATCTGTTCCCAAACCAAGGTATGAATGGTATGATCCTGACATTGAACAAGTCAGGAAGGATAAAAAGGCCATGAACATTCTGTTCAATGGAGTTGATGCAGACATGTTTGATAATATTATAAACTGCAAAACTGCCAAGGAAGTCTGGGATACTATACAAATAATCTGTGATGGCACTGAGCAAGTTAGAGAAAATAAAATGCAGCTCTTGATTCAGCAATATGAGCATTTTCACAATGAGGAAAGTGAGTCACTCACTGACATTTTTAGTAGATTCTAAAAACTACTAAATGCTCTTAAGTTGCATGGAAGAGTCTATCAGACTAAAGACTCTAATCTAAAATTCCTTAGATCTTTTCCAAAGGAATGGAAACCAATGACAGTCTCATTGAGAAACTCACAAGATTATAAAGAGTTTACTTTGGAGAGACTGTATGGCATCCTGAAGACCTATGAGCTTGAGATAGAGCAGGATGAAAGGATGGAGAGAGGAAAGAAGAAAGAAGAAAGGAGGATCCATTGCACTAGTTGTTGATTTGGAAAAGGAGAAGGAAGTGAAGATGGAAGCTGTAGAATCAACTTCAAAGGTCTGTAAGAATAAGGGCAAGGGGCTTGCAGCAGAAAATGAAGATTCATTGAGCCAAGATGACATGGAGGACATTGATGAGCACCTAGAATTTCTTTCCAGGAGATTTGCCAAGCTCAAGTTCAAAAAGAACTTTGGAGCAGCCAAGCCAAATAGAAACATGGTGGATAAGTCAAAATTCAAATGTTTCAAATGTGGCTTGGCAGGGCATTTTGCAAATGAGTGCAGAAAGTCAGATTCCAGTAAGAAAAGGTTTGAGTCTGTGGATTATAAGCAAAAATACTTTGATCTACTCAAACAAAAGGAAAGGGATTTTATTACACAAGAGAATGACTGGGCAGCAGATGGTTTGGATGAAGATGAGGATGTCAGCTATGTCAATCTAGCCCTAATGGCCAAGTCTGATGAAACAAAGACAAGTTCCTTAAGCAATCAGGTAATTACTACAAACCTTGTATATTTATCTAAAGCTGAGTGTAATGATGCCATAAAAGACATGTCTACAGAATTATATCATTTGCGTGTTACACTTAAGTCTCTTACTAAAGAAAATGCTAAAATCAAAGAAAACAACTTGTTTTTATGTGAGAGGAATAATGTGCTTGAGTCTCAGTTTGTTGAGTTTGAGAAACTAAAAATTGAGTGTAAGATTGCCAAGGAGGAATTAACTGAGTCCTTGAAAAAGGAAGAGATTTTAAAGAAGCAGCTCGAGCGTGAACAAGAGGTGATTAAAGCATGGAAAACATCCAGGGATGTCCATGCTCAAATCACCAAAGTTCAAGGAATTGAGTCTTTTTGTGACGAAGCCTGGAAAAAGAATAAAGAGAAACTAGAACCTATTTTGGTAGATGGTTTGCTGACAGATGTAGACTCGACGGATGATGAGGACTATCCGTCGGATAACAAAAAGTGTTATCCGTCGAAAGATGAAAATCCTCATCCGTCGGCTGTGAGCAAGCCTATTAGCAAAGCCAAACTAATCAAGCTAAATGAGAAGTATGGGTCTGTTTCTAAGAACTTTGTATCAGGAGAGTCAAGTCAAGCTAAGAAAGAAGAAAAGGCTAATGTTTTTCACATGACTGTCAAACAGTTAAGTGACAGACTTGAGAAAATTGAGGTAAAAACAGAGACTAAAAGGAAAAACAATAGGAATGGTAAAGTAGGGATTAAAAAACCCAATAACTACACACCTGATAAATATGCTCCAAGAAAAATCCGTGTCAAGTGTGGTAGTGTAAATCATCTGTCTGTTAATTGCAAATCTGCCATGCCTACTCCCATGTCTGTTCAGTCTCAATTTCCTAACATAAATGTCATGCCTCCCATGCCTGTTAATGTTATGCCTTCACAAAATATGAATGCACAGTTTGCTAATATACCATTTGCACCTAATCCATATTATGCTGCATACAGTATGCCTCAAATGCCATTTAACATGCCTTACTGGAATAACATGTTTACACCAAGCATGCCATTTCCTGCTAGCCACAATATGCATGATAATTCTGTTGCATTAAATGGTTTCAAAGGCCCAACCCAAATGACTAAGGAAGAATCTGAAATTCCTAAGTCAAATGAGTTAAGACCTAAGAAATAGAAGAAGAAAGCTAACAAGGCAGGACCCAATGAAACTTGGGTACCAAAATCAACTTGATTTGATTTTGATGTGTGCAGGGAAACAGAAGGAATTTTTGGTACTTGGATAGTGGTTGTTCAAGACACATGACTGGTGATTCTACCCTGCTCACAGAGTTTAAGGAGAGAGCTAGCCCAAGTATTACTTTTGGAGATGACAGCAAGGGTTATACTGTGGGATATGGCTTGATTTCAAAGGACAATGTCATCATTGAAGAGGTTGCCTTAGTGGATGGTCTCAAACACAATCTGTTGAGTATCAGCCAGCTTTGTGACAAAGGCAATTCAGTAACCTTCAACAAAGAAGCCTGTGTTGTGACTAATAGTCAAAGCAACAAAGTGGTTCTCACTGGTGTGAGAAGAGGAAATGTGTACCTAGCTGACTTCAACTCAACTAAAGCAGAATCTGTAACTTGTCTTCTCAGTAAAGCAAGTCAAGATGAAAGTTGGCTATGGCACAAGAAGCTGTCCCATTTAAACTTCAAGACCATGAATGAGCTGGTAAAGAAAGAACTAGTAAGAGGCATTCCTCTCGTGGAGTTTACAAAGGATGGATTGTGTGATACCTGCCAAAAGGGGAAGCAGATTAAGGCATCATTCAGGAAGAAACTTGATTCAGCAATTGAAGAGCCTTTGCAACTGCTTCACATGGATTTATTTGGACCAGTCAATGTATTGTCAATATCAAGGAAAAGATTTTGCCTAGTAATTGTAGATGATTTCTCAAAGTTCTCTTGGACATATTTCCTAAAGTCTAAAGATGAGGCTAGTGAAATCATCATCAATCACATAAGGAAAGCTAACAATCATCCTGAGTTCAAGAATTCTGTCATGAGAGCATTTTGTGAAGAAAATGGGATCTTGTATGAGTTTTCAGTAGCAAGGACTCCACAACAGAATGAAGTAGTGGAAAGGAAGAACAGATCACTTATTGAAGCTGCAAGGACAATGCTTGAAGAATCTAAACTTCCAATATATTTCTGGGCTGAAGCTGTAAATACTGCATGCTACACTCAGAACATTTCTCTGATTAATTAAGCAAGATGCATGACTCCCTATCAATTGTTCAAGAACAAGAAGCCAACTCTAAACTTTCTTCATTTCTTTGGCTGTAAATGCTATATTCTGAGAAATCAAACTGATCAAAATGGGAAGTTTGATGCTAAAGCAGATGAAGGAATTTTTGTTGGATATGCTGTTGGTAAAGCATATAGAGTCTACAATCTAAGAACCAACATTGTTGTGGAATCTATACATGTTGTGTTTGATGATAAAAAGATTGAAGGACTAAAAGATGGAGATCACCATGAGAGCCTCAAATTCGACAATGTTAAGATGGTTAGTGATGAAAGTGATGATGAGAGTGATCAAGAAACAGTGTCTAAGGATAATGCAGACAAATCTACCACCAATGAAGCACAAAACTCAACATCCGTCGAGTTGCATAATGCTTCATCCATCGGAAGGCAATCTGTGTTATCCGTCGGAAGACAACCTGCCTCATCCGTCGATAATCAAAACTCACCATCCGTCGGGTTATCAAAAGGAGCAGGAGGTCAAGACAGATCACCTAAAGAAAATTCTCCCTTCTCAAATCAAAGATCCATAAACTCAGGGGGAGTTTCTAGCAATCAAAACTCAATCACACATCAAGATAATCATGAGGCCTCTTCATCTAGAGCTAATCTACCCCAGCAAAGGAAATGGACAAAAGATCACCCCTTTGAGCTTATTATTGGTGATGTGTCTTCTAGAGTTCAAACAAGAAGAGCAACTCAGGAAGAATGTCTATACAACAGCTTTCTGTCAAATGAAGAACCAAAGAAGGTAGAAGAAGCTTTGTTAGATCCTGATTGGATTTTAGCTATGTAGGAGGAGCTAAACCAATTTGAAAGGAATAAAGTATGGAAGCTGGTACCCAAGCCTAAAGGAAAGAATCCAATAGACACCAAATGGGTATTCAGAAACAAGATGGATGAAAATGGCATAGTAGTCAGGAACAAAGCTAGATTGGTTGCTAAGGGCTATTTTCAGCAAGAGGGAATAGATTTTGATGAAACATTTGCTCCTGTTGCAAGACTTGAAGCCATTAGAATCTTCTTAGCCTATGCAGCCCATGCCAATTCAAGGTCTATCAAATGGATGTCAAAAGTGCCTTTCTGAATGGAGATTTGGAGGAAGAAGTATATGTCAGTCAACCTCCTGGCTTTGAAGATCCAAATTTTCCAGAATATGTCTATTATCTTCTGAAAGCACTTTATGGACTGAAGCAAGCACCTAGAGCCTGGTATGACACTTTATCAAAGTTCCTTTTGGAAAATCACTTCACAAGAGGTACTGTAGATAAAACTTTATTTTTCAGAAATGTTAATGGCTCTAGCATACTTGTTCAAATTTATGTAGATGATATTATTTTTGGCAGATGAGAAACTTTGCAAAAATTTTGCCAAATTGATGCAAAGTAAGTATGAAATGAGTATGATGGGAGAACTAACTTACTTTCTTGGTTTACAAGTTAAGCAAGTTAGTGATGGAATATTCATTAGTCAAACTAAATACATTTTTGATCTTTTAAAGAGGTTTGATCTAATGGATTGCACATCTGCAAAAACTCCCATGGCCACTGCAACTAAGCTTGAATTAAACACTACTGAAAAGTCTGTGGATATTTCAAGTTATAGAGGCATGGTTGGCTCACTTCTGTACTTAACAGCTAGTAGGCCAGATATAATGTTTGCTACATGTTTGTGTGCTAGATTTCAGGCTGATCCTAGAGAATCTCACTTGATAGCTATTAAGAGAATTTTCAGATATCTCAAGGGAACACCAAAACTTGGCATTTGGTACCCTAGAGATTCTGGTTTTGATCTAACTGGTTATTCAGATGCAGATTATGCAGGTTGTAGAATTGACAGAAAGAGCACAAGAGGAATATGTCAATTTCTAGGAAACAAGCTTGTGTCCTGGTTCAGTAAAAAGCAAAATTCAGTTTCTACTTCTACAGCTGAAGCTGAATATATTGCTGCTGGCAGTTGCTGTGCACAGATTTTATGGATGAAAAATCAATTGCTAGACTATGGTTTGCAAGTTGAAAGGATTCCTATCTTCTGTGATAACACAAGTGCAATTGCCATCACTGAAAATCCAGTGCAACATTCAAGGACAAAGCACATAGACATCAAGTACCATTTCATAAGGGAACATGTGATGAATGGTACTGTGGAATTACATTTTGTTCCAAGTGAGAAGCAACTTGCAGATATCTTTACCAAGCCACTGGATGAATCCACCTTTTCAAGGTTGGTAAGTGAGTTAGGTATGCTTAGGAATTTAGTTGATTTTTAAGTCTTGGATGAGATTTTGGCCAAGTCAAAATTTGCATCTCGACGGATGATCCTTATCCATCGAGTTTAGTCATCCGTCGATATACTACTTGCTAATAAAAGTCAATTACTTTTCTGGAATACTTTATGACTCGACGGAGATCAGTTTATCCTCATCCGTCGAATTGTCTAAATCACAGCCGTTAATTCCCTGAACATTATCCATCGTGTATACTTACAGTTTGTAAGCATTACACGACAGATAATGGGTGGAATTTTTACAGTTTATTTTTAAACGGCTAATGTAGGCAATTTCTATTGGTTAATTTACTCTTCTTTATTATTTTTATCCGTTGTTTTTGAGATAGTATAAAAGCTTATTTCTCTCCAATTACTTTCTTTTATCATCCTCAAATTCAACTGCTTTTATTTTATTCTCTCTCAAGCAAATATTCTCTTTCTCTTCAAGCTTTCATTCTCTAACAATGGCACCTGTAGTAAAGATTATGTCTCAAACTGGGTTCATTTATGAGAAGAACAACTTCACTGCTTTGGTCAATAAGGGTATTCAGCAATCAAAAGACTATCAAAAGATGATGGACTTTGTGAAGAACTGCAAGTTAAATTATGCTATGCTGGAATCACCCATAATTTTCTGTGAAGTTGGTGAAGAGATGTGGACCACTGCAATCTACAACTCTACTGACAAGACCATCACTCTAACCATCAAAGGTAACGAATTTTGTATCAATAGTGATGTGATAAAAGCATGTTTCAAAATCCCTGATAATAATGTGACTTCACCACACACTGACACTGATCTTATCAATATGCTTAATTCCATGCATTATGCACTTCCTACTTCTAAACTAAGTGATATTAGAAGAATGGGTTTTAGGAAGGAGTGGAGTTTCATGTATGATGTAGTTACTAAGGTTTTCTCTGGAAAAATCAGTAATTTTGATTCTGTAAATATTTCCATGCTTAACATGCTATACATGCTAGTCACAGATAAATTTTACAATTTCAGTGACCTTGTCTTGATTGAGTTAGGTTTTAAACTAGGTGAGTTAGCTAAAAGAGGAAAGAATGTGTATTATGCTAGATTTTTCCTGTTATTGGCTAACCATCTATGTCAAGAAATTGTGCTTGAGAACCCAAACAACAAACTGGCTTGTTGGGTTCAAGAGAGAAGACTCATTGTAGACTTGAACAGAGCCAACCATCACAGGGATGTGCCAATGTTCTACTTTACTGTAATGCAGGCACCTCAGGTAAGTGAGGTAAGTTCATCCATCCCTTCAACTAGTCCAACCCCCTCAATTTCTTTGAGTTCAGGAGCAGCTATGGCAACTGTGACAATGACCAAACAGTTGCCTACCAAAGCTGCCAAAACAACTGTTATTTCTAAATCCAAATCAAAGAAAACCCCCTCTGGTATCTCTCAAAAGGTACCAGTTGAAAAATCCACCAAAGCCAAAGAGGGGAGTGTGAAGGAGGGTAAGTTAGGTGAGGGAAGGGGTGAACATCAAAGAAACCCCAAGGATAAGGTTGGAGAGTTGAGTGAATCCCAGCCTAGCCACACTGCAGTTTCTCAACAAACTGCGGTGCTTAAAAAGGACAAAAGCTCACTTCTAGCTGCATCCTCCCAAAAGGATGTAGTTATTGAACAAAGCTCTCAGCCAAGAGCACAGGCCAAAAGGGTTAGGGACACAAGCTCACCCAAACTTACACAAGAAAGAAGAAATCCAAAACCACTGGGGATGCACAGGGCACACACACAGTGCAAACTGGTGCTAAAGACACAGTCCCTGCATTTTCTCAAATTCAGTTTGATGTGGCTCCAATAAATGTGGAGTCACAGCCAAAATCTCTAATAATAGAAGCATCTGAAACACCATACTCACCAACAAACTCTCTGGAAGTAGATATAATAAACACTTCAATTCCTGATTCCCCTTCTTTAACTCTGTTGGGGAAGCCAAAATCTAGTGCAAGTGAGCATCATCTTTTAGATGATTTGTTGGCTCACTTGCCAATTCTTTCAGATTCTATTGTGACATCTGTGCCTCAAATATCTTCAATCAACACAGAGTCAATAATAGTTTCTCTTCCCACCTCATTCATTTCTACTCTCTCGATGGATATTGCTCATCCGTCGAGTAGTGATTGTATCCCGACGGATAAGCTTAATAGCAGTTATCCGTCGGATAGCATTACCACTCACTCAACGGATATTACTTATCCGTCGAGTATCTCTGCACAACTTTAAACTTCAATTATTTCAAGTGCAGAAAATTTAGTAGTTGTACAGTCACTCTTAGGACTGAGAGAGGAGAGTGTATTGAGTGAGAGGCTGGGTTACTCACAGGCAAAAGGAGAGGAAAAGAGTGAAACCCAGCAATCCATTTATTCAGGATTGGCAAAAGTGAGTGAGAGGAGTCCCACCTTAGTAGGTGAAGGTGAGGATGTGAGGGTGGGGAGCCAGGGTGAGACCCTGATGCAACAAAAGAGAGATTATGAGAGAAAAGCAGGTACAGGAGAAATAAGGGTGGATCCAACCATTGCTAGTGAGTCAATGATTGTGGATGATGCTGAAAAGGAAAGACAATTTCAGCAACATTACAAAGCTATAATTGATAACATTTCCTTGGATGCTAACACTTTTACTCATCCTGTGTCAGCCTATCAATTGTTGGCTGCTCAGGGCAATGTGGAGGCAGAACAGACTTTGAACTTAATACATACCTCAGAATCTCTTCAAAGAGATAAAGCTGCTGTCAATAGGATGCCTTCTCAAGCTGGTGAGCCATCTGAAGAATTTGAAGTAAATTCTAATGATGATGACTCTGTTTCTTTGGATGGAAGCATGAACTTAGGGGGAGATGAAGGCCCAAGTTCTGTTTCAGATTTACCTG
This sequence comes from Apium graveolens, assembly GCF_009905375.1. Taxonomy (NCBI): domain Eukaryota; kingdom Viridiplantae; phylum Streptophyta; class Magnoliopsida; order Apiales; family Apiaceae; genus Apium; species Apium graveolens. The sequence goes on along the minus strand of NC_133655.1, from coordinate 93,950,322 downwards.
AATGGGCATGGACAAAAGAATCTACACCATGACAATTTGGTGTATCCTCGTTAAACAAGTTATGGCTATTCAAAAGGCCCTTCAGGAAACTTCAGATGCTGGTACCAAGGCTATTCTTCAAGCTCACCTAGACTCTCTACATCTCAGGAAGATCCAACAGTTAAGACAGAATCTGAGTGTGGATGAACTCAAAAAGGATATAGCTGACTTGAAGACCTATAATTCTGAGAAGCTGGATTCAGTCATGCCATATGGTACCATGCAAGATCTATTGCTAAGATTGAGGAGAGAATCAGATTCTAAAAAGAAGTTGGCCAAGCTGGAAGATAGAGTTCAGTTTATTGAGAATTCAGTGGCTATCCTTCTTCAAAATCAACAGACTCAGACAAATCTTCTCATGCAACTGGCTAAAGCATAAGGCCTAACTCCTCAACTTGATGATAACAAAAAGGGGGAGAGAGAATCAAGTAAGGGGGAGAAAGGACCAAGTGAGGGGAGAAATTTCAAGTACAAATCAGCAAAGTAATTGTACCTTCAATTACTGTCTCCAAGCCACCAGTTGCAGATGGTATAGATCTAATTCAAGCAGCAGCAGAAAATTTGAAAGTTGCTGAGAAAGGAAAGTTGAGTTTGATCAACTGGAATAAGATTGATGAGGAGATACAGAAAAAGTTTGAACTTGTCAAGGAGCCAGTTAAGTCAGCCATCCATCACTCTCAAGTCAAGCCAATCAGTGTTAATGAGATGAGCATGAATTATCTGGAAAGAGGACAATCTTCCTGCATTAAGTCTCCAAAGGCTGAAACAATTCTAAAACCAAGGGCAAATTATCCAAAATCATCTTTGAAGAACCCCTTGGACACTGTTTATGAGACACCCAAGCCTGATGAGAAGAAGCTTCTGTCAAGGTCAATTGTCTTCTATAAAGATCCAGCTGATTCAGCATCAAAAAGGAGAATTGCTAAGATATTCAGAAATGGAAAGGAAATTTGTGTGGTAGCTGGACATCCACAATTTGCTCAAGCAAAGAGAGAAGAAAAATCCAGATTGAAGCAGGAAAAGAAGAAAGCTACTCTAGATGTAAAGAAGTCTAAACAAAAGAAAGAGCAGATTGCTATCTTGGCCAAGCTACAGGCTGTGAATTCATCTCAACAAATTCCCTCTCAACCATCTGAAGCTGCTGAATCAAAGAAGAAAATTGAAGAACAGAAGAAATCCCCAAGGAAGAAAGAATTGGCTAGAAGAACAAAAAGGAAACTGGACATTGTTGACAAGGAATTGGAATATCAATTTCCTAAGGAATCCACACCAGCTACAACTCAAGCATCAAAGCCCTCTATGGTATTTGAAGACATAAGGGTGGTGGATCCCTACAGGAACATTCATGGTGAACCTATTGTGCCAAAGGATGAGCCAATAGAGTGGGATAACATACCAATTCCTGACTTCAGCTTACCAATCCTTAGCAAGCCAAAAAGGACAAAGTCTAGGGCAGTCAAGAAAGTGAAGCTGTCACCTCTCAAATCCAAATCAGTAGTTAAAGCTCAACCCAAAGTCAACAGTGGAGACTACTTGTACTTGTGTGACATCAAAGAATTTTCAGATCTAAATCTTTATCTGGATGAACTGGATGAAGTAAGGGGAATTGATGCATACAGAAACCTACCTGAAAGGTTGATGTTCAAGTACAAAGGAGGAAGGGAGATTCAGTGGCCACTTCACAGGATTCTTCAAGAGAGCCAAGCTATGCTGATTAAAGTTTATTCATCCTTCAAGAAAAACTTTGGGTTCAATGTCACTGCAAGAAGACTAGTATTGAAGAGGATTGAAGAACTAAGGAGTGTTAGAGCTAAAGATGCACTCCCAAAGACTCTAATATTCCCATACACAGGGAGAAGAGTGCATCTAAGGCCTTACTGGCTGATGGAGTTCATGGATGACAAGGGTGTGAGAAGATTCTTCAGATTAGAAGACCAATTGAGTATCTCTAGCAATGAGACTCTCTTGGAAATACAAGAAAAGCTAGATCTCTCAGAATCTGATGAACTGGAATTCCACAGGCAGCTCCAAAATCAGATTGAGGAAAATAACAGAAAGCTTGGAAGAAGATCCATACCTTCAAGGAACTAGAAAATCTGCTCAGGCTAGAGGAGCATCTTGAAATGACTGTGAGCCAAACCTTGTACACTTTGATTATTTGAAGCACTTTCAGTATTATCTACTTATCTTTAAAGATGTATGTTTAGGATGTTTCGTTATCATCAAGTACCTCTTAATTTATGGCTACAATTCCAGTAGACATAAATTGGGGGAGATTGGTGTGCATATGTTGTGTACTTGATGATTTCATAAACAAAACATCTAAGTGGATTTTACTTAGTGAAATAATGTAGCACTCGATGGATAAGAATTATAGTCCTTACGGATAACTCATTATAGTCCCGACGGATGTTAACTTATTATCCATCGAGTGAGTAGCTTATGGAATAATAAGTCTGTAGCACAGTTATGTATACACCTTTGTATAGAATCTGTAGTAGCATATAAGTCATGTTGACTTTAACTAGATATGTAGAATAGGTTGATTAATTGTACATAAATGATGTCTTGTAATTCTGTATAAGTGAAATGAAGTCATATGCTTGATTGCTACCCGACGGATAACCTACAAAGCAACCGACGGATGATCAACAACCCGACGGATGATCAACAACCCGACGGATGATCATGTATACAACTAATAAAGAATTCAAATAGCAGTTGAACAGTGAAAGCTGAGCACAGCCGTCGAGATGTATACAAATCTACTGTGGAAGCCCATTAACCGGGTAATAGAGGACGAAAAGCAGCAAAGCTTAAGACTGATAGTTTTATATTTGTTCAGTCTTTTTGACTTTGTAATCTTGGTAATATATAAACGAAGAACGTAGCAAATAGAAAAGAGTTGAGAAACACAAAAACAGAGAAATCTTTGTAAGCAGAATTATTAGCATTTCCCTGTATTCTCAGTAGTTCAATTTGTAAGCAGCTGTGATCATTCTTGCACACAGAGTCCTCTCGATATATAATATATATCTCTGGTGGAATTGTTTAAATCCACCAGAAAGTTTTTAAAGACTCTTGTGTTTAATTACTTATGTTTTGATTCAATTAAGTTTTTATTCCGCATTGTGCTAATCAAAACATTATATTTATATTCGAGTTGAACATTTTTATTTAGAGAAAAAGGTTCAAGAATTCCATTCAACCACCTTCTGTAATTCTTGCTATATTGTTAAGGGACTAACAATTGGTATCAGAGCAAGCTCTTAATCTACAAAGAGTTTAAAGATCAAACAAATTCAGCAAGATGAACAAGAAAGATATTGGAGTCAAGATTCCTTTTCTTGATAAAGATAATTACCATCATTGGAAGGTAAAGATGCATCTTCATATGCTTTCTCAAGATGAGGCCTATGTGGACTGCATAGAAAGAGGTCCTCATGTTCCAATGAGAGCTGCAACAGGAAACGAGCCATCTGTTCCCAAACCATAAATTACTCACATGAAAAATTTGGTGCACAGAAACATTATGAATAGAAAGTAGAGTTAATAAGCTTTGTTTTGATTACTCACATGAAATATTTGGTGCACAGAAACATTATGAAATCTGAGGTTTAATTCTGCAGTTGTTCTTCACCAAAACTCCTTGTTCTTGATTTTCTGATTTTTTTATAATATTTAACTAATTAATTAACCATAAATCAGCTATTTATATTTATGAAAATAATAATCCTAAATAAAATTAAGGGTCTAATTACACATATAATAAAAATATTTGGCCCTAATTTTTATAATTTTTGGGTATTAATTATGAATTTTTAAATATCCAATAAATACAAAATATATGCCAAAAATTCCCAAAAATTGTGAATATTAAAAAAATGCAAAGAAAAATGATGTTTGATAATTTCATGATCATACAAAAATAAAAATGTGATTTTTGTGGGGTTTTTGACACCCGAAGGGGTCCGGAAAAGTCGTTTTTCGCGGTGGTTTGGGAACAGATGGCTCGTTTGCTGTTGCAGCTCTCATTGGAACATGAGGACCTCTTTCTATGCAGTCCACATAGAAATAAATTACTCACATGAAAAATTTGGTGCACAGAAACATTATGAATAGAAAGTAGAGTTCATAAGCTTTGTTTTGATTACTCACATGAAATATTTGGTGCACAGAAACATTATGAAATCTGAGGTTTAATTCTGCAGTTGTTCTTCACCAAAACTCCTTGTTCTTGATTTTCTGATTTTTTTATAATATTTAACTAATTAATTAACCATAAATCAGCTATTTATATTTATGAAAATAATAACCCTAAATAAAATTAAGGGTCTAATTACACATCTAATAAAAATATTTGGCCCTAATTTTTATAATTTTTGGGTATTAATTATGAATTTTTAAATATCCAATAAATACAAAATATATGCCAAAAATTCCCAAAAATTGTGAATATTAAAAAAATGCAAAGAAAAAGGATGTTTGATAATTTCATGATCATACAAAAATAAAAATGTGATTTTTGTGGGGTTTTTGACACCCGAAGGGGTCCGGAAAAGTCGTTTTTCGCGGTAGAGGTAAATTAGTAAAACGTCTAGATGTTCAGAATATCGATATGGTATAGGCCGTTCTTGACAAAATAGGTCCAATGATTTTGTTTGAAATATGGGCTTTTAAAACATTGTTTGAGCTGTACGGATTTTGATATAAAACCTATAACTTATAATAAAACACTCAATAAATACCCGAAACACATTCCGATCAAAACAGACAACATGTAGCACATAGTAGTTAGAGTTTTCGACTCAATACACTTAATCACATAATAATACATATAAATTATCTTTATTAGAATATAATACAAGCGTAATTTCTCGGTCGTTACATGGGTACCCGAATGGATCTATACGTTGAGGTATGGATCTACACTGTATCCTGGCTGATTAGCAGGATATATGAGCGAACTTGTGTCCAGTTTAGTTCGTTTGATAATTGCCGATAATGGCCTTCGTTCTTTTCTTATGAGATTATATTTTTGCAGATGTAACCAAATTACCGGTTCATTTAACTTACTATAACACTGCTTTCATATTGAGGACTTGTTGAGCAACTTATGGCTCATCCCCTTTTTATTGTTATTCACCTTATTATTTTCAGTTATGAAGAAAAATGAAACCTATCAGGTCTCGAGTGGTAAAAAAACGAGTCAAGCTGCGGGACCCTCTCATACCAAGAGTGCTGGTCCCAATTCAGGAAGAAATCTTTGAGTTGCCTGAGCAGGTGTAGTGTAGATAGTTAATGTGTGTGTTTGAATAATTGAGAAAAGTAGTTTAGAACTGGTTATACAATGGCTTGTAATAAAGAGAGTTTGTAAGGTTTTAAATTTGGGTTGTAATAAAGTTAGATGATTGTTCTTATTTTCATACTTCAACCTAAAAAGATCCTGGTTAGTATTAAAAGGGTTATATATATTTATCTGCTTAAATATTATACAGGTTGTACAGGTTTGGTGATTAGCTAGTAACCCCCAGACTTATACCCTAGGTCTGGAGGGCGTTACAGGTTTGGCATCAGAGCTGTAGGTTTGGTCCCTGAAAACAAGAACATTAGGATTAAGATAAGATAGGAGAATCATATAAGATAGGAATAGTAGTGTTAGGGTATAGATAAGTCTAGATTAGGAATGCATAAGTTCTAGGATTGCTAAGTGACTCTTTTTCTTTCCTTGTTATATTATCAGATGGCATGGTCAGCATCTTCTGATAGGACTGTTACTAGACCAGCTGCACGAGCTATACCACCAGTGTCAGCACAGATGTTTCCACCACTTCCACTATCACCACTACCCCACGAGCCAGCACCACCAGCTCTAGAGCAGATACCAGATCCCGAGGAGATGTTTGATCCTTTAGAGTTCTTTGAGTCGATGCTTCCACCTCCACTTCCGATAGAGTATCAGTTTATTCCAGAGATTGAGCCAGAGGTTCCACCAGCAGTATTACCTCTTTTTCCTGTATACGCTTTAGAGCCAAAGGTATTTCAGATGGCCCCGGTTGAGGGGATGGATGAGCACGACGGGGGATTATAGTTGGGTTTACCACAGTAGGGTGCTGCAGGGATACCTAGGGTTCCATCACAGGAGTCTGTGGGACAGGTTGCAGAGCCACACATGGTACCGTATCATGAGTACAGTGTTGTGAGAGAGGATGTTGAGTATTGGAGATCTCAGTGTAGAGAGATCATGGGTTTGTTTAATCAGAGAGATAGAGGACTATTAGCTGCACTTCAGCCAGACTACATGATGAGGCAGAGACTTCAGTCGACAGTGTATAGTGCAAATTTGGAGTTAGATGCTTTGATGCATGATGGGCCGCATTCTTATGCAGAGTATCACAGAGCTAGCCATCTGACTCAGTCGGTTATCGAGATTCTCCGTGATGAGTTGAGGCACATTCCGCTAGGGTTTTAATATTTGACAGCTGGAGACTAGTTGTTGTATTATATGTGACATATATAGATAGAGGCAGCATAGTATGGTATGTTTAGATATGTATGTGTGTAGTATCTAGTTTTGACATGTATCAGCAGTAGCCATGACCGATCTGACGTAGATCTTTTGTACCAAGCACTTACACCTGAGGCTTGTGTCATATATATAAAATAAACTTTTTCCAACTTTTCCTTTTTATTTATTTAAATTTCTGTCTTTATAGAATTTACATTTATTTCATTGTTTTTCAGTTTTCCATATTTTAAATTCTGTTTAATCTAAAACAGTGTACCATCATTATCATTCCAAATTTTAAAAGCATTTTAATTGATTATTTAGATTTTAAATCATTTAAATTTCCTGTTTTCATATTAGCCAAATTATTTTCTCTCCTTTAACTAATGTTTAAATTTTTTTGATTTAATACCAGAAAAATTGTTTCTTTATCTATTATCAACTGTTTAATAAATCATTAGAAAAAATCATTTGTTTTATTATCAGAAAATGACACAAAAAAGAAAGACCATAACTAAAACCTGCAACAGCAACTCTGTGAGACAGACTAATGATATTATAAACCTAATGTTCCATCTGATGTAACAACAGATGGTAATGATGCATCAACAAATACAGAAACGGCAACAACAGATTCAACAACAGATGTTACAACAGCCACCTCATCCTGAACCTCAGCTACCACCAGTTGTGCCGGTTGTTACCTTTAAGCAGTTTCAGTCATTTAAGCCTCCAGAATTTGAGGGTACAACAGATCCTACGAAAGCTAGGGCTTGGTTGAAAGAAATGGAGAAAGCGTTTGCACTTGGGAAAGTGGGTGAGGACCAGAAAACTAATTTTGCTAGCTATTTCCTGAAAGGAGAAGCAAATTATTGGTGGGAATCCAATAAATCTTTAGAGGGTAAAGACATTGTGACTTGGGATAGGTTTACAGAATTATTTTTGGAGAAGTATTTTCCTCGCTATATGAAGAACCAGATGGAAATCAAGTTCTTGGAACTAAAGCAAGGTAATATGTCGGTGACTGAATATGAAGCCAAGTTTACTGAATTGGCTAGGTTTGTTCCGGAGCAGGTTGATACGGAAGAGAAACGAGCTAAGAGATGCCAACAAGGATTACAGTCATGGATTCGTAGCCGAGTGGCGGTTTTTGAATTGATGACTTATACTGCCGTAGTTCAAAGGGCCATGATTATTGAAGGGGAAAGTGTAATGTCCCAAAAAGAAAAGGGGCAAGGAAATTTTCACAACCGTTCCAATAGGAAGCCGGGATTTCAATCCCGGACAAATATGAATTTTAAAAGGACAGGACAAGGCAACCAGAGAGCAGATAATCGTTTCCAAGCTCCCAACCAGCAAGAAATTATCAGACCCCCACTGCCGTACTGGCCAAACATGTGGACAGAAATATACAGGCATCTGCAACAAGGCAAATGTGACATGCTTCAAGTGTAAGCAAAAATGACATTATTCTAATGAATGTCCAGCTGGAGGAACAGACTTGTTTCCAATGTGGAAGGAAAGGGCATGTATCCAGGGATTGCAGAGGACCAACTATGGCTGCTAGTGTTCCAAAGTGTTGGCATTACCTCCACCACCACAATATTATCATCCCAGAGCAAGAACTTTTAATATGACAATGAAAGAAGCTGTGCAGAGTCTTAATGTGATTGCATGTACGCTTTCTATGAATTTAGTAGATGCAAAAGTATTGATTGATTCTGGAGCCACAAGGTCTTTTATTTCTGAAGAATTCATTGATAAGATATATTATGAAGTTAAACGGTTGGGCGAGACGTTAATTATAAAATTAGCGAATGACGATCAAGTTCCTGTAAAACCAGCATGTCCTGAGTGCGATATCAAGATAGTCAGACATTATTTCTCTGTGGACTTGATTCCTATCAAGTTAGGAGAGTTTGATGTTATTTTAGGAATGGATTGGTTAGCTTGTCATAACGATCAGATCGATTGTGCGAATAAGAAAGTAAAACTCCGAACTGCGGAAAATGCAATGGGTAATGTTTAAAGGTGAGAAACAGCAAAAGAAATTTCTGACAATGATGCAGACTAAACGATTGCTACGACAAGGATGTGAAATATATATAGCTTATGTACTGGATACCGAGAAGGAAAGTCCAAGAATAGAAGATATTCCAGTTGTATGTGAATTTCCTGACGTCTTCCCAGGTGAACATCCAGGATTATCGTCGGACCGGGAAATTGAGTTCACTATAGATTTAGCACCAGGTATGGAACCAGTTTTGAAAGCTCTGTATTAGATGACACCTGTTAAAATGAAGGAATTGTCAACGCAATTACGAGATCTTCTCGATAGAGGAATTATAAGACCCAGTGTATCCCCAATGGGTGCACCGGTATTGTTTGTGAAGAAGAAAGACGACAATATGCGACTATGTATCGATTATCGATAACTAAATAAGCTGACTATCAAGAACAAATATCCTTTGCTACGGATTGGCGATTTATTTGATCAACTGAAAGGAGCCGCATGGTTTTCCAAGATAGACTTACGGTCGAGATACCATCAATTGAAAATCAAGGCTGAAGATATCCCTAAGACTGCTTTTCGTACCAGATATGGACATTATGAATTTCTCGTAATGGCATTTGGTCTGACTAACGCACCAATAGTATTTATGGATTTGATGAATAGGTTATTCAAGAAGTATTTGGATAAATTCATAATTGTATTTATTGATGACATCTCGATTTACTCAAAAACTGAAGAAGAACATGCCGAGCATTTGAGGATTGCTTTGGAAATTTTAAGAAAGGAACAGCTTTATGCGAAGTTCTCGAAATACGAATTTTGGTTAAAAGAAGTACAATTTGTGGGCCATATCATCAGCATGGAAGGAATTAAAGTTGATCCAGCCAAGATTAAAGCTGTATTGAATTGGGAAAGACTAAAGACACCGACGGACGTTAGAAGTTTCTTGGGATTGGCAGGTTATTACAGAAGATTTGTTAAAGTTTTTGCGAAAATAGGTATGCCGATAACCAAGTTAACTCGGAAAAATGAAAAGTTCGTATGGATTGAAAAGTGTGAAGAAATTTTTCAGGAATTAATAAACCGATTGGTGACCGCACCGGTACTTGTGTTACCAGATGAGCAATGGGATTTTGTTATTTACAGCGACGCTTCATATCGAGGACTAGGATGTGTATTGATGCAGCACGGTAACGTAATTACTTATGCTTCTAGATAATTGAAACCTCATGAACAAAAATATCCTACACATGATCTGGAACTAGTAGCAATCATGTTCGCACTGAAACTTTGGAGACATTATCTGTACAGCGAAAAATGCAAAATTTACATGGATCATAAGAGTTTAAAGTATATTTTTACGCAGAAGGAACTTAACATGAGACAACGATGATGGCTAGAGTTAATCAAGGATTATGATGTTACAATAAGCTATCATCCAGGAAAAGCGAATGTCATGGCCGATGCGTTAAGCCGGAAAGAAAGATTGAATATATTGACTTCTTCAGAAGAATTAGTAAGAGAATTCGAGAAGTTGGAAACTGAGATTCGTATTCCAAATGAATCTACTAAAGTTATTCATGCAATGACATTCCAGCCAGAACTGTTGGAAAAGATTCGAAGATGCCAAGAGGAGGTGATGAGTCAAGAAGACGACAACTTAACTGGAGAAGAAATTACAAGTTAGAAAGATGACAAATGAATTCTATGATTTTCACAAGAATCTGGATACCTGATGTACCAGAATTGAAAGAAGAAATATTAAGAAATGCTCACAACTCAAGATATTCCATACATCCCGGAAGCACGAAAATGTATTGAGATCTAAAAGAAAACTTTTGGTGGCCAAATATAAAGAAAGAAATAGCATAGTGGGTAAGTAAATGCTACACATGTCAACGAGTCAAAGCAGAACACCAACGTCCAAGCAGATTAATACAACCACTGGGTATTCCAGAATGGAAACGGGAACATTTAGCAATGGATTTTTAAGTAGGACTACCAAGGACCAAAGCAAATCATGATGCAATTTGGGTAATTATCGACAGACTAACGAAGTCGGCACACTTTATTCCAATCAATGAAAGATTTTCACTCGATAAGTTAATACATCTATATCTCAAGGAAATTGTAATGTGACATGGAGTTCCTGTATCAATTGTATATGATCGAGATCCACGTTTCAATTCAAGATTCTAGAGAAAATTTCAAGAATGTCTTGGTACCAAATTAAACATGAGTACAACTTATCATCCGGAAACAGACAGACAAAGTGAAAGAACTATTCAAACAATTGAAGATATGTTACATGTTTGTGCAATTGATTTTGAAGGTAGTTGGGACGAGCATTTACCGCTAGTGGAATTTTCTTACAACAACAACTATCATGCAAGCATTGGGATGCCACCTTATGAAGCTTTATACGGAAGGAAATTCCGATCACCTGTATATTAGGATAAGTTGGGGAACGCAAAACTTTAGGACTAGAATTGATCCAGCAAACCAAGGAAAAGATAGAACTTATCCGAAAGCGACTCGAAGCAGCGCAAAATCGACAACGTAAATATGCAGACCAAATCAGGAAAGATATGGACTACCAAGAAGGAGAGCATGTGTTACTCAAGATAGCGCCCTGGAAAGGATTGACCAGATTTGGCAACAAGGGTAAACTAAAGTCACGATATGTTGGTCAATTTGAAATCTTGAAAAAAGTCGGGAAAGTTGCTTATGAATTAGCCTTACCGCCTCACATGTAACATATCCATAATGTGTTTCACGTATCGATGCTTAAGAAATATAATCCTGATTCTAGACATGTAATAGAATATGAGCCGATAGAGATTGAACCTGACTTGTCTTATATAGAACAACCAATGAGGATTCTACATCGGCAAGAAAGAGTGTTGAGAAATAAATCGGTACCTTTAATGCGAGTTTTATGGAGAAATCCTATGGTTGAAGAGTCAACCTAGGAACTTGAGAGTAAAATGCTAGAAAAGTATCCCCAGTTATTTTCTTAGCAAGATTCTGAGCAAAGAATCCTATTAAGGGGGAAGGATGTAACGACTAGGAAATTACGCTTGAATTAAAGATAAATTATGTGTTTTATTATGTCATTTATGTGTAATTAGTTATAAATCCCTAATTGTTACGTGCTATGTGTATTATGTATTGTCCGGGTATTTTCTGGGTATTTTTCAGATATTTTACTTCGTATTTAAAGCCTTTGTACCAAAAATTATACGACCCGAACTATGTTTTAATAGATGATATTTCAAAAAAAAATATTTGGCCTTATTTTTCTTAAAACGGCTTGTACTATCGCGTTATTCTGAACATCTAGATATTTTATAAATTTTCTTGTTTCGCGAAAATGACTTTTTCGGGCCCCATTGGGCGTTAAAAACCCCAAAAAAAATCATATTTTCATTTTTATAAAATTATAGGACTTTCATTTATATCATTTCTTTTCATTTTTGAATTATTCACAATTTTTGCGAATTTTTGGCATATATATTGTATATATAAAATATTTAATAATTAAAATTTAATACTAAAAAATTATAAAATTAGGGGCCATTTATTTTTAAAAGATGTATAATTTGGGCCTTAATTTTAATTAGGAGTATTAAAATTACTAATATAAATAGCCTAATTATTTATTTAATTAATTATCATTAATAATTAAAAATCAGAAAAATCAGATAATTCTCTGAAATTCGGGTCGGATCTTTGCAATCGGGTCGAAGAATCAAACTGTGATTTCAAGCTGATTTCTGCACCAAATCAAGTGATTTAAGTACTCAAATAAAAGGTTTTGATATGTTCTTTCTGTTTCTACAATCAATTTCATGTTTTAAATCGTATATTTTTATTTTCGATTTCTAGGGTTTATGTTCGAATTGGGTCTTTGTGATTCTAGGGTTATTAGGATGATTTGATGATTGATATAGTTTCTATGTGATGTTTACAATCGATTTATGGTAGTTAATTGAACAAACGATTCATGGATAAGTATATTCGATTTCTAGGGTTTATATTAATTTTTAATTTATACATTTTTTATTTTGAGAAAGCAGAGGTATATAGGATGTTAGGGCTTTGATTATGTGTTTATCAAGCTTTGATTTGAGCTATGAAAATCAAAGTTTCATATACAAACGAAGAAATTCGATGTTTCGCCGGAGATGAAGTCGGTTTGATCGGAGAAATTGATCTGAGGGTTATTCTGAGATGTTATGGCTGGAGTTAGATTGCCAGGATGATTTAAAATTGAAACCAGCTTAAAAACAAACCAAACATTTACGTTTTTGGCCTGAAATCGGATCACCGGAATCCTGGCCGGTCGCCGGATTCTGAGAATTTTTCGGTCATGTTCTTCATGATCCGGATTTGACCCGTTTCCAGAACCTGGTTTTGATTCGTTTTTGTCAGAGATTGAATTCCTGACAAATGTTTCTGGAAATCATTTTTACTTTCTATTTTTATTAATTATAATTTATTTATTTTATAAATTGAATAATTAATTATTTAATTAATTGATTTGTATTATAAAAAATTCTGAAATATTTTCTAAAATTCAAAATTATTTATTTCTTTAATTAATTATTAATTATTTATATAAAAATGATTAATTATTTTGATAATTAATCAAATTATTTTCAATAAATCATAATAAATTCATTTTAATTCCAAAAATTATGAAAAAATCATTTTAATTCTGATTTTTCCCAAATAATTATTTAAAAATATTTTTAGGGTTCAATAATTAGGAAAAATTATTTATATTTTATAATAAATTGATTTATCTGTATTTATTGAATAATAATTGAACCGTTTATCTTATTTGAGCGAAAAGAAAGTCCTTCGACTCAGAAAAATGATCTGTTTTCATTAAAAATAGTTTAAAAAATCTTAATTTCTTTTAGAAGAGAGTCGACTTTTGATATTTATTTATTTCTAAGCCTAATTACGTATAGAGACGAGTCCAATAAATCCCAATAAATAGGAAACGAGTCAGATATTATTCAGTTAAGCGAATGACGAGTTGATTTCGATTCTAAAACTTATTTTAAACCTAGAATGACTATGTGACTTATGTGTTATGTTAATTATGTGGTTAATTGAGTTTTATCTGCGAATAATTATTATACAAATTAGTAATACGCGTAGGGTAGACGATAAGGGCTATATGAAGTCGGTTTGAGACGCGATTAAGATACAGGATGACTAAATAAGTTTATTTCTTTGATAGAAGCGAAGCCAACAAGGAAAGTCGAGCCGGTAATAGAGGACAGTGAAGTACTTGTGGTAGATCGCGTGAAAGGCAAGTTTTTCCCCTATTCTAATTTCAGAATAGTGAAATTACTTCAGATCCTTATTGCCATAATACACTTATAATTTATGTTCACAAACACTGATACATAATTATCATGCCTTAATTTATATTTCATTTCAATTCCTGATTTCTCCTAATTCGTTGAATCATCTATTCACATTCCAATAGTTATATATATATATATATATATATATCTTGATATATTCTGATGTTAGGATATATCAAAGCATACTGATTATTTCGGTTGCTCCTCTATGGACTAGATGGCGACAAGTGGGGTCAGGTATACACTTAAATGACTTATCTCTTGTCAACAAGGAATATGATTTAGAGGACTCAAACTTGAAGTTTCTACTTTCTCTCCCTGAAAAGTGGGACTTTGAAGTCACATGAATAAGGGATAATTATGAACTTAATGAAACACCTCTAGATGAGATCTATGGATTATTGAAAACTCATGAACTAGAGATGGAGTAAAAAAGCAAGAGAAAATGATCCAAGTCTAGACCAAATGCCCTCAAAGTTGAAGAGAAGCCAAAGGAGAAAGCTAGGAGAAAAGGCTACTTCAAAGGAAAAGATATGATTACAAAATCAGATACTGAATCATCAAACTCTGATGATGACTCAAATATTGATAATGAATCAGATATTGACAGTGATCATGACAACAATGAAAATATGGAACAAATGGCTGCTCTACTAGTTAAAAGCTTCAAGAAGATGGTCTACAAGAACTTCAATAAAGGGAGAAAATTTTCCACAAAAGGTTTCAGTTCCTCAAACTCTAATAAGAGGAATAACAGAAGAAATATTGACTTGAAGGAATCAATGTATGGAAAACTTAAGAAGTCAAAGGAAAGATGCTACAACTGTGATGATATTGGACACTTTACAGCTGACTACAGAAAACCCAAAACTGAGAAGAAACAAGCCTTGACCACAAAGAAGAAAAACTGGGATGATTCATCAGATTCAGATGATGGGGTTAACTATGTTCTCACGGAAAATGCTAATACTGAGGCTGACAATGTTGAATTAAAGGTACCTCAGACCACCCTTGCTTTTGATACTGATGATATCCATGAATTAAGATTGTTTCTTAAGTCTCTGCATGTTAGTTATAAGGATCAAACCTTAGAGAACAATAGAATCAAGAGTGAGAACTCTGAGTTGAAGAAAAGGATTGATCACCTAGAAATTGAGTTGCTTTCCATGCTAAAAATCCAAAAAGAAAGAGATAATTTTGTTTATATTAAAGAAAAATTGTTAGAAAAGCATGCTTATCTAGAAAAGGAGTTGGCTAAACAGAGAGAGAGAGAGAGGTTATTAAGCTTTGGACTAACTCAGGAAAAACAACTCAAGAAATTTTAGAGAATCGATATTGGGGATCAAGATTTGGAAATTCTAATAGATCTAATTCTGATAAGAAAATTGGAAAAGAAACCGAGAAGACTAAACTAGTAAATACTGATAATAAGGTCAAACTGAACAAGGTTCAGTTGAAGACCATTAAGTTTAATCCAAGAGTTGATGCTGTTAAATTAGTTAACGAGGTAGCTTCAACCTCAGCACTTAGATCAAATTTAATTACTGATAAGAGTGAACAAGTTCACACAAAATCAGTAAATATTGGTTTAATGACTCGGAAACAGCTTAAGAAAAAGCTGAAGGATTTACACATGAAATACAAGAAAAAAAAGCCTAGGAAAAACTGGATTGGCAAAGTAGTTGTTAATAAAAATGGTAATTATGTAACCGCTCTCAATGCACCTAGAAAAATATGCTTGAACTGTGGTAGTACTAGTCATCTTGCTAATTTTTACAAGAAGAATAAAAAGATAAATATTGTTCCTCCTAAATCAGAGTTTAGGAATTGAACAGTTAGATATAAACCTTAAAGTCCTTGTTTTTATTGTCGTAGTGTTTGACAATCTATTTATACATGCAAAGATTATCACAGTTTATATTATGATTATTATGAACTGAAACCCTCTTTAAATAAAGTAAAATATATTTATGCATGTGTAAATACTGATAGTAAGTATGTTAACTTAAACTCTGATATGAAGTCTTCTGCTGCATATGTTAACAAACTTAAAAAGCCCAAAGGATCCAAGAAAGTCTGGGTCCTTAAAAATACTAAATGATTTCAAATACTAATTGCAGGGTAATAGGAGAAATTCTCTAGTCTTGGACAGTGGATTCTCAGGACATATGACTGGTTATAAATCCCTGCTATCAGAATTTGAGGAGAAAGCTGGCCCAAGTGTTTCCTATGGAGATGACAACTTAGGAAAAATCTTGGGATATGGCAAAATCAAAATTGGGAATGTCATTATTAAAAATGTAGCTCTGGTTGTAGGACTCAAGCATAATTTGATCAGTGTGAGTCAAATCTGTGACAGAGTTTACCATGTGAACTTTTATGAGGAACATTGTGAAATTGTCAGTAAGTCTGATGGCAAGTTTGAAATGACTGGTAAAATATATGGTAGTTTCAGGGCCGACCCTGAGATTCGAGGGGCCCTAGTCGAAATCAGTTTATGGGGCCCTAATATATATATCATGGAAATTTATATATATTTACTTGAAAAAGTTAAAAAAAATTGGGGCCCTTGAGTGTCGGGAGCCCTAGGCGCAAGTCTTGCTCGCCTATAGCCAGGGCCACCCCTGGGTAGTTTATATGAATCCAGGGTCTCCATAAATACTGATAAATCAGAAGTTTGTCTACTTACTAAAGCACATGTGGAAGACAGATGGAACTAGCATAAAAGACTTTCTCACCTCAACTTCAACAATATCAATGAACTTATGAGGAAAGATCTTGTGAGAGGATTGCCCAATGCAGTGTTTACTCCTGATGGCTTATGTGATTCATGCCAGAAAGCAAAACAAAGGAAAACATCTTTTAAGAGTAAAACCGAATCCTCCATTCTTGAACCATGTTTTCTACTTCATATTGATCTTTTTGGTCCAGTCAATGTTATGTCAATTACCAAGAAGAGGTATGCACTTGTAATTATTGACGAATATACAAGATACACATGGGTGTATTTTCTGCACACCAAGGATGAATCTCCATCCATTCTTCTTGATCATGTGAAGAAGCTGGAAAAAGGATCAACATACAAAGTGAAGATCATCAAAAATGATAATGAAACTGAATTCAAGAATAGTTCTATGGAAGAGTTCTGCAAATAAAAGGGGATAAAACAAGAATTTTCTGCTCCTGGAACTCCACAACAAAATGTAGTTATTGAAAGAAAGAATAGAACTCTCATAGAAGCTGCAAAAACTATGCTAGATGAAGCAAGATTGCCTACCTAATTCTGGGATGAGGCTGTGCAAACTGCTTGCTTCACACAAAATGCAACACTGATCAACATGCATGGTAAAACACCATTTGAGTTGGTGAAGAGAAAGAAGACAAATTTGAAGTACTTTCACATTTTTGGTTGCAAGTGTTTTATTTTCAAAACTCATCCAGAGCAGCTTACCAAATTTGATCTAAAAGCTGATAAAGGCATTTTTATGGGATATCCATTATGTACAAAGCCTTCAGAGTTTATAACCTGAGAACAAGAACATTCATGGAATATATACATGTATCTTTTGATGACAAGAAGATTACATGATTAGAAGATCAAGATGACCATGACCAATTGAGATTTGAAAATGAAGTACCATATGTTGAACAGTTAAATCCTGATACAGTAAATCCTAATATCACTCCAAGCTCTGATGATCCACATAACGGTGGAAATTCTTCAAATACTGAAGCATATGTTGAGGGGGAGCAACATGATTCAAATCCAGAGCTTCTATAAGTGATTCAACTTAAGGAACATCAGTAAACAAGTCATCAGACTCTCAATACTCAAATTCTGATGAGT
The DNA here is from genome assembly GCF_009905375.1 of Apium graveolens. NCBI lineage: Eukaryota > Viridiplantae > Streptophyta > Magnoliopsida > Apiales > Apiaceae > Apium > Apium graveolens. The sequence continues at coordinate 93,932,530 of NC_133655.1, read as the reverse complement.
CAAATACTGATAACAATGGGAACACTAATTCAGGGGGAACATCAGGACATGATAGTGGTACCAGTTAAAGAAATAATAGAGAGTTCATGGATCAAGGGGGAGGTTCTTCTTCAAGGAGACAACTTTCATCTGCAAGAAAATGGTCCAAGTCACACACACTTGACTTAATCATTGCAAATCCTGAAAGTGGTGTAAGAACCAGGAAAGCCACTCAAAATGAATGTCTCTACCATTCTTTTCTATCTCAAAATGAACCCGGGAAGGTAAAAGAAGCTCTTCAAGATGCTGATTAGGTTGCAGCAATGCAAGATGAGCTTAATGAATTTGAAAGGAACACAATCTGGACTCTTGTTGTAACGGCAAGGATTTTCATGATGTATTTATATGAATAAAATGTGTTGTTACGTGGATTTATGTAAATAAAATAAAAGAATAAATGATTTTATGATTTATGTATAATTTCTATGAAATAGTGTTAAAGAGCGGGTAAAGTCTCGTTCCAGTTTGATGAGTCAGCTAAGGGCTTAAGATGTGATTATCGGGCCGTCAAGTAGAACGGGACCCTTTATTCAAAATATGGATTAAAAAGGAATCATCTGCTAAAGTGTATCGAAATAATTTGTGGTGTCTAGTGTTATATGAATATGTGAAAAATATTTGATGTTCCCGCCATTCTGGCTATATAAACACGCCCCTCTTTTTTCTCCACCCAGCCTCTCTCTTCTTCCTTTTTCTCTCTCACTCTCAAGCTCTCCTCTCTCTCTCTCTCTCTCTCTCGGTATATTTTCTCTCTTCGATCTCTCTCTCATCTATCAACCATTTTCAATTTCAAACCCATAGTTATGAAGGGTTTTGCTTCATTTATACATATATGTGGATGCATGTTGCTATACTTGAGTTTTTAGAAAACCCCAAGTTGGGTTATTTGGTTCCTTTGGTTCGGTTTTAGTGAAATCAAAAGGGGATTTGATTTCTTATGGTCTTTAATGATGATTCTGTGATTGCATTCTTGGTTTCGGAGATAAAATCGATTTATGGTAGAGTTTCGGTTGGAAACCCCAAAACGGAGCACCATCGTGATTTTCCACCGTCGGCGATGAACCTTTGGTGAGCCGACGGGGACGATGATGTACATGCTTTCAACAATATATATATAAACTTTTTTTAAAACTTGTTTTCTTGCATGCATGTTGATTTCTAGTTCAAAAACCCGTGTTTAGTTTCGTTCTTTTAAAGTAAATGGTTCGAATCGTTGTTGATCATTCGGTTTTGGTTTAAATCAAACCTGATTCATGATTTTAAACTTGAGTGTTAATTTTTGCTAGTTGCATGTTGTTTTGGTTGAAGAAGCCAAATGGTACTTAGTTTTTAAAAGAAAATAGTTTGAGTTATTTAGTTAATTTAATATGATTCATAATTTTGATTTAAATGGTGTTTGGAAATTCGATTTCGTGATTGTTGATAACTTGATTGAATGATTCTAGACTAATGTTGCATGCATGTGCATGTTCAAAGATTTTTTTAGAATTCTAGAGCCTAAATTACTAAGAGAGATTTAAAGTTGTATTTTGCTTAAGTATGAGTAATCAATTAGCAGAATTTTTTGTTTTGTATGTTGATTTTGGTGTGTAAAATTGAATCGAACTCTAGGTCTAAGAATTTGGTTCGAATCTTTGTGATATATATGATTGGTATAGTTTTGTTCATTGGTATTAAGTCGAAATAAGGTTTGGGTTGAATCTAGAAGTATGCATGTAATGTTAAGTGGTTGCATGTTGATTTTTAAAGATTTATTGGATTTTATCATGTTTTTTTGGTTCAAATTTTTGGATTAAAAAGAAAAGGGATAAGTTGTTTTGATGTCGAGTTATGCGAATCAGTGGATATTTGCTAAATGTAAAGTATTAAACTAGTTGTGATACTAAGTTTATAAAAGTATATCATATTATGTTCTATGTGGGTATACTTGAGATTATAAGCTAAATGTTTATTGCGATTGGGGTAAATGTTAGACGTTTTGTGAAACGTCGGGAATCGATCAAGTACCTAATTAGGGTTTTGTTTTGTATTATAGATTTGGATAGCAGAGGCATTCAGGCTAGTAAAGGGAAGGAAATCTTAGGTGGAAATAGCTCGTATACTGTAAAGCATGAAATCCATTTGAGGCAAGTAACCCTTTCTTCTATTATAAATTATTATAGAGAGGATATCGTTGATGCCATGATAGAATGGAAGTTCTTTGTTATACCTATCACTGATTCTTGAGAAACCCTATTATTGCTCCATGGAATAAGCCCGTTATCAATATTTGTGACGATCCTTGTTAGTAATCCCTTGTTTCTAGAACTTATTACTCTATCCCTATACTTTGTTAACTTTTGATCCTTTGATCCTAAAGAGAGCCTTATGAACTTTTCACATGTTATATCTTGTTAACCGAGGTTCTCTAATATCCCTTATGCCTGGTTATGTATCGTTCTTCGGAACTATCTTTATTGAGAAATTATACCATTGTTCAATGTTTGATCAATATCTTTAGTTTATGATCCCTGCTTACTCTCAATTTGTTCACTTTCCTTGAATTCTTAAATTTGACTTAAGAATGACTTTCGACTTAAAAGAGTCCAAATGATTTTACTTATCAGTAATGTTAAAACTGAATTTAGATAAACTTTCTTGTATTCCAAGACAAAGGTTTTCCAAATGAATTCCTTGAGGATTGGATAGAGATGTAAGAGGCTAGTGGGACTAGTCCAGTCATATAAGAGGCTAGCGGGGCTAGTCCACCTTAATGACCGGATGAAGGTCAGTACGAGCTGATCACCATTACATTTAAAAGATGGATATTCCAATAAAGGGTTCTTTAATATTTTTATAAAATAGGAAATGTATATCATCGATAAAGCAATTTGCTCAATTTACTTGAAATGAAACATAATGAGTAGTATCTTCTTTAAAGTTATGAAACTTGGTCGAGAACCCTGTCACTTTACTTTGTTATTGACTCTCGAAGCTCGAATGATTGCTTCCTTTGAAATGAGAAACTCCATGAGAACCCCGTTATTGATTGTGATTAATATTGGCTTTCTTCCAAAATTTGAATCTTGAACGCCCAGAACCTTTTTCATTGCCTTACCTAGACATTAAAAGAATATTTCCAGCTAGCTAGTTGTATCCAGAAATAAAATGCCTCTGCTAATGTTGTTTATGTTGATATTTAGAACTTCTATATAGTTACTTGCTGAGCGTTTTTTCTCATTTATTTGCTTTGATTTAACCATGGAAGTTAAGCGAGAAGATGGCCAGAATTAGGCGCACCGCTCGCAAGAGCGTTCCTGGCGGTCCCTACCGTGTTGAGGGATTTCAGTTGCCAGATCAGGTAGTTGCTATTTGAGCAAACGTTTGTTGGAAGTGTAATAGTTGAATCAGATACTTTTGGGTTATCTGTCGATTCTATGTCGAGATCAAATAATTTGAATTTATTTATATTTTGGGTTATAATAATTATATTCTGGTTGGTAGTTTTAATTTTGTCTCATACTTTATCCTGTTTAGATCCTGTTAGTATCGGGGTTTATTATATTTCTGCTATTATGGTATTAATATATTGGCGTGTGGGTCCTCATTTCCTAACCCGAGATTGAGGGAGTCACACTTGTGCCAAGACCAAAGAACATATCAGTTGTTATCCAAAGTGGGTGTTCAGAAATAAAATTGACAGTGAGATAATTAGGCCCAAAATAATTATTATGGGGAATAATTTTCAAATCGAAAAATATAAAATTTATATCAAAATTCCCCAAAAATTATGAATAATCCAAAAATGCAAATATTACGGATATTTGAAATATGTATGATTTTATAAAAATTAAAATTATGAATTTTGTGGCCTTTGACGTTCCGGTGGGGTCCCGATCCGTTGATTTTTAAGAAACCGAAACATTTCCTAAATTAATAAAAAACCCCGAAAGCACATAAAATGCATGCAAATACACATAAAATGAGATAAAACCAGTACCTCGATAAAGACGCTAATAAACACAAATCCAGATTTCGGACTCTTGTATATGATTGCATTTTTAAAGACGTATCAAATAAGTGAAAAAATTTCTGGTCCTAACGAAACCACATAAAACAACGACTGCATATCATATCATGGTAATGAACATTTTTAACTCATATATACACATAATATATATTTATTTATCACAAAATATTCACATAATTTTCCGGGATATTACATTAAATATTGAATGCAAAATAGTGCAGTGGTTCGAGAAATTCAAACCTAAGATATATGAGGTGAATTATCTTCAGAGATTGCTACGAAAGCAATATATTCTTGATGTTCTTTCTCATTATCTGATCCATCCATACTCTTTCCTTAAGCACGATAAGTTTTTTCTGGCTGCTTCCTAAAGAAAATATTCCACCTTTGTTGCTACTCGTCAACTGAGTCCCTATTCATCCTTTTTTTATCAAGATCTAGTTATGTCATAGTAAAACCTTTATAGTTACTTCACATATATTTCTTTTCATAACTGTAACTATCAAATCTTGTTTATGTCACCATCTCAGTCTTGTAACCACCTCTCGGAGGTAGATTGGTTATATCCTTGGATATAACTTATGTACTCCTTGTAATCTGATGCGATTGAGCTTCCCTGACATGTGTAACACCGACCTGTAGTCTAGTCCATCATGGTTTTGTGAAGTTTACAGATCACTTTCATCTACCTCAGCTCCCTTTGATTTGAAGCTTCATTCATTCATTTCCTGCATCTGAAAACTATGTGGTATCATGTGGAGTAAGCCTTTGAGAAAAAATCCATAATTTATTTCTGCATGTCTTGAAATTAGCTTCATTAAGATAAGAAACCATTATCTTTAATTTTTGTGTTTGGGAAATTTCTGTCTGAGTAGCACATGGTCTTCGTTTTCTTCAAAAGATTTAAAACATCTTTAACGTCCGGAGAAATCTTGAATCTACCAATTCTCTGAGAACCTTTGGCTTGGGTCAGTTCAAATTGTGTAAAATTCAAAAATCTCAAGGACTGATAAATTTTAAAAATTAAAAAATCCAAAAATGAATTCAAATTATTTAAAGTTCAAAATTTTCAAGAATTAGAAATTATTGAAAATTAAAAACCCAAAAATATGAGAACTTGGTTGTTTGGTCTAACACATCGGATTTCATCTATATAATGATAAACAAGCTCTGATACCAATTATTAGGATCTGAAGTATCGTAGAGGCGGGGTTGAATACAATACTCACTAAATTAAAAAAAAATCTTTCGAATCTTTTTCGGATAAACAATTTAGTATTCGGTTAGTGGTTCCGTATTTTTGAGGTGAATAGTGTTTAAGACATTAAATAAATAACATAAGTAATCATGGAAATATATATTCAATATAAATCCTAGAGGGCTTTCTACACTCCGATCAATAAATTAACTTGCTACAATCCAAGAACAAAAATGTTTTTCTTCTACAAAGTTTAACAAATTAAATTCTATATAATGTTTTACAAGTTCCATTGTCAACGGATTTATTTACAGGGTAACGTTTATAAGGGCCCCTAAGAATATACAAGAATTAATTCGGCCATTGTAGTGTTACTACAGTGAGAAGATTAACGGATATAGTTTTGAGCTTGTATCTCTGTATATCTTTATTTCACATTTCTTTTCCTCTTGGTAAGGAAGAAGAAGAATAAAACAATGCCAAGTGAATTGCTTTTTTCTGCTTCAAATGTAGTCTTTTATATCAATTGATACGTGGCCAAAATATAGCTTTGTATTCAAATTGAGAAATTCAATAAAATTGATGCATGCAAGAGAAGTGGCGGTGCAATATACATAGTAGTGGCTCATAGGGAGATGATTTTACACTTAATAATACCCAAGAATGTTGCTTGTGGTGCCCACTAGCTTTAAGGCAACTTTGGTGGTACCCATAAGCTTATTTCGTGAGTTTTTCTTAATTTCCAAGCACCAGCATGATAAGTGGCGCCCAAAGGGTGTTTTGCACTTAGTTTCTCCACCAAAAATATCTTGGTGGCTTGTACTAGGAACTAGGAATATAAAGTGGCACCAAAGGTAGTCACATAGTGATTTCTGTCTTAGTTTATGAAGCCTTAAGTTCGTAGCGCCTAGAGTGCCTTGTAGGAGCCAATTCCTTAGTTTTTCTTTCTGGTGGAACCTACTAGGAGCTAAGAAAGGAGTGTTGGCACCTAGAGTGTTCCAAGGTGCACTTCTGACATAGTTTTTGAAATCTGTCCTTCAATGTTGCTCCTACTTAGTAATAGAGTAGCTATGGTAACTCGTACTATAAGGTAGTGGCCACTTTTACTTAGTTTCTGTATAGCCTTTTAACCATTTAGCCGTTCTCCCCACACACCTCTTCTCGTACATTAACGAATACACATTCAATCCAAGTATGCTCTTTAACTTAAGAATTATTCTATTGATTATACTTAGGTTCCTTTTACGAGCCATTTACGCCTAGTGCAATTGGTCTGGTTCACAAACGACTAACTTCGATTCAGGTCTTCACAATATAGCTTTTTTACATTATTTAGCTTTTAATAACTTTATTGCTTCAAACATTGTTTGTCAACAAACAGTGTACTTTCACTGGAATCTCTTTTGGAACCCAGACAACACTTTCATTATTACTACAATCTTGAATACTTTATTATCTGTTTTTCACTAACGCTTGAACATATAAATGAGCTCCTTTCAGTGAGTATAACTTCAAGAATACAGTTGTCTTCTTTACCCTTTGTCTATACCATGTCTTCAATTTTTTATGTTTCTATGATTCGAATATTGTTCTATCTTCAATCAATGCTAATACAATGAAATCTTGTGGTGGCACTTTTACGCTGAATCTTTAACAATTCTAAAACCCTGAAAGTCTTCATACCTTATTCTTTACCGGGGGCATGAACATGTTAATGAACTTCTTTCAGTGACCCTTGAACATAATTAATTTTTTTTCTAATGTTTTGATTCTTTGTATTTGCCTTTTCTTCATTTTTTTCCCAATTTCTTGTATAGACATAGTATTATTTACATGTCCTGTTCTAGTGTTGATTTATCACATCTAAGGTTCATATATCTTTGAAATCTCACCAACAAAATTTTTATATGAATTAAGACAGGCTCGTAGGGAATGGTTTGATAACTTTGCTGCTTCTTTACTTAAATTTGGTTTCACAAAGTCAAAATCTATTAACTCTTTGTTTTATCTACATACTTCTGTTGCATTCACTGTAATAACCAAAAAATTTGAGACTTTATAAAACAATCAATGAATAATAACCCTAACGATCGGGGGGAAAACCTTTTAGCCCACACTATACTCTGAATAGTAAATTAAGTTTTTAGATCGATATAGTGATTATACGTACCATACGAGTGTATGTAAAAGTCATTAGTTTTTGAAGAAAACCAATTTCGTAAAATGACCTTATCTTACCAACTATCAAGAAATATGAGAATCATGTTACAATCACGAATCTAGAATTCTACAAATTAAAACCCAAGTACAAGATGATAAAACATAAAAGAATTAATAAGAAAAGGAGTACCCCACGAATCGTTTACGAGGATTAATTACAATAACGAATAAGCGACCAAGAGAATACGTAAGAGAATAAATAAATGTATCAATCCCATAAAACTTCCCATGCAAGATATGCAAACTAATTAGTATGGATTACAACCAAGGATTGGTAATCAAATAGTAACCATCCAAGGAGCATAGTAACCTAGCTAGAGTGAATAGTAAGCAAGCATGTAGTAGTAGTACTTGGATAGATTTTTAGCCTTTGACAAAGGACCATTTCAAAGATATGCATATCTAAATATATACACAAAATCAAACACATTTAATCACAAGAAATCAAGCAACCAACACAAAAACCTCTTTCTCTCCCAAGAACACAATGCTGTTTTTTAAGAACAATGAGGAAGGAAAAATTCAAAGCTCAAGTTCTAGAGCTTCCAAAATAACAAAAATTTAAAGACAACTCCTCCACATCATAGGTAATTCTCGTACCAAATTTCAATTTCATTCATTAAATTTTCAATTTATGAAAAATGTTTGAAGTTGAGGGTGAATACTAACTCCGAAACTTACTTTTTGTTTTCTTGATTTTCCATGGAAGTTTAAGACTACTAAATCTAACACAAGATCTCTCCAAGGATCTTATGTCCCTATTAAGTGTTAACAAGCTTCAAAAAAGGTATAAAAATCATCTACCCTTTGTATTCTTTAAGTTTTAAGCATAGTTACAAGACATGTTCAAATGTGACATAATTCTTGAAGAATGGAGTTTGAATTGTTAAATCTTGATGGTTAATTGTTATGGGTTGGTGTTGCTCATGTTTTCATATATTATATAAACTTATCTTGCATTAAGTATGGTGTAATTGATGATTTATTTGTTGTTATATGGATTTAACATAGTTAAACTTGGAAATCGTTACTCGTATAGCCGTTATAATATTCGTGTACCTTTAAGACTGTTTTGAAGCATAATTAGGACTGTAAAACATATATTTTTGAACACAAATAGAAGTTTATTAATGTAAATTTCTTTCTTTATAGTTTGTAACCATATAAAGATAGTATCGAGAAAATTTACGAATTAGGAGAAAAGTTCGTTTTAGTGAACGTAGTCGAGAAAACCAAACTGCTACCTAGTGTTGAATTTGAGGGTGTAATTGAGGCTCTTAAACACTGTTTAAAATTATAAAACTTGTCCAGTAGCTGATTTATACAATGAGGAATCAGGATTTAAAATTTGAGCTAAATATGTTAAGTTTTCGATTTTATAAACATGTCGGAGTGAAGGTCGCGCAAGGAGAGAATACCAAAAATGACCGCAGCTAGCCACTGCCTATAAACTGCAGCTTCAGTATTTTTAACCTTCTGCCCAGAAAACCGTTTTTGAGTCATTTGTTCTAAATATTGTCTAGATCGTGCACGCGAAAATGGTGCATTGATTGAGTTAACTCTTTGAGAGAAATCAATGTTTTAGTGAAAGTGTTATGAATAGTAAAATTCTGTAGTTGACCGAACTTTTAAAATATTTTTCACCTATATTCATATTATCAAATTGAAACATTTATGATAAATATTAAAAACACTCAAGAAGCTCCTCGATTTGGTTTCATTTTAAAATATTAATTTTTCTATTTATCAAAAATGTTACAGTGCGAGTCGCGTAATAGTAATATTCGATAAAGTCAACTCTAGAAGACCACTTTAACCGTCCATTGCGACCAAGGATTGATAGTTATTTTGAGTGGGTTGAATATCAAAAATTGAAAAATATTACACTTATTAGTAAAATAAGTCATTGATGGGATTAGGAACACTAGTTAAGATTATGATACTGGTTGATTAGAAAACTCGGAAAGAGTGGAATTCGAGAATGTATCTTGGACTCCAGGAAAGTTTTCAAACCCTACCTTTTAAGGACTGTTGTGTTGTGGTTTCTTTTAAATACTGCAATATATGAATGATAAATCTTTAACGGTGTTTTAAAAAATTGTTATATATTGAATCATAAGATATGATAATTTTGGTATAATAAAAATACCGGATTTGAAATAATATATTTAGACTGAGAGTCGGTCGGTGTAAGTATATTAAACCCTGGACGTATTCCGGAGGTGTTTATATTTGAGAAATGTTTACGCTAGAGACTAGCATGGCATAGATATTGTAGACCGATAGTCGTCCGTATGTATTATTTAAAAACCCGGAAGTATTCCGACATATTTTGGACAAGTTAAGTCTGTGCTTATTTTATTCCAAGGGACTCGATATCCTCTTGCGAAGTATTAAATATCTCGAATTTATTTAAAACTATTTCAAAAGATCGCATTTATTGACTATATTTAATTAATCGAGCAATGAATATTATTTCAACTATTCATTTAAAAAGGAGAAGTATTCTCTAACGATTATTTTATTTTAAACTCAATTATTTTATATTTAATAAAGATTAATTTAATTATTTATACATAAATTATTTGAGGAATATTATTTCAAATATTCTTTTAAAATAGAATTATTTGAGAATTAATTATTTAATAATTATTATTTATTATTAAATATTTATTAAATTATTTAATATGATTTAAAAATCATAAAACCTATTTTTAATATATTTCCTGAGTTTTTGAAAAGCATTCTAATACTTTCCGTTCATCGAAAAATAATTTCTCGACGTATTTTAAATATTTGACTATAGAGTCAAAAGAAACTCCCCCTTAAATACTTATCAGTTGACAACAGTCAACTCACATTATCTTAGTACTTCCTCCGAAAATTCTCGAAAGTATATATATACATATATGATATGAGTTGTGCCTATCAACAAGCAAAATGCTTGGAGAACTTTGATATAGTTTGAGTTCCAAGTATATGATAGAATTTTTGAAAGGACAATGAGAGGTAGACTCTTGTACTTTTGTGTACTAGAGCGACTACTGGTGTGCACATGTAAACATATGAAGTATGTGGAAAGCCTGGATGTATGGGCCACACATAATATGCCCGAATGCGTCAAGGGTGACAATTGGATGTATGGGAGTCGTCCTTCTACATGTAGAGAACAATAAATATTTACCGTTATACGACTGATCATCATATATCGGGGCTACGGTGAATGTTCTATTCTTCCAATTGGAATTGAGATGCAATACCATAACCCGAGACTAGGTGTTGGGTTTACCATTAAGTTCATTGCAGACTAATAAGTCAATCGAAAACATTATTTCGAAAAGAGGTGCGTATAACCACACTACTTTAAATAAATATATATCCTTACACGGATTAATATAATTTCTTTAACAGTATTTTCATACCGGTTGATTATTATTGCTGAGCATTATTGCTTACTCTTGCTTTCTTTTAAATGTCACAACACAAAAGATTACCAGTATGCTGGTGTGGGACTTAGTATCTTGCAATCATGGAGGGAATCCCGTATAGCTTTGTCTCAGGTGGACCAGAGTATTCAGATAGGTATAAGATGTTAGTAGTAACTATTGTGACTTCATGTAGAGGTTATGAATAATTGATTGAGATCCTTTATAGTACATTTAAGTTGTAATAAAAGAAGATTACATTTTGTACATCGTTTATAAGGCTATAACGTGTGTGTGTATGATTGGGGTTCTGTAATATAGAATTATTGGATTATTGAGTTAATACAGGTTACACATGGTAAAAGGATTGCGTGACCACCCATATTCCTGACCCCGGATTTGTGGGCGTTATAGAAATGGTATCAGAGCAATAAGTTATAGTACTTAGAGACAAGAGTGTTAAGAGTTAAGTCTAGACGTGAGCTTAGCGTAAGAGCTCATATAAAGTTCGTTATTAAACTATCGGATGTAGTACCAATGTGTGAATTAGGTTGGGAAGATTATGGAAGTATTATATCAAGACTAATGGAATCATTAGAGATCGTTAGAATGAGGAGGATAGATTTTAGAATTGAATATGATTTGGGAAAGATGTGATATAAAATTTGGAGCTGAGTCTCCAGTGCATTTGAGGTAAGGACGGTATTACCAACACCATATGTTCATTTGGATAACACGAGCTGGTTACTCGTTGTTCTTTATAGGTTTCCCATGAGGGGGCATAACATGTGAGAACCATAAAGTCTAATTGTTAATATACATTTGAGATTATTAATGCAAACTAATTGAAGGTATCATGTTACCAATGAGGATTTTAACACCGTATGAATAACGAATTCAGCAGAGATAGTGTCCAATATACCCTTAAGTATTTTATTTCCATTAAGGAAAATTTGAACGTAATATACGAATGTCATCAGAAGACGAGTACACTACATGATATTATTAGTGCGCTTAACATGTAAGGTTATGATGGTTTAGCTCAGAGATCAAGAGCGTCGATAATTGATGACATGTCTACAATTAAATGTCGTATGATTACAATGAGCGATGGTTCGATCTTAGAACCTACTACACGGACTAAGAAGAAACCAGTGAGTCTAGAATGAAATTCTTTAGAAATAAATGTGTTAGAGACTACGTATATATACTCGTAGACCTCTAATATATTCGGTAACATATGTTCACTTACACACACATGCCACCAAACTTATGGACTATATTGAGACCCCTGAAAGATCTCTTTGATCTATTCCCAGGGGGAACTGGCCACTTGTAATTAGTAACAGATGTGTAGCAGGCCTATATCGGCTTAGCGGATTCTTTTGGAATAATTTTGAGTAAGGTCTTCAAGATAAAACACTGAAATGATAGATATACTCGTGAAAGTCTAGTTAGTAAGAGAATTTAAAATAAAGTTGAGAGAGACACTAATTGAACCATGGATTTACGAAGATGAAGAGATGAGATCATCATCGGGCAGATAGTGACCAGAGTTAGGATAATTAGTGAATTATTTTGGCATCTACTCACCATCACACTACTCCCTCCAAACTGTTTATCATTCATATTGCCTTGATAAGTCATATCAGGCAATCCTTTTAGTTCTCTACTTTGAACTTCTGATATGACCAACAACTTAAATCATTTTCTCTGAATAAGGACTTACCCAAAGTCTTTTGTTGATCTATGAAATTCCATTCATAGATTATGATCTTCTTGTTCAACTTAGAGCTATTTATACTTTATTTCAACTATCTGATGAACTTGTAATAAATTTTCCTTAATTAATCGACGAATATTCATAATGAATATCTTCATTTGATTCTTTTTTCATACTTACTCTTCTCAGTCAAGACTGTAAATATTTAACAAATTATTAAAAACATGGATGATCTAATATCCATAGATTCCTCAGGATTCCTTTTCTTCTATTCGGGATGAGATTGTATATTGAACTTTGAAATCATAATAAGGGTATCAATTTGATATTGGTATTCTGAATGCAATTCTATTTGAGAATCTGATAAAGTATATGACCGAGGGCACATCTGAGTATACCATTTTATTGGCAAGAAATATATGATAAAGGGGCTATCGATTGTTTCGATGCCAAGACCACTCAATTCAGAGTTATAATTTCCCTTCTCGGCCCAAATTTGAAAACTCTTTATTTCAAAATCGTCATCCAGGTAGCCACAAATTTCTTCAGTGGTTATGATGTTGAGATTTTCTTTTTTTCAAAAAAAACTTAAATATGTTTGGTTGCATATGTTTTAATTAATGACTCGTTAATAGTCTTAACTAGTCGAAATTTTAATTAATACGATGGAAACCTAGATAATCATCCTAGCTAGTTGCTATGTGCCAAAGCGATTGAGCTGGCCATTTTCTTAGCCGGTTGATAATATTGCTTGATATGGACTAGTTATTATTTTTCTAGTTCCACTTCCAATAATTTTTTTATTATTACACAATGCATTATATGTGGAAAATTAATAGTTGATGAAATTTTCAAAAAAAAAACGATTTAATTGAGACCTAACTAGGTTGTCCACTCAAACGAGGATTCATATCCAGCTTTATCAAATATGTTGTTCATGAAATATTCTATTCTTTCGCTTATATAATGAATATCCATTTAAAATCATAAAGTGATTGAAGAACAATATACTTCCTTATTTGTTAATCATTAGATAGAATTCATTCTTTCCAAATAGCATCATTTTGAGACTTTAATGCTTAACCTTTGGTTGATGATTTTATTCGATATTTCTTTCATTATTGGAAAAGAAAATTATTCTTTCAATGGGGAAATCTTACAAATATCATTTTTATGATATTATTATTCAACAATCATTGATTTCAAGGGATATTCTCTACAATATCATAACATAAAATTCTAAGGACATGGTGTTAGTGTATACTGAAAATATTTATTTGAAGTATGTACATTTATTTCTGGCCAATTTATTTGAGAATCATTTGAATGTTTACATGTTGTCTAATATTATATATTGTGAACAATCTAGTATCAAATGGGATACAGAATATTAGATTGTTAAATACGGTTATATAATATAATAAGGTTCATAACACAGATGGTGTTGGACAATCCACTGGTATGGCTGTAGTATTATTTAGATTAGTTTATATTGACTAATAAATAATGCTAGTATACTTTGTGTATATTGAACAGGATCAAATTTAGAATTGTTCCCTTAATACTGATTAAGAAGGAGAACTAAGATTCTATGTTATTATTAATGCTTAGGTTCTTAATCTGGAAATAGTAATTGACACGTGTATATTATTTACATGCTTTGATTTATATATGAAATAATTCTTTTGAATTATATCATTATATTTTGGGTGATGGAATTATATACATGGTGGATATTATTTATTGAAGGAATCCATGTCCTGATAATATTCGGGTTAATGATGTCCCCTTGAAAGCTCAAAAAGATTTAATTATGTGAAACCCTGCAGGTGGAATTTATTCTGGCATAATTAAATAAAGGTTGAGTGGATGATCAAGGATAAAAGATATTAATTAAATAAATTATCAGTAATTTATTTAATTAATGGACATATGATATTTTAAACATGGGGAATTTAATAAGCAAATAATATTGGAACCGAATTAATTAAATTACGGTATTAGGAAAGGTAGTGCAAATATTAATTCTTTAGTGGATTGAATTAATATTTAATTACATTGGGCTAGGCTCAAGATGTAATTAGAAGGCCCAACCTAATTATCCATGGTCCCTATTGTAGCCTATATATATTCTTATTCTCTTCTTGCTTAGAATTGTGTGAAAACATATTGTAGCCACCAAGGAGCAAAAAGAGAGGATAACTTGAGAAGACGGAGGCCACACTTCGCTCAAGGGAATTTGGGAATACAATAGAAGAGCGTGGAATTAACCATTAACAAGGTAATCCTCTTTTCGTAATCTTTATCGTAAAATGTAGTAACACCCTAAGTCCGTGGTTCCCAACACATGGAAGAATAATCATTGTTGTATTCTTTCTTTCATTTCATATATCTTTTGAGTGTTGCAATTCTTTTGTTCAGAGCTCATAATTTCGTGAGATATTTGATTTTTGAAATCTTGTTTAAGGTTGTCTAAATTACATCGATATCGCGAAAATCATTCTTCCAAGGATGATTGCCTTCCGAAAAAAGAGTCGTATAGTTGAGAACCGATTATTGTAATATGAGATTAAAAACTCAGTGCTATGATTGTGCCATTAAAACATATTGATGGGTAAAATTATGTAACGAGGGAATAATACATTTAGAACATATTGTAAGAATCTTTAATATGATTCAAGAAGGACAATATGAATGTTAGATATATTTGAGATGTCGTGTCTAATCTAATTTGTATTTAGTTTTCAGAACTTAACAACAAGACTTATCAAGACTTACTGAAGTCAGAACTTAATATCAGAAATTAAGGCGTCGGAAGACATGTATCATGACTTAAGTGCGGGAAGACTTCAGATAAGGAATGCCGCTGATTTACAGGAGAAGATCTGGACTAAAGCAAAAGAAGATATGCATGAAGAGTTAGAGGACTAGAATACTTGTAGAAGATATCTGATTGATATATTTTAGGAGACAGAATTATATTCCATATCAATTAGAAGGTATCTTGTAACTGTGTACTATATAAACACAGCTTAGGGTTTACACTATATGTGTTATCATTATCGAGAAGATTATACATTGTAACCTAGCAACTCTTAGTGATATTGTTCATCACTGAGAGAGAACAACAGTTCTATTGTAACAGAGTTTATTTAAATATAACTTGATTTTTGTTACATACTTGTGTTGAAATCGATTTGATTGTATAAACACTATATTCAACCCCCTTCTATAGTATTGTGTGACCTAACAAGTGGTATCAGAGCTTTTCAGTTAACATAGATACAGTAAAGATCCAAAAAGACAATCATGTCTGAAGAAACACAAACTCCAACTAAACCCACCAAAACTCAAGAAACTCAAAACACTCAAACCCACAGTCGATATGAGACTATTAGGGTTCCCATACTGAGACCTGTTGGATTTTTAACGCAACGGGGGCATGGCAAAACACTTTTACATATACAAAATCTAAATAAAAGCATATAAATCGTGAATAAAAATTCGAGGGATCGAATCTAACCTTTAAATATAATTCGGAGACAACGATCAGAGATCCTTAGCAGTTGCTCCTCAAGTGTGAAGCACTCCACCGGTATCCACCAAGAAAACGATGTTAAGGAGGAGGAAGGAGGTGGAGAGAATTGGGTTTTCCAAACTTTTTGGGTTTTCGGGTTCTAATGGGGTTAGAATAAAATAGGGTCTATAATAGTGTATTTATAGGCAAAATTTTCAGCTGAAATTTTCCTATAAATAATATTATTATTATCCCAATTATTATTCTCATTAATAATTAAAACACCTTTTAATTATTAATCCTTTTTCTAACCACTTTAGAAATAATTCTCTCTCTTGATTTAATTTCCAAAAATTAAATCCTTAATTAATAATATTAAGAACTTTTCTTAATTAATTTATAATCAATTAAATCTCATTTAATCAATTATTAAATTTGCCAATTAATTATTTATTTCATAAATAAATAATTATTAGCCATTATTAATTAATTCCTCCACCATTAAATCATTCTCCTTTTATGGTGTGACCCTGTAGGTTCAATATTAAGCCGGTAGTAGAAATAAATAATAATAAAACTATTTTATCATTATTTATATAAATTCTCTAATTTATTAAATATGATTAATTAATTAATCACATTTATTCTACATCGTGAGTGATGCTTCTCAACATATCGCGACTATCCGGATAATATGAATTCACTGCTTAGAATACCAAGAACCTGTCAGTAAATAGTTACCGTACAATAAACTCCTTCTACCCTACAATGTCCCGATTAAATACAAGGCATGGATCTCGTGTCAAGCCTATCTAATTCAATCACTTGCTTACCATTTACTATGCGTAGTTCTATGCAAATTAGAAACTCCTTTCTAATTTCATTCACTCTGGCCAGAGATTCCTGAACTAGCATAAGTGGATCAGCCTTGAATATTCGCTTCCTTCACTGGAAGGGGTAGATCCTTTATTGATCATACACTATCTTCGTGTACAAATTCCTATACCCAGAAGATCCCTAATAATTGTCCCTGGAGACTAAGAACTAAACCAAAGCACAGTTCAGTATACACAAGATGACTATGATGACCTCAAGTCTAAGGATACTTGTACAACTATCACTATGTGAACAACTGTTGACACGTGAGTGAACTCCATCAGTTGTTCAGCTGTGCGAGTCATGTTCAGTGAACTTATTCCATAATAAGCACCTACATACTAGCTATAGTGTCACCACACAAATGTCTATGAGAACAGACATCCTTCATAATGAAGCAAGCATAGTATGTACCGATCTCTGCGGATTATTAATTACCAGTTAGTAATCCTATGACCAGGAACTATTTAAGTTTAGAGTTATCATCTTTTTAGGTCTCACTATTATGATCTCATCATAATCCATAAAAAGCTTTACTCTAAACTATGATATATCTTATTTAAACACTTAAATAGATAAAGCCCGTAATAAAAACAAAACAAGTCTTTATTAATATCAATGAAATCAAAACAGATTACATAAAAGTTATTCCTAAATCCTAATACACGATTGGACTTAGGACATATTCCTTTCAATCTCCCACTTGTACTAAAGCCAATCACTCTGGTATCTAATACCCATCTTGACGATCAAAATGACTTTCATAAAGTAGATTTGTGAGTGGGTCTGCTATGTTGTTATGTGTGTCAACTCTAATTCAATACAATATAAGAAATGTTACCGTGCTCCAACTAACCCTTTTGTTGACGCATGGTTCATCTGCGTTTTTGATAAAATCAAACTCTTTGATTGTCTCATCAAAACGAATGTTCCATCTTTCGAGAAGCTTGCTTTAAACCACATATGGTTCGCCGCAGCTTACACACTAGGTTTTCATTTCCCTTGGAAAGAAAACCATCTGGCCATCTGCCAGATTTCATAGTCGCAGTAAGCAGCATTCGCAAGCAAAATCCGAACTGATTTTAACAGGGCTACAGGTAAAAGGTTTCATCAAAGTCAATCCATTGCCTTTGTTTGAATCCTTTTGCCACAAGCCTGGCCTTAAAGGTCTCCACCTGGCCATCTGCTATAATCTATCTTTTGTATACCGTATACATAGATTCCATTCTGGATTTCATGGCACTATGCCATTTCTCTGAGTCAACACTACTCATAGCCTCATTATAGGTTACAGGGTCGTCATCATCAATGATCGACAACTCATTCTCATTCTCATTCTCAATGACAAGGCCATATTACCTCTCAGGTTGGCGAGACACTCTCCCTGACCTACGAATGGGCTATTCCACAAAAGTTTGTTCAGTCAGAACAGGTGTTTCCACTTGATCCGTAGTAGTTTGTGCTTCTTGAACTTCATCAAGTTCAATTTTGCTCCCCCTATTTCCTTCAAGGATAAACTCCTTTTCCAAGAAGGTAGCATGTCTGGAGACAAATACCCGATGATCGGTGTAAAAGTAATACCCTAAAGTCTCTTTAGGATATCCCACAAAACTACATTTTACGGATCGATATTCCAGCTTATCTGGGTCAACTTACTTGACATAAGCTGGACATCCCCAAATCTTAACGTGTTTAAGACTCGGTTTCCTTACTTTCCATATCTCATATGGAGTTTGAGGAACAGATTTGGAAGGCACCATATTCAGTAAATATGCTGAGGTTTCCAATACATAACCCCATAGGAATACTGGAAGATTTGCATAGCTCATCATGGACCGAACTATGTTTAACAAAGTTCGATTTCTCCTTTCAGATACCAATCTGGAGGAGTCCACTGGGAGACTATACCATTTACTTTGAGATAATCTAGAAACACTCCATTAAAGTATTCACCATCTCGATCTAATCGAAGAATTATAATACTATGTTTGGTTTGTTTCTCCACTTCATACTTATATTCTTTGAACCTTTCAAAGGCCTCAGACTTGTGTTTCATCAAACACATATCCGAATCCAGATCTATCATCTATGAAAGTAATGAAGTATGAAAATCCACCCATGGCTTGCGTAGACATTGGTCCACATACATTTGTGTGTACCATTTCTAACAAATCTGCAGCCCTCTCTCCATGTCCACTAAATGGAGACTGCAGTGCCACTATAAAGTGAGATTTTCATCATCCCTTTTCTTTTATTAGTTTGTTCAATCTGAAGTAAATTATGTCACATATATACAGACCATTATTTAAAGTACCACGTCCATAAAGAATATTATCTCTAAGAATAGAACATTCATTATTCTCAATAATAAATAAAAATCCAGCCAAGTCTAACATGGGAATAATATTCCTCACAATCGAGGGAACAAAATAACAATTATTTCAAACAATAGTCTTGCCCGTAGGCATATGTAAATGAAATGATTCTACATCTTCAGCAGCAACTCTTGCTCCATTTCCATCAGTAGAATCACCTCCTCTTCCTCAAGAGTCCTACTTCACCTTGGTCCCTGCAACAAATTGCAGATATGAGAACCACAGGCGGTATCTAATACCCAAGTAGAAATGACATATTCACTTCTATCATGAACATACCTGAATCAGAAGCGGTAGTCTCACTACCCTTTTTCTTCAATTCTGCAAGGTAAACCTTGCAGTTCCTCTTCCAGTGCCCCACCTTGTTACAGTGAAAGCAAACAACTTTGCTCTCGGGGTCTTCAGCTTTTTGTGGAACCGGAGTTTTCTCACCTACTTTCTTCTTCTTAGAAGAGTTCCTCTTCCTTTTCTTAGGATTGGAACCTTCACCAATTAGAAGAACAGAACTCTTCTTAGGGGGAAAATTCGATTCCGCAGTCTTCAACATGTTGTGGAGTTCAGGCAGGCTGACATCCAACTTATTCATGTGAAAGTTCACAACAAACTGCGAGAACGAACTCGGAAGCGATTGCAAGACCAAGTCTTGGCTCAGCTCCCCATCCATGGCAAAACCAAGTTGTCCAAGACGTTCAATCAAATTGATCATCTTAAGTACATGGTCATTCACAGATGATCCCTCAGACATCCTACAACCGAACAACTCCTTTGATATCTCATATCGAGCTGTCCTCCCTGCCACATCATACAACTCTTGTAGATGCATGAGGATAGTGTGAGCATCCATATGCTCATGTTGCTTCTGTAGCTCAATGTTCATGAAAGCTAGCATGATGCATTGAGCAACATTTGCATCATCTATCCACTTACGATACACAATATGTTCATCATTATGTGCATCACTAGCAGGTTCAGTAGGCTTAGGTGAGTCAATCACGTATTCCAGCTTCTCAATCCTGAGAACAATTCTCAAGTTTCGAAGCCAGTCAGCATAATTAGGACCAGTCAATTTGTGAGCATCTAGTATGCTCCTGAGTGATAGTGCAGAAGACATAACGTATATTGTAAATCTGTAAATGATAAACACATAACAACACTTAGCAAATATTCGATTTCATTTCAAAACACTACATGAATTGGGTCTTTATTCATAAGTGGCTCCCACTAGTTTATCTAATTTATTCAACCCCCTACGTGAAAAATTAAGCATTCATAATGCTAGTGGGAATAGGGATCCTACATTCCATTACACGACCCCGGCTGTAGCACGAACCGCCATGTAATGTTCAATAGGCAGACAACTCTTGTCAATTACATCTCATGTTATTCCCTAATCAAACTTTAGCCTCTTGAATAATTGAGTCTCGGCTGTAGCACGACAAACTCAATATTCTAAGTCAAGTCTAACCCAACATTCCGTACAGTTGAATCAGTCCCCAAAGGCCCACGGCTGTAGCACGTACCGACCTTTAGATTCTTATTCAATGTACACATCTCTATGTAATAGACAAGTATTTCTTATTTCGAAATCAAAGCCCTCGGCTGTAGCACGAACCGACAATGATTCAAAAATAAGAACTACTTTTCTATCATGTTGGAAGGCGATGACCGACACAAGCCCGTTGTGTCATTGGCCAATTACTACTTGATATTATTTAATTTTAGAGGGATTATATTACGTTACAATCATAATCACATTATAAAGAGATTCTTCCTTTTAAATTAAATATTTCAAATCAATAATCAATAATCAGATGATTCCCAGATCGGGTGGAGCATTGTCAAGAGGCGTCACTTAATAACCCTTTCTTACAGATAGAAATCTGTTGTTGACAGAATCATCCTTTCTCTCATATCGAAAATTCATATTCAATTACGTGTTTCATAAACACAAGAATCTCATGATTGTATTCATAATATTGTTATTAAGGTTATGAAACAATTTCACTATACTAGGTTGTCTAACAAACGCCTTATGTTTATTTAAGTTCACCTGAATCTATCATCGCATGATAAACTAAGTATATATCACATATATAAACATGAATAAACATCAAGGTAGGCATGTTACATCATCTAGCATATAGGTCTAAGCATTATACATCTCTATGTATCACATGAAACGTTTAAAAGCAACTAAAACAGTTAAAAATAGCTTTAAAACACTTCATGGCAATATAAACAGTTCAAAACTTTTATATAAACTAAAATTGATCACTCCATTAGATCCGTCTCGAAAAAACGAATCCAACGGTATATTGCACGCCCGAAACGGAGTTACGAAACTCCCAGAAAATCAATTTTAATATGGACAGTCGGGCTGTAACGCATTACAGGAACGCGTTACAAGCCCTGTAACGCATTCCGGTGATGCGTTACAGCCCTTTTAAGCCAATAAAGGGTGTAACACATTCCGTGAATGCGCCACAGGTGTGTAACACATTCCCGGAATGCGTTACACCCCTATATTTTTTTTTCCAGCCGCCTGACAGATTCTATTCTCGGTTTGCGTGCCTGTACTTCACCTGTCTTCTTTGCTTTGCTTTCTCCGTGCAGTCAGACTTCACAGACAGTAGCAGAAACAGCATATGCATATGAAACAAATATATATATATATACTATATATACATATATTTACTTATTTAATTACGAATTTTAATTACAATAACTTCAAAAATTTATAATAAAAAATCTATACATCATAAAATTATGAAAAAAATACCCAGACGATCTACAACACTTGTAGAACCCAGATCAACATTCAAAATTATTCTGAGAAACGATTTCTCATCAGACAAAATTAATCCATGATATAACTTGTAAAAATCATAATTAATTCATACAAGCACATAAAATTCTGAAATTTTTACCACAGATCTATATGTATACAACCTATGTTCTGATACCATTGTTGGATTTTTAACGCAGCGGGGGCATGGCAAAACACTTTTACACATACAAAATCCAAATAAAAGCATATAAATCGTGAATAAAAATTCGAGGGATCGAATCTAACCTTTAAATATAATTCGGAGACAAAGATCAGAGATCCTTAGCAGTTGCTCCTCAAGTGTGAAGCACTCCACCGGTATCCACCAAGAAAACGATGTTAAGGAGGAGGAAGGAGGTGTAGAGAATTGAGTTTTCCAAACTTTTTGGGTTTTCGGGTTCTAATGGGGTTAGAATAAAATAGGGTCTATAATAGTGTATTTATAGGCAAAATTTTCAGCTGAAATTTTCCCATAAATAATATTATTATTATCCCAATTATTATTCTCATTAATAATTAAAACACCTTTTAATTATTAATCCTTTTTCTAAACACTTTAGAAATAATTCTCTCTCTTGATTTAATATCCAAAAATTAAATCCTTAATTAATAATATTAAGAACTTTTCTTAATTAATTTATAATCAATTAAATCTCATTTAATCAATTATTAAATTTGCCAATTAATTATTTATTTCATAAATAAATAATTATTAGCCATTATTAATTAATTCCTCCACCATTAAATCATTCTCCTTTTATGGTGTGACCCTGTAGGTTTAATATTAAGCCGGTAGTAGAAATAAATAATAATAAAACTATTTTATCATTATTTATATAAATTCTCTAATTTATTAAATATGATTAATTAATTAATCACATTTATTCTACATCGTGAGTGATGCTTCTCAACATATCGCGACTATCCGGATAATATGAATTCACTGCTTAGAATACCAAGAACCTGTCAGTGAATAGTTACCGTATAATAAACTCCTTCTACCCTACAATGTCCCGATTAAATACAAGGCATGGATCTCGTGTCAAGCCTATCTAATTCAATCACTTGCTTACCATTTACTATGCGTAGTTCTATGCAAATTAGAAACTTCTTTCTAATTTCATTCACTCTGGCCAGAGATTCCTGAACTAGCATAAGTGGATCAGCCTTGAACATTCGCTTCCTTCACTGGAAGGGGTAGATCCTTTATTGATCATACACTATCTTCGTGTACAAATTCCTATACCCAGAAGAGCCCTAATAATTGTCCCTGGAGACTAAGAACTAAACCAAAGCACAGTTCAGTGTACACAAGATGACTATGATGACCTCAAGTCTAAGGATACTTGTACAACTATCACTATGTGAACAACTGTTGATACGTGAGTGAACTCCATCAGTTGTTCAGCTGTGCGAGTCATGTTCAGTGAACTTATTCCATAATAAGCACCTACATACTAGCTATAGTGTCACCACACAAATGTCTATGAGAATAGACATCCTTCATAATGAAGCAAGCATAGTATGTACCGATCTCTGCGGATTATTAATTACCAGTTAGTAATCCTATGACCATGAACTATTTAAGTTTAAAGTTATCATCTTTTTAGGTCTCACTATTATGATCTCATCATAATCCATAAAAAGCTTTACTCTAAACTATGGTATATCTTATTTAAACACTTAAATAGATAAAGCCCGTAATAAAAACAAAACAAGTCTTTATTAATATCAATGAAATCAAAACAGATTACATAAAAGTTATTCCTAAATCCTAATACACGATTGGACTTAGGACATATTCCTTTCAAGACCATCTGAGTATCTCATATGGAAAATGAAGATGGTCATGTTTCTGGAAGCTACAGATCCAGAATACCTTGATAAGATTAATGATGGACCATATAAGCCTACCAAGCTCTTTGTTGTAGTTGCTGATCAACCAGCAAAGACCATACCAAAGGAGAGAAGTGAATACACACCTGAAGATATCTCATCTATTGCCAAGGATGCAAGGGTAAGGCATTTGGTGCATAGTGCAATTGATAATGTCATGTCAAACAAGGTAATTGGATGCAAGACTGCAAATGAGATATGTGATGCTTTGGAGACAAGATGTCAGGGAACTGATGCAATCAAAAAGAATATGAGGACTATACTCACTCAAGAGTATGAGCACTTTGACTCAAAAGCTGATGAGTCATTAACTGATTTATATGACAAGTTTGCCAAACTCTTGAATGATCTGTCACTGGTGGACAAGGAATATGATCTTGAAGATTCAAATCTAAAATTCCTTTTAGCTCTTCCTAAAAATTGGGTTTTGAAGTCTACTACCATAAGAGACAACTATGACCTTACTGAAACAACTCTTGATGAAATTTATGGTATGCTCAAGACTCATGAACTTGAGATGGATCAAAGGAGAAAGAGGCATGGAAGAAAGTCAAGGACAATTGCTCTTAAAGTTGAGGAGGAATCTCCTAAAGTGGTTGCCTCAAAAGGGGCAAAGGAAAGGTTCTCATTATAAATTTGATTCAGAGTCATCATATTCTGATGATGATGATTCAGAAACTGAAAGTTTACCTGAAGTGGATGTTGATGCAGAGATGATGCAACTGTGTGCTCTTATGGTGAAGGGTATCACAAAGATACCCTACAGGAAATTCAGAAAGGGCAAGAAGTTTTCCAGAAAAGGTGGAAGTTCTGATAAGAATCGGTTCAGAAAGTCTGAAGGCAAAGGAGGAAAGTCTGACAGAGGAGACAACTCAAATGTCAAATGCTACAATTGTGGTGAAAGAGGCCACATATCTCCTGACTGGAAGAAAGGAAAATGTGATAAAGGCAAGGCTCTTGTCACAAAGAATAAAAACTGGACAGACACTTCAAATTCTGAAGATGAGAAGAACTATGCCTTGATGGCAAATGCTTATAACAGTACTAACACTGCTGAATTGAAGGTACCTCAAACAACTTTTGCTTTTCATACGGATGATATGTTAGATATATTTGATAATGTCATGGCTAATATGATTTATGTTTAGTTTTCAGATCTTACTTAAACAGGATAAATCAGTACTTACTGGAAGTCAGGACTTAAGGATATCAGTACTTATATTATCAGGAGATAATCATCAGAAGATGGATATCAGAACTTAAGTGCTGAAGGATGTTCAGATAAGGACAGTAGCTGTTTAAAGGAAAGAAGATCGAGATAAACATAAGAAGAGATATGTATGAAGAAGGAATTCTATGAAGAATAGAATACTTGGAAGAAAAGATATCTGATTGATATATTTTAGGAAGCAGAATTATATTCCATATCAATTAGTGATTATCTTGTAACTGTGTAGTATATAAACACAGACATAGGGTTTACACTATAAGTGTTATCATATTCGAGAAGATTATTCATTGTAACCCTAGCAATTCTCGTGATATTTGTTCATCACTGAGAGGTAACAGTTCCATACTGTAACAGAGTTTATTATTTCAATAAAGTTTGTTTTCTGTTACTTGAGATATTAAAGTTCGATTTGATTGTACTTTACACTGTATTCACCCCCTCTACAGTGTGTGTGTGACCTAACAAGTGGTATCAGAGCCGATCTGTTAACGCACATACAGTTTAAGATCCAAACACAATCATGTCTGACACAGAAACTCCAACTAAGCCTACCAAAACTGAAGAACCACCAAAGACAAAAATTCAAAGTCGGTATGAGACCATCAGAGTTCCCATACTGAGACCATCTGAATATCCCATATGGAAGGTAAGGATGACCATGTTCCTGGAAGCAACAGATCCAGAATATCTTGATAGAATCAAGGAAGGGCCTCACAAACCGACCAAGCTCGCAGTTGCAGTTGCAGGTGAAGCAGCAAAGACCGTACCAAAAGTGAAGAGTGATTATACTGCTGAAGATATCGCATCAATTGCTAAGGATGCTAAGGTACGACACTTACTGCATAGTGCCATTGATAATGTAATGTCAAACAGGGTAATTAATTGCAAGGCTGCTAAGGAGATATGGGATGCTCTGGAAACAAGGTGTCAGGAAACTGATACAATTAAGAAGAACAAGAAGACAATACTCACTCAATAGTATGAACACTTTGACTCAAAGGCAAATGAGTCATTGACTGATTTATATGATAGATTTGTCAAACTCTTGAATGATTTGTCATTGGTTGATAAGGAGTATGATCTTGAAGATGCAAACCTTAAATTCCTGTTAGCTCTTCCTGAATGCTGGGATTTGAAGGCAACAATAATAAGAGACAACTACAATCTTGATGAAATAACTCTTGATGAAATTTATGGAATGCTCAAGACTCATGAACTTGAGATAGAACAAAGAAGCAAGAGGAAAGGAGGAAAGGAGGAAAGTCAAGGACAGTTGCTCTTAAGGCTGAAGAAGAATCCCCCAAGGCAGCTACCTCAAGGAAAGACAAGGGTAAAGCTCTTTTCACAAAGTCTGATACTGAGTCATCAAGTTCTGAAAGTGATGATGACTCAGATTCTGAAAGCTTGCCTGAGACTGATGCTGATGAGGAGATGATGAAGCTGTGTGCTCTTATGGTGAAAGGGATCACAAAGATTGCATACAGGAAGTTCAGGAAGGGAAAGAAGTTTTCCAGGAAAGGCACAAGTTCTGATAAGAAGAATTTCAGAAGATCTGAGGGCAGAGGAGGAAAGTCTGATAAAGGAGATAATACCATGTCAAATGCTATAACTGTGGTGAGAAAGGCCACATATCTCCTGATTGCAAGAAAGTGAAGGGTGACAAAGGCAAGGCTCTTGTCACAAAGAAGAAAAGCTGGACAGACACCTCAGACTCTGAAAGTGAGGAGAACTATGCTTTAATGGCAAATGCTGATAAAGAAAGTGCTGAGAGCAGTTCTGAAGCTGCTGAAACAAAGGTACCTCAGACTACTTATGCTTTTCATACTGATGATATTAATGAGTTGAGAAGATATCTTAAATCCATGTTTGTTAGTTATAGAGATCAAACTTTAACATGTGAAAGATTAACTTCTGAAAATCTTGCTTTTAAGAAAAGAAATGATTTCTTAGAAAAAGAGTTAGTTATATTCCATCAAACTCAGAAGGATAGAGATGATGCTTTTTATGTTAGGGATGAAGTGCTAAAAATGAATGAATCTCTAAAAATTGAGTTAGAAAAGGAAAGAGAGATTATCAGGACTTGGACTAACTCTGGCAGAACAACTCAAAATTTGCTAAGTAGTGAAAATTGGAAAGAGGGCTTAGGTTGTGGAGAGGATAAGAATGATAAAGGAACTATAGAAATTAAGCCTGTTGTTAAGCAAAAGCCAAAGTTAAAACCTGTTAAGTTTGTAACTATAAAGTCTGATAATGAGAAATCAGAAGTTAAAGAGGAATTAACTTCTAACAAACTAAAACAGGAAAAGACAGCTGAAGTAAACATAGGCTTAATGACTAAGAAGCAGCTTAAGCATAAGCTGAAAGATGTGAAGAATGCAAACAAGGTAAAATCACCTAGGAAAAATAGGAATGGAAAGGAAGGTGTGAATAAAAGCAATAATTATAAGCCTGTTCCTGAAGCTCCTAGGAAAACGTGTCATAACTGTGGAAGTTCTAACCATCTGGCTTCTTTTTGCAGGAAGAATAAGAACATAAACTCCTTACCTTCAAAATCAGGAGTTAAGAGTCAGTCTGTTAGATATAAACCACAAATCCTTGTTTTCATTGTGGTAGTTTATGGAATTCCATTTATACTTGTAAGGAATATCATAGTTTGTACTATGATTATTATCAAATAAAACCTTCTTTGAAGAAAGTTTCCATTGTTCCTTCTAGTGTAAATTCTGATTCAAAGTCTGATAGTGTAAGTTCTGATAAGAAAAATGTTAACATAAACTCTGATGTTAAATCTGCTGCAAATGTTAACAAACTTGATAAGGCCAAAAAGCAAGTCTGGGTCCTTAAAACTAATCATTAGTGGTCTTTATGATTGCAGGGCAACATGAAAAATATTCTAGTTCTGGACAGTGGATGTTCAGGACATATGACTGGGAATAAGGCCCTGCTATCAGACTTTGTGGAGAAAGCTGGCCCAAGTGTTTCTTATGGAGATGGTAACATTGGAAAAACATTGGGATATGTCAATATCAATCTTGGGAATATCATCATTAAAGAAGTAGCTCTGGTCTCAGGACTTGAACACAATCTGCTGAGTATAAGTCAAATCTGTGACAGAGGTTATCATGTTGATTTCTTTGAAGAATACTGTGAAGTTGTAAGTAAATCTAAAGGCAAAGTTGTTCTGAAAGGATACAGGCGTGGTAACATTTATGAAGCTAAGCTTTCAACAAGTACTGATGGTTCTGCAATCTGTCTGATGAGTAGAGCATCAATTGAAGAAAGATGGAATTGGCACAAGAAACTCTCTCATTTAAATTTCAACAATATAAATGAACTAGTCAAGAAAGATCTTGTGAGAGGACTGCCAAAGTCAGTATTTGCTCCTGATGGCCTTTGTGATTCTTGTCAGAAGGCCAAACAAAGAAAATCTTCATTCAAGAGCAAGACTGAATCATCAATTTTTGAGCCTTATCATCTACTACATGTTGATCTATTTGGTCCATTGAATGTCATGTCTATTGCAAAGAAGAAATATGCGTTGGTCATAGTGGATGAGTTCACCAGATACACATGGGTGTATTTCTTGCACACAAAAAGTGAAAATGCATCTATCTTGATTGATCATGTCAAACATCTGGACAAATTGGTCAAATATTCTGTGAAAACCATAAGGAGTGATAATGGCACGGAGTTCAAGAATTTGATAATGGAAGAGTTCTGCAAAAACCATGGAATTAAGCAGGAATTTTCTGCTCCTGGAACTCCATAGCAAAATGGAGTTGTTGAAAGGAAGAATAGAACTCTCATTGAAGCTGCACGTACAATGCTTGAAGAAGCAAAACTTCCAACCTATTTCTGGGCTGAAGCTGTGCAGACTGTTTGTCTTACTCAAAATGCAACACTCATTAACAAGCAAGGAAAAACAACATATGAGATGGTGAAGAAAAAGAAGCCAAATCTGAAGTACTTTCATGTATTTGGATGCAAGTGTTTTGTTCTCAAGACTCATCCTGAACAGCTATCCAAATTTGATCTAAAAGCTGATGAAGGAATCTTTGTTGGATATCCACTTTCCACAAAAGCCTTCAGAGTCTATAATTTGAGAACAAGAGTGGTCATGGAATCTATCAATGTCTCTTTTGATGACAAGAAGATTACTGGTCTTGAAGATTTTATTGATCATGATTAGCTGAGATTTGAAAATGAAGACTCAAATTCTGATACTGAAAATCCTGACAGTCTAAGTCCTGATACTGTAAACTCTGATGGATTAAACTCTGATGTTATTGAAACTGTGGTGACTACGCCAAAGGAAGATGCACCTATGCAGGGGGAGCATACTCAAGAACATATCACATCTCAAGAAGCATCAAAACATACATCTGGCTTTTCAAGTTTCGATCCGTCAAGTTTTGATAAGCCAAGTTCTGATAGTTCTGAAAATCTAAATTCTGAAGAATCCAACTTAGAGAGCATAGTTTCAGGGGGGCATCAGAAAATGAAAATGAAGACAGCATGGATCATGGGGGAGCATCCAGTTCTAGAGAAAACCTTCCATCTGCAAGGAAGTGGACTAAATCACATACACCTGATTTGATAATTAGAAATCCTGATGCAGGTGTCAGAACTAGAACAGGTACTTCAAACGAATGTCTTTACAATTCTTTTCTCTCTAAGACTGAGCCAAAGAAAGTGGAAGAAGCTCTTCAAGATGCTGATTGGGTGCAAGCAATGCAGGAAGAGTTAAATGAATTTGAAAGAAACAAAGTCTGGACCCTAGTGCCAAGACCAAAGAATAGATCTGTTGTTGGTACAAAGCGGGTATTCAGAAACAAAATTGACTGTGATGGCATAATTACAAGGAATAAGGCAAGGCTGGTTGCAAAAGGATATTCTCAACAGGAGGAAATTGATTATGATGAAACATTTGCACCAGTTGCTAGGTTAGAAGCCATAAGGATATTTTTGGCTTATGCTGCTCACAAAAAGTTTACTGTCTTTCAAATGGATGTGAAAAGTGCTTTTCTCAATGGAGAATTGGAAGAGGAAGTATATGTTGAACAACCTCCAGCCTTTGTAGATTCCAAACATCCAGATTATGTCTACAGGCTTGATAAAGCACTTTATGGACTTAAGCAAGCTCCCAAAGCATGGTATGAGACTTTAGCTCAGTTTCTTCTGGAAAGTGGATTTAACAAAGGAACTATAGACAAAACACTGGTCTACCTCAACCATGGAAAGGACTTACTTCTGGTCCAGATTTATGTTGATGATATCATTTTTGGGTCTACAAATGACAGACTTTGCAAGAAGTTTGCCAAACTGATGCAGTCAAGGTATCAGATGAGTATGATGGGGGAACTTAGCTATTTTCTGGGCCTTCAAGTCAAGCAGAATGAAGAAGGCAGTTTTATTTGTCAAACTAAGTACACCAGAAACTTGCTGAAGAAATTTGGAATGCAAGATTGTTCAAGTGCATCCACTCCCATGGCCACTGCAACAAAACTGGATATGGATACTGGTAAATCAGTAGATATTACTGATTACAGAGGTATGATTGGCTCTCTACTCTATCTAACTGCTAGTAGACCTGATATCATGTATGCTACCTGTCTTTGTGCAAGATTTCAAGCAGATCCAAGAGAACCTCATTTAACAACTGTGAAAAGAATTTTCAAGTATCCTAAGGGAACAGCTGATCTGGGATTGTGGTATCCCAGAGAATCAGATTTTAAACTAATAGGTTACTCAGATGCAGATTTTGCAGGTTGCAAAATTGACAGGAAAAGCACAAGTGGAAGCTGCCAATTTCTTGGAGGCAGATTGGTTTCTTGGTTTAGCAAGAAACAAAAGTCAATTTCCACATCAACTGCAGAAGCAGAATATATTGCTGCAGGAAGCTGTTGTGCACAGATTCTTTGGATGAAGAATCAGTTACTGGATTATGGGTTAACATATTTCAAAATCTCTATTTACTGTGATAATCAAAGTGCTATTGCTATGACAGGTAATCCAGTTCAACACTCTATGACAAAGCACATCAGCATCAGGTACCACTTCATCAGGGAACATGTAGATGAAGGTACAGTGGCATTGCACTTTGTTCCAACAGATCAACAACTAGCAGATATCTTCACAAAACCATTGTGTGAAGCTACTTTTACAAGATTGGTAAATGAACTTGGAATGATTTCAGGTTCTTTCTCTAAATCTGCTTAGTTTTGTTCTGTTGCATCAGACTTTATGATCAGTATTTACAGAATTTAATCTCTTTGTGTATTCTGTGCTTAATTGAAAAATATGTTTAAGTACTGATTGTTGTCTGATCAATGTTTCTAAACTCTGATAGTGATATGTTTGTTTAGGTAACTATTCAATCCTATGAGGATAACTGTGCTAGATGCTGACCTAGTAGTCTTCAATAAACAAGGGATCTCATGTAAGAAGTAATTATTTCTGTGAAAATCTATTAACACAATCAAATTCTGATATTGAGCTTAGTTGAATTTACTTTGTCTATCTTATTACTAAGTCACAAACTAGAATAATGCTACTCATCTGTTAAGTTCTGATGCTAGTAAATCTGTTGAATGTACTAAGTGCTGATAAACCTCACTTATCAAAAGAAAAAGAAAGAGAAACAAGGATTAAAAATCAGGTACTCCTTTGAGATCTAGAGTAAAAATGTGGAAGGGAAGACCCAAGTGCATTGCTGGTATTAAGTAATATGCATCAGAAAAGCAAATAAAATATTTTCTTGGTGATTTTTCACACTATATGATTACTGGAGAAATACTCTGATAATAGCATAAATTCTGATAAGCAGTCGTGACTCACTTACACTGAGAAGCCACTGTAAAATAGAATTTAAAAAGATGCACAAAATTAGCACAAAATAGTTGAGGTGGACTCAAGCATGAATTCATTCAATAGTAGGTTTCAGAATAATGACAGGTTTTTAGTAAAGTTTTAGTTATGCCTTATTTCTAAGATGTACTGAAGTGAATCAGACTTTACTCTTTGTCTGATATTTAGCTTAATGCACACACTAACCACTCCATATGAATGATGAAAATCACTGTGGGGATCTATGTTGTTTTAGATGAACAGTCATTGTGTCACATTGCACAAATTCTGAGGACAAGTTCTGATTGCATGTTCTGATGATTAAGTTCTGAAGAATATAAATCAGAATTTGTGCGAGGACTTACTAAAATAGGCATTCCTTTTTCGAGTTAAGAAATTATGTTCTGATGACTGTTAAGTTCTGATATGAGTCTAAGTTATGATATTACAGTCTGATTCTTTACTTGACTTATTTGTGGATAAAATTTGCCAACAGTCTCAGTTTAAACCAGAATAATGTTGAAGTGGAAGATTAATAGTCACTATAGTTAGGGATAGTGGTACTCGTGTTGGAGTTTTAACGCAGCGGGGGCATGGTAAAACACTTTTACATATACAAAATCCAAATAAAAGCATATAAATCGTGAATAAAAATTCGAGGGATCGAATCCAACCTTTTAAAATAATTCGGAGACAACGATCAGAGATCCTTAACAGTTGCTCCTCAAGTGTGAAGCACTCCACCGGTATCCACCAAGAAAACGACTTTTAGGAGGAGGAGGAGGTGGAGAGAATTTGGTTTTCTGAAACTTTTGGGTTTCTAGGGTTAGAATAAAAATAGGGTCTATAATAGTGTATTTATAGGCAAAATTTTCAGCTGAAATTTTCCCACAAATATTATTATTATTATCCCATTTATTATTCTCATTAATAATTAAAACACCTTTTAATTATTAATCCTTTTTCTAAACACTTTAGAAATAATTCTCTCTCTTGATTTAATTTCCAAAAATTAAATCCTTAATTAATAATATTAAGAACTTTTCTTAATTAATTTATAATCAATTAAATCTCATTCAATCAATTATTAAATTTGCCAATTAATTATTTATTTCACAAATAAATAATTATTAACCATTATTAATTAATTCCTCCACCATTAAATTATTCTCTTTTATGGTGTGACCCTGTAGGTTCAATATTAAGCCGGTAGTAGAAATAAATAATAATAAAACTATTTTATCATTATTTATATAAATTCTCTAATTTATTAAATATGATTAATTAATTAATCACATTTATTCTACATCGTGAGTGATGCTTCTCAACATATCGCGACTATCCGGATAATATGAATTCACTGCTTAGAATACCAAGAACCTGTCAGTGAATAGTTACCGTACAATAAACTCCTTCTACCCTACAATGTTCCGATTAAATACAAGGCATGGATCTCGTGTCAAGCCTATCTAATTCAATCACTTGCTTACCATTTACTATGCGTAGTTCTATGCAAATTAGAAACTCCTTTCTAATTTCATTCACTCTGGCCAGAGATTCCTGAACTAGCATAAGTGGATCAGCCTTGAACATTCGCTTCCTTCACTGGAAGGGGTAGATCCTTTATTGATCATACACTATCTTCCTGTACAAATTCCTATACCCAGAAGAGCCCTAATAATTGTCCCTGGAGACTAAGAACTAAACCAAAGCATAGTTCAGTGTACACAAGATGACTATGATGACCTCAAATCTAAGGATACTTGTACAACTATCACTAAGCGAACAACTGCTGACACGTGAGTGAACTCCATCAGTTGTTCAGCTGGGCGAGTCATGTTCAGTGAACTTATTCTATAATAAGCACCTACATACTAGCTATAGTGTCACCACACAAATGTCTATGAGAACAGACATCCTTCATAATGAAGCAAGCATAGTATGTACCGATCTTTGCGGATTATTAATTACCAGTTAGTAATCCTACGACCAGGAACTATTTAAGTTTAGAGTTATCATCTTTTTAGGTCTCACTATTATGATCTCATCATAATCCATAAAAAGCTTTACTCTAAACTATGGTATATCTTATTTAAACACTTAAATAGATAAAACCCGTATTAAAAACAAAACAAGTCTTTATTAATATCAATGAAATCAAAACAGATTACATAAAAGTTATTCCTAAATCCTAATACATGATTGGACTTAGGACATATTCCTTTCAACTCGTACATGAACAGTCAACTTTTACTTGCTTCTTGTGCGCATTAAACCACGTTTTCTCTTTCCAATGAATGTTTTTCTTTTTCCAATTCTGGGGAGACCATGTAGAATTCTACCTGTCAACATTAAATTTCTTTGCGTCTCCTGGCATTCACTTGCCTATATAAGCAACCACTTCACATCAGCCTTCCCATCAAATCTTTTATCACAAACTCACCTTCATAATCTTTATATCAAAAACACCATGGTCAATTACAATATGTTTTTGAACTACGAAACATTCAACATGGAGCTGAGTTGTGCCGATTGGCAGCAGAAATGGCACGTTATTGCCATTCCTGATGAGATATGGGACTCCGTTCCCCAGGAGGTACTCACCCACCTCCTGTTCTTCTACATGGACTACCATCGCCATCTGGAGCGATTGGAAGAGGAAAGGCTGGAAGCTCTCCGCCAGCAAGAGCGAATCATTCGACTCGCTATTCTGTTTGTCGAGAGTAGGAAGAAGAAATGATTTATTTTCTTCTTCCTATTTTTCTTCATCATCAGCCTTGCCCTGCTTCTTGAGCTAGGACAAAGGCTGTTGACGTTAGGTTTAGCAGCTTAGGGAAATCTTGTACAAGTTCTGATGTAATTTAAATTTCATGAATGTATTCTCTTGATATATTAATGAAATTTGTTTTTATTTCAAGATCTTGTCTCTTAGATATTTTGTAATGCATTGATAAATCCTGATACATATTCATATTCTGATGACCATATAAATTCTGTTTTAACTTAAGTTCTGATTTTATTTTATCAGTACTTGCTCGTCCGATTTATTATGGTCATTTTCACTCGATTTTTTTTCAGAATATTGATGTTGCAGTGAAAAATAATTAAATAAGTGGGAACAGTTTCAATTTTGAATTAAAACTGTTTCACCTTGATTAATGGAATAACTTGGTAAGTGGAACGGTTTTTCCTTGAAAAACTGCAAGTGGGTAAGTAATGATTACTGTTTTCTCGTGCCCATTAACTATTCATTTTTACTGCATGTCTGACAGGTGTCCAACGGTTACATTTTTTTCAAAAGTATAAGTAAGACAGAGAGAGGATTTTTTAATCTTTTATTTCCTTTCATACTTTTTCTCTCTATTTGCTTTTACTCTCTTTCTTCTTCTAACGTTGGTTTTTCATATAGACATTCTATCAAACACCTAACAGGCACTTATAAATCTCGATTAATTTCATGGCACCTAAGGATTTAATCATTGATGGAGCTAAATTTGTTCCAAACAACTATGCTGCAATTCTTGATAATGCTGAAGCTCCGTCTGAATTGCATTTTGTGCAAGATCTTCTTGCACACAGTGAAATCGAGGATGCATTGACCCAACCTTCAGTATTCTCAAGCCAACAAGTTCTGACACTTTGGAGGACTGGAAACTTTGATAATGGTGGTCCAAATGGTACTCCTAGTATTGTTTTCGAAGTGGGTGATTCTTCATATGCAGTCACTCCTGGTAAAATACGCAAGGCTCTACATCTCCCAGAAGGATGTACTTTTTCAATTCCAGAGGAATCAGCTCTTCAGGCGTTAATGGCCAGTTTGGGGTATGAACAGAGTTTGGCAAAGCTTGGGCAGTTGAAACGGGCTCATATCAGAAGGGAATGGAGCTTCTTCTTCGACTGCATCACTAAAGCTTTTGGAAACAAGTGTTCGAATTTTGATGTCATCCCATAATGACTCAGCACATCGGGTATGCCATTATAAACCAAACTCATTTTGATTTTGCAACTGCTATAATAGGTTTTTTTGGGGATAGGATGACAGAGGATAGGAATGTTGTCTACTTTGCTAGATTCTGTCAACTTATATATACTTTTTGTACTGATGAACCTCGACTAACCAGTACCTTAACTCCACATTTCAAAGTTACAAAATGTTACTTTAATGACCTGATAAATGCTGACACTAAGAAACAAGTGATTAGACCTTTACAGATTCCTCAGTCTGTATAACAGATCTTAGTAAATGCTGATCCTGATTCCTATAGATCTGTTTATCCTGATGTCCAACCAACAACCACCTCCCAAACACCTCAACAACCATCAGAACATACCACTCATACTACTCAACCAACCCTCAGGCAATATATCAAATCCTATCTCTCCACTTCACAGACAGTTCAACCCTCATCCTCAGCACCTACTGTGAAACCTTCATCTTCCAAGCCTAAGAGCATAAAGACTGTTCCTCAAACACCTCAAAAGAGAAGGAGGATTGCTTTGAGAGATGAGTCTGACAGTGAGGAACAGGTTTCTACATCAGAACCTATTATCAATGAAGCTGAGACAGTGACTTCTCAGAAGGATTCTGGAATTGGGGGATCTAGGCTTCTCAAGATGCTTAGAAGAATGACTGTTCCTGACACTCCCAAGGAATCCATATCTACAAAGAGATACAAGAAACAGAGGGCAAAAAGGCCAGTTTCAGATGATGAAGAAGCAGCAGCTAAGGAAGGAGATCAGGAATCTCTGATCTCACAAGAAAAGGAATTTGCTAAAGTCACTTCTTCTTCATCAACTCCATCTTAGGAAGTTGTTCCTGAAAAGGCCAACACACTCAAAAGTCTGTATCTCCTGTTAATACAGGCACAAGTGCTGATATTGATATCCAGACCTTGGTTGTGCCTGAAGTAATTCTTTTAGAAGCTCCAACAGCAACTAATCCATCAACAACACCTGTTACTGATGCTGCTCAAAATCTAGACTTCTCTTCTACACCTTCTCTGCATCTAGATGCTGATGATCAGAATATAGGTGAGCATCAGGATATGGCTGTTGATCAGAACTTAGAACCAGATCAGCAATTAGAGGATGATGAAGCCTCCATTGCTACTCACACTGTTGTTTTATCAGAAGATACTGATTCTGTAAGTTCTGATGCTGCAAATGCTGGAGATACTGGTGATGCTGCTCCAAATACAGATGCTGATGAAGCAGGTCCTTCAGGACATGCTTCTCAATAAACTATTCTTAAATATGAACTTGTTAAGAAGTTTGTTACCAGAGAAGCACCAGTGCCTTGGAGTGAAACTCCTGCAGGACAGGAGTGGACTAAGGAATGGAACTCAGTTTCCTATGTTCCAAATGCAAAGCATCTTGCTGAGCACTTGACAAAAGCTGATGAAATGTTAAATTCTGATGATTTCAAAACCCAGCTTAGAGTCACTGCATTGAGTACTAAACATCTACAAGGTCTCCATTCAACTACTCATGCAGAGCTACACAAGATTCAGGAAGAATTCATCAAACAGGACCAAATTCAGAAAATTGACAAGAAAAAGTTCTTCCAACCTACCTTTGAAAGGATTGCTTATATTGAGAAGACTCAAAAGAAACAACAAGCTCAGATTGATGATATTCTGAAAAATCAAGCTTCTCAGCAATCTCAACTTACTGAAATCCAAGCCTCAGTGGAATTGCTTGTCTCTCTTCTACTACCTGCTGATGCCAAAAAGGGGGAGAAAGTAATTAAATCCAAATGCAAGACTGGCAAGACACTGAAAGGGAAGGATGATCAAGGAAACTCTGGAATGGGTAGAGGTCATAGTCAAGGTAGAGGTTTCTCATCAAGAAAAGCTGAAATCACAAGTCACAGGACAAGTTCTGCTACTGGTAAAAGGATAAGTTCTGATGAACTTTTAGATCTTAATGAAGAAATGTCAAGACAATTATTTCTTCAGGAAAATCCAGGAATGGACTTGGAGAGTTTAATGGAAGAAGAAGCCAAACTTAAATCAGAAAAAGTCATATCTAAATCTGAAGCTTCTGGTAAAAAGACACTTCCAAAAATCAAAGGCATTGTGATAAAAGAAAGGACAAATACTGAAGCAACATTGGCTAAATCACAACCGCAGATAGATCCAAGATCCAAGGGTAAAGAAAAGGTTGGTGAACCTATCAAGGTTTATGTGCCTCCTGAGAATGAAGAAATCACTGATGAAAAGGATGATCTTGCTCTGACTTCAAGAAAAGTTCTTAAAACAACCTCTGACATGGCTCAAGTTGTTCAGAGTCAAGAGACAGTAAGTTCTGATATTCCAAAGAAGCAAGTAACCTCTGACATGGCTCAAGTTAACTTGATATCAGAAGTTAGATCAAAGACACTCCTACCAGG
This sequence comes from Apium graveolens, assembly GCF_009905375.1. Classification (NCBI taxonomy): domain Eukaryota; kingdom Viridiplantae; phylum Streptophyta; class Magnoliopsida; order Apiales; family Apiaceae; genus Apium; species Apium graveolens. The sequence continues at coordinate 93,893,957 of NC_133655.1, read as the reverse complement.
ATTCACTAAAGCAAAACAGACTCAACCTTTGAAGACTGCTGCAAGTGGTTTTGAAGCAAGAGTAGTTACTGGAAAGGAAGCAAGAGATAAAACTGGATTGGGAAGTGCTGATGAAAGAAGAAAACAGAACACTACCAATGATCCAACTTCCTTGAGTGAACCAGGTATTGGAGCAACTCCTGAGAGATTGAATCAACTGGAATCTGTACAAATGGTTTACCATACCTACTTGAAAGAACACATCCTGTTGTACTTCATGACAGATGGTAGGGTTTATCATATAAGGCAAAATGCCATTCCATTGAAGTATTTTGAAGAATTGGAGCATGTACAATTCTTACTTCAAGTGGATGACAGATTGACAGGAAGTGCTGCAAACTATTTGAAGGATCAGATTAAGAGACAGAAAAGGCTTTATTCTGTTAAGTCTGACAGCACATATGTTCCAAAGTACAGAGATCACAAGGATGATATAGTTGAAATGAAGCCCAATACTGCTAAGATTATAACTACCTTTCTGGGTTACAGGGCTGTGGAATTCAATCTTGAGTTTGATAAAGCTTATTTGATCAGACTGGATCAGGATATAAGAAAAGCAAAGATTAATGATCTCAGGGCTGCAATCTTTCAAATTGGTGAAGATAATGCAGAGCTTAAAGATGCTAAAAGGAGGATGATTGATGAACTTAGATATGCTGAGAGATGTTTATTGAAGAACTATCTCAGAACAACTCCTGACATCAGAGAGATCAAAAGATGAAGCCAAATCAAGATCTATAACTGATTTAATTCTGATATTTGTACAGACTGAAGCTGTTATCAGAAGTTAAATATTGGTAAAGCTTTAAGGACTGTAAGTTGTAGTTATCTAGTCTAATTCTCATGCATTTGTACTTAATGTTTTTGACATCATCAAATATCTGTTAAACTTGTATATTATGCTAATTTACAAGTTGGGGGAGATTGTTAGATATATTTGATAATGTCATGGCTAATATGATTTATGTTTAGTTTTCAGATCTTACTTAAACAGGATAAATCAGTACTTACTGGAAGTCAGGACTTAAGGATATCAGTACTTATATTATTAGGAGATAATCATTAAAAGATAGATATCAGAACTTAAGTGCTGAAGGATGTTCAGATAAGGACAGTAGCTGTTTAAAGGAAAGAAGATCGAGATAAACATAAGAAGAGATATGCATGAAGAAGGAATTCTATGAAGAATAGAATACTTGGAAGAAAAGATATCTGATTGATATATTTTAGGAAGCAGAATTATATTCCATATCAATTAGCGATTATCTTGTAACTGTGTAGTATATAAACACAGACATAGGGTTTGCACTATAAGTGTTATCATATTCGAGAAGATTATTCATTGTAACCCTAGCAACTCTCGTGATATTTGTTCATCACTGAGAGGTAACAGTTCCATACTGTAACAGAGTTTATTGTTTCAATAAAGTTTGTTTTCTGTTACTTGAGATATTAAAGTTCAATTTGATTGTACTTTACACTGTATTCACCCCCTCTACAGTGTGTGTGACCTAACATGATATTACTGAGTTGAGATTATATCTTAAAATAATGTTCATTAGTTTTAGAGATCAGACTTTAACATATGAAAGATTAACATCTGAAAGTCTTGCTCTTAGAAACAGAAATGACTATTTAGAAAAGGAGTTAGTTTTTCTTCATCAAACTAGGAAAGAGAGAGATGAGGCTTTGTATGTTAGAGATGAAGTGCTAAAATTGAATGAATATCTTAAAACTGATTTAGAAAAGGAAAGAGAGATTATCAGGACTTGGACTAACTCTAGCAGAACAACTCAGACTATACTAAGTAGTGGAAACTGGAAAGAGGGCTTAGGTTATGGAGATGATAAAAGTGAGAAAGGAACTGTGCAAATTGAGCCAATTATTGTTAAACAGACTGCTAAGCCAAAGTTAAATCCTGTTAAATTTGTTGCAAAAACTGATATGTCTGATTCTGAAAAGATGAAAGATTCTAAGACAGAAGTAAAAGAAAAGTCAACTTCTGACAAATTAAAATAGGATAAACCAGCTGAAGTAAACATAAGCTTAATGACAAAGAAACAGCTTAAGCATAAGCTGAAAGAGATTAGAAATGTTAACAAGGTAAAGGAAGCAGGAAAAATAGGAATGGAAAGAAAGGTGTGAATAAGAGCAATAATTATATGCCTGTTCCTAATGCTCCTAGAAAGAAATGTTACAACTGTGGAAACTCTAACCATCTTGCTTCTTTTTGCAGGAAAAATAAAGATATAAACTATTTACCTCCTAAATCAGGAGTTAAGAGTCAGTCTGTTAGGTATAAACCACAAAATCCTTGTTTTAATTATGGTAGTTTATGGCATTCCATTCATACTTGTAAGGAATATCATAGTTTGTACTATGATTATTATCAAATAAAACCTTCTTTGAAGAAAATTAATGTAATTCCTTCTAGTGTAAATTCTGATGCAAAGTCTGATATAAAGTCTGATAAACAGCATGTTAGCATAAACTATGAAATTAAATTCGCTGCAAATGCTAAAAAACTTAAAAATGCTAAAGGATTCAAGCAAGTCTGGGTCCTTAAAACTAACCAATAGTGGTCTTTGTGATTGCAGGGCAACAGGAAAAACATCCTAGTCCTGGACAGTGGATGTTCAGGACATATGACTGGAAATAAAGCCCTGCTATAAGACTTTGTAAAGAAAGCTGGCCCAGGAGTTTTTTATGGAGATGGCAACACGGGAAAAATTGTGGGATATGGAAATATCAATCTTGGAAATATCATCATTGAATCAGTAGCTCTTGTCTCAGGACTTAAACACAATCTGCTAAGTGTGAGTCAAATCTGTGATAGAGGTTATCATGTGGATTTCTTTGAAAAAACTGTGAAGTTGTAAGTAATTCTACAGGCAAAGTGGTTCTGAAAGGTTATAGACATGGTAACATATATGAAGCCAGACTTTCAACAAATTCTGATGATTCTGCAATATGTCTGTTGAGTAGAGCATCAATTGAAGAAAGATGAAATTGGCATAAGAGACTCTCTCATTTAAATTTCAACAACATAAATGAGATAGTAAAGAAAGATCTTGTGAGAGAACTGCCAAAATCAGTATTTGCTCCTGATGGCCTTTGTGATTCATGTCAAAAAGTAAAACAAAGAAAATCTTCATTCAAGAGCAAAACTGAATCCTCAATTCTTTAGCCTTATCACTTACTGTATGTTGATCTATTTGGTCCAATCAATGTCATGTCTATTGCAAAGAAGAAATATGCTATGGTTATAGTGGATGAGTTCACAAGATACACTTGGGTGTATTTCTTGCACAAAAAGAATGAAATTGTATCTACTCTAACTGATCATGTCAGACAGCTGTATAAGTTAGTCAAAGAATCTGTTAAAATCATAAGAAGTGATAATGACACTGAGTTCAAGAATTCAATCATGGAAGAGTTCTGCAAAGTGCATGGAATAAAGCAGGAATTTTCTGCATCTGGAACTCCATAGCAAAATGGAGTTGTAGAAAGAAAGAACAAGACTCTCATTGAAGCTGCACGAACTATGCTTGATGAAGCAAAGCTGCCAACCTACTTTTGGGCTGAAGTTGTACAGAATGCTTGTTTTACACAGAATGCTACACTCATAAACAAGCATGGAAAAACACCATGTGATATGGTGAAGAAAAAGAAGCCAAATCTGAAATACTTTCATGTATTTGGATGTAAGTGTTTTGTTCTTAAGACTCATCCTGAACAGCTGTCAAAATTTGATCTAAAAGCTGATGAAGGAATTTTTGTTGGATATCCACTTTCCACAAAAGCCTTCAGAGTCTACAATTTAAGAACAAGGGTTGTCATGGAATCTATCAATGTATCTTTTGATGATAAAAAGATTACTGGACTTGAAGATTTCAATGATCATGATCAGCTGAGATTTGAAAATGAAGATTTAAATTCTGATTCTGCAAATTCTGATGGCTTAAATCCCGATCCTGTAAGTTCTGACGGGTTAAATTCTGATGTCATTGAAATTGTGGTAACTACTCCACGGGAAAATGCACCTGTTCAGGGGGAGCAAGATGAAGATCCTACCACAACTCAAGACTCTCAAGAAGCATCAGAACCTGTCACTGGCTCTTCAAGTTCTGATTCATCAAGTTCTGATGAGCAAAATTCTGATAATTCTGGAAACTCTGATTCTTCAAATCCTGAAGGATCCAACTCAAATTCTGAAGTCTCAGAGAGCATAACTATAAGGGGAGCATCAGAAAATGCTGATGGAGATAGCATGGATCATGGGTGAGGATCCAGTTCTAGAGAACAACTTCCATCTGCAAGGAAGCGGAGTAAAGCACATACACCTGACTTAATAATTGGAGATCCTGAAGAAGGTGTCAGAACTAGAACTGTAACATCAAATAAATGTCTCTATCATTCCTTTCTATCTCAGACTGAACCAAAGAAAGTGGAAGAAGCTCTTCAAGATGTTGATTGGGTGCAAGCAATGCAGGAAGAGTTAAATGAATTTGAAAGAAATAAATTCTGGACCCTAGTGCCAAGACCAAAGAACAGATCCATTGTTGGCACAAAATGGGTGTTTAGAAACAAAACTGACAGTGATGGCATAATTACAAAAAATAAAGCAAGGCTGGTTGCTAAAGGTTACTCTCAACAGGAGGGTATTGATTATGATGAAACATTTGCACCAGTTGCTAGATTGGAAGCTATAAGAATCTTTTTGGCTTATGCTGCTCACAAGAAGTTTAAAGTCTTTCAAATGGATGTGAAAACTGCTTTTCTCAATGGAGAATTGGAAGAAGAGGTATATGTTGAACAACCTCTAGGATTTGTAGATCCAAAATTTCCTAATCATGTCTACAGACTTGATAAAGCACTTTATGGTCTTAAGAAAGCTCCAAGAGCATGGTATGAGACTTTAGCTCAATTTCTTATGAAAAGTGGATTTAACAGAGGTACAATTGATAAAACACTGTTCTACCTCAACCATGGAAAGGACTTACTTTTGGTACAAATATATGTTGATGATATCATCTTTGGTTCTACAAATGCCAAAATCTGTGAAAGGTTTGCAAAATAAATGCACTCAAGGTATCAAATGAGTATGATGGGAAAACTTAGCTATTTTCTGGAACTTCAAGTCAAGCAAAATGAAGAAGGTACTTTCATAAATCAATCCAAGTACACCAGAAATTTACTCAAGAAATTTGGAATGCAAGACAGTTCAACTGCATCCACTCCCATGGCCACTGCAACCAAGTTAGATAAAGATATTGGAGCATCAGTAGATATTACTAACTACAGATGTATGATTGCCTCATTACTCTATTTAACTGCAAGTAGACCTGATATCATGTATGCTACCTATCTTTGTGCAAGATTTCAGGCTGATCCAAGAGAACCTCATCTAATAGATGTGAAAAGAATTTTCAAGTACCTCAAGGGTACAGCTGATCTAGGATTGTGGTATCCTAGAGAATCAGATTTTACACTAATAGGTTACTCAGATGCAGATTTTGCAGGATGCAAAATAGACAGGAAAAACACTAGTGAAAGCTGCCAATTTCTTGGAGGCAGATTGGTTTCTTGGTTTAGCAAGAAACAGAAATCAATTTCCACATCAACTGCTGAACCAGAATATATTGTTGTAGGAAGCTGTTGTGTACAGATTCTTTGGATGAAGAATCAGTTACTGGACTATGGGTTAGAATTTTCTAAAATACCCATTTACTGTGATAATCAAAGTGCTATTGCTATGGCAGGTAATCCAGTTCAACACTCAATGACAAAGCACATCAATATTAGGTACCATTTCATAAGGGAACATGTGATGGAAGGTACAGTGGAATTGCATTTTATTCCAACAGATCAACAACTAGCAGATATCTTCACCAAACCACTATGTGAAGCTACTTTTACAAGACTGGTACATGAACTTGGAATGGTTTCAGGTTCTTTCTCAAAATCTGTTTAGTTTTTGTTCTCATGCATCAGACTTTATGATTAGTGTTTACATATTGTCTTATCTCTATGTAATCTGTGCTTAAACTGTCATATATTAAATACTGATTGTTATCTGATGTGATTCTATATACTCTGATAGTGTTTTGAATGTTATGTGGCTATTCATTCTAATGAGGATTACTGTGCTAGATGCTGACCTAGTAGCCTTTAACATACTAGAAATCCCATGTTTGAATTAGTTGTTTATGTGGAAATTCATCAACATAAGAAAATTCTAATTTTGAGCTTAGTCAAATTTACTTTGTGTATCTTATTACTAAGTCACAAACTAGATTTTTGCTTCTTATCTGTCAAATTCTGATGTCAATAAATCTTAAGGATGAACTACATGCTTTATAAGCCTCACTTATCTGAATAAAAGAAAATTGAAGTCAGGTACTCCTTTGAGATCTAGAGTAATATATGTGAAAGGGAAGACCCAAGTGCATTGCTGGTATTAAGTTATATGCATTAGAAAACAAAAATTCTCTTGGTGACTTTTCACATTCTCTGATTACTAGAGAAATACTATGATAATAGCATAAATTCTGATAGCAGTTGTGACTCGCATTCACTGAGAAGCTACTGTAAAAAGAATGTCAAAAGATGCATAAAATGAGTACAAATAGTTGAGGTGGATTCTTGCATAAATTTATTCTATAGTAGACTTCAAAATTGAAGACAGATTTTAAGCATTTTTCTTAGTTATGCCTTATTTCTAAGATATACTGAAGTTTATTAGACTTTAATCTTTATCTGATCATTTGCAAATGCACACACTCTCACTCCATATGAATGATGAAAATTACTGTGGTGATTAAGTTGTTTTTGATAAACAGTTAAGTATTATTTGCATAAATTCTGAGACAAGTTCTGATGATTAAACTCTGAAGAACCCAGTCAGTATTTGTATGAAGAATCACAGAAACAGACATTCACTTTTTGAGTACATAAGCCATATTCTGATGACCATTAAATTCTGATAATAGTCAAGTTCTAATGCAATCCTGATGGAAACTCTGATGCTTACGTGGCATTATTTATTTACTTGACTTATTTGTGGTTTTACTGTAATGGTCATATTCTATCAGTAAATAATTAAGTGAGATAAAAACAGTCATAATCATTTGGTTAGTGGGAAACATGTTTGCCTTGACAACTGTATGTGCACAATTATTACTGCTTATTTCTCGTGCCCACCAACTACTGCTTTAACTATTTACTGGCTGACAGGTGTAAAGTGTCTGTTTTACTTCCAAAAAGATCTGTTGAGTGGAGAGAGTATATATATGGGAGTTAAAAGATTTTACAATCTTTTACCTACTTTCTAATTCTTTTCTTATCTCTGTTATTCTCTCTCTCTTTCTAATATTCTCTGAAGCTCTATTTTTCACAGGCATTTTATCAAACACTTTGCAAACACACATTTTCTCACTTATTTCTCTACAGAAATGACACCAAAAGATCTGATTTATGATGGAGCCAAGTTTGTTCCTAATAACTACATGGTTATTCTTTCTAAGGATGAAGCTCCATCGGAGCTTCACTTCATCCAAGATTTTCTATCTCGAAGTGAGATTGGGTATGCTTTGACCCAACCAGAAGCACTCTCAGGAACTCAAGTACTGGAGTTTTGGAGGAGTGGTGTTTATGATGATGGTGGTGCAAATAGGTCCCCAAGCATCATATTTACAATAGGGGAAGATGAACACTTGGTTACATTGTCAAATGTTCGATAGGCTTTACATCTTCCAGAAAACTGTGTTTACAGTTCACAAGTCGGGGAACCAGCTCTTCAACAGATGATGGCAAACCTTGGTTATGAAAAATCTTTGTCCAACCTGGGACAATTGAAGAGGCCCCACATCAGGAGGGAGTGGAGTTTCTTTTTCGACTGCATCACCAAGGCCTCCAACTTTGATGCAATCTCAATCCTGAGTCAGCAAATCAGGTATGCTCTCATTAATCAAACTCATTTTGATTATGCTAGTGTTGTGTCAGGATTTATTGGGGATAGGATGCAAGAGGACAGAAATACTGTATATTTTGCTAGATTTTGCCAACTTATTTACAGTTTCTGTAGTTCTAATAAGGTCCAACTAGCTAGTGAGTTGATTGAACCCTTTAAATTTGCTAAAAGGGCTTTATCTGACTTATTATTTACTGATAATAAGAAGGATGTATTGAGACCCCTCCAAATTCCACAGTCAGTCAAACAGGTCTTAGTAAACTCTGACCCTCTCACATACAGTGCTATATATCCTGATGTACAACCATCCCAACCTCCATCAGCACCTACAACCACTACACAAACAGCTCAAACTTTTCAACTACAACCATAACGAACCATCAGAACATATTTCAAACCAGCACAATCCTCACAACCATAACCATCTGCTACAACATCAAGACCTAAACCTTCAAGAGCAAAATCTGTTCCCAAATCTCCATTAAGGAGAAGAAGGATGATTATAAGGGATGAGTCTGATGGAGAAGAGGAGCAAGTCCAGGTTCATGCATAGGAACCTGTAACTGTGGAAGCTGAAAAGACAACTTCTCAGAAAGAAACTGAAGCTGAAAATTCTGATATTTTGAAGAGAAAAAGAACTTCAAGTTCTGATGCTAATAAAGCAACTCCTACACCATCCAGGAGATCAAAGAAACAGAGAGCATGAAGGCATTTGGCACAGCCTCACTCTGAGGATACTGAAGAAGCTGAGGAAGGGGATCGGGAATCTCTGATCTCATCAGAACCTGTTATAATTGAAGCTTTGCCATTCCCACCTCAAGCTAAAGACACTGTTCCGGAAATAGTGATCACACCTCCTGTCTCTCCAGTTAAAGCAACAACAATTGAAGATTCAGGATTAAGTCCTTAAATTGACATCCACAGGCTGATCATTCCAACTGTGCTCTATCTGGAAGCTCCAACTGCAGCTGAGCCAACTATTGCTACTTCTCCTATCTTACAGGCTGCGATACCAACAACTCCAATTCTGGAGATAAATTCTGATGATCAGAATTTAGATGAAGTTACTGCAGAATCTCCTTCTGTTACACACACTCTTGTGTTATCAGAAGATGAGGAGATGTTAGCAAGTTCTGGAGACAGTGCTCCAATAAATGCTCCCATTCTTGGAAAGGAGGCATTGATTCAAAAGTTTGTTGAAAAAGAAGCTCCTATTCATTGGGAAGAAACTCATAGAGGAGTGGAGTGGACTAAGAAGTGGAATGAATCTGATTTCTTTCCAAGCTCAAAAGTTCTGATAGAGCATATTGCTAAAGCTGATGAGTTGTTGACTAACTCTGATTTCAAGACACAACTCAAAGTCACAGCTCTAAGTATCAAGTCTCTTCAAGGTCAACACTCTACAACTCATGAAAAGGTTAAAAAACTTCTGGAAAAAGCTGAAAAGCTGGATATAGAGATCAAGCTAGATAAAAAGAGGTTTATCAGACCTATTTATGAGAAAGTTAAAGCGATTGAGAAGGTTCAAGAACAACAACATGACCAAATTACTGAAGTTCTGCAGAATCAAGCTTCTCAAAAAGCTCAACTTAATGAAATTCAATCTTCAGTAGAACTTCTTCTTCTTCTCTCTCTCTCTCTCCTACTACCAGATGATGACAAAAAGGAGGAGAAGGTAGTTAAGTCCAAATGCTCTAATACTCAAGTACTGAAGAAAAAAGATGACAAAGAAGATGACCAGGGAAACCCTAGCAAGGGTCAAGGTTAAGGTCAGGGGCAAAGCAGCAAAGTTTCTTCAAGGAAACTAATTTCTGATGCTAGCAAATCTTCTACACAAAAGGAGATAAGTTCTGAAGCTGTTCAAACTCAAAATATGATAGCAAGTTCTGATAATCGAATTCTGATATCAAGTTCTGATGTTCTAATTCAAGGAGGAAGTAAAGACTCTTAGAAGTTTTTACAAACTCTGAAGCTAAAGGGAAAGTAGACTACTGTCTACTACAAAGATCCTAAAATTCAGACACGTGATGAAGAGATTTCTAGAAGACTATTTCTCAAGCATAATCATGGAATGGATTTAGAGAATCTCAAGGAGGAAGAAGCTAGATTTGCAACTGAGAAGACAAATCTAAAGTCTAAAGCTTCTGATGCTAAAAAACCTCCAAGGCCTAAGGTAAAAGGCATTGTGATCAAGGAAAAGTCAAATTCTGAGGCTTCAAATCCCAAGACAAGATCACAGATTGATCCCAAAGATAAAGGGAAAGGAAAAATTGATGAACCAACAAAGCCATAGGAGATGAAGATTCCTCACATCCTGATGAAACCTGTATACAAACTGGTTCAGTATTTGATGATGCTGCTGCAGTAGATGAAACTGTTCAAACTCTGAAGAGAAGGAAGATAAATGAAGAATCTAAAACAACCTCTGACACAGCTCAAGTTGTTCAGAATGAAGAACAGCAAGCTACAGAAGAAACAACAAATCCTGATCAAGTCATCAAGACATCAACCTCTGATAGTGCTCAAGTTGATTTGAATAAATTGACGTTACTGATAAGAGAAAAATCCTATGGAAGAATGTTAATCCATCAGATCCTAAGAAAAGCCAGCTGCTATCTGATTTCATGACTGTTGGATTAACAGCCAGAGAAGCAAAAGACGGAGCTGGATTAGGTTCTGAAGAAGCCAAAATCAAGACAGGAGTTGAAGTACTTATAAAAGATCCATTTTTATTGACTGACACACATCTTGAAGAAGTTACATAAAAATACCTTGATAAGGTTATATCTGTTCAAGTGGTACTGGATGCTCATGATAAGCATAATGTCAAAGAAAATATGATTCTATTTCTTGAAGATGGAAGAACATATCAAATGTCAGAATCAGATGTGTTTAACAAATCTCTAAAAGAACTTCAATTCTTTCATTATCTTTTAGAGATAAAGTCTGAGATTACCAGGAGATGGTCAAATTTCATCATGAAGACCATAAGGGATAAAGCAAGAATTTCTGGTTCAAGGGTTACAGAATTCATTCCTAATATAGTTGAAGTTGATGGAAGTGAAATTCCAATAAAGAAGGATTCTGCTAAACTTGAAGTCATTCTAAAAGAGAATTGTTTGTGCTACAATGAAGACTCATCCCATCCAAGAGTAATCAGACTTGGTGATGGTTTAGAAAGAAATCATATCTCAGCAATTAGGACTGCAATCTACCAGATTGGAAGTCAGGGTGAAGAATTGAAGCAACTCAAAGCTACACTAGCTCAAGTCCTGAGGAATAAAGAAGAAAAACTGATATCAAACTTTGTCAAGAATCACTTTGGATTCAGATTGACTCAGTAAGATTGGTTAAAGCTACAAGGACTATAAGTTGTAGTTCAGTGTCTAATTAAACTCTCATTGCATTTGTATTTAAATGTTTTTGACATCATCAAATCTATTAACTTGTATATTTTTCATAATTTACAATTTGAGGGAGATTGTTAGATATATTTCAGATGGCATGTCTAATCTGATTTGTGTTTAGTTTTCAGAACTTAACAACAGGACTTATCAGGACTTACTGAAGTTAAAACTTAATATCAGAACTTAAGGCGTCAGAAGATATATATCATGACTTAAGTGCGGGAAGACTTCAGATAAGGAATGCGGCTGATTTACAGGAGAAGATGTGGACTAAAACAAAAGAAGATATGCATGAAGAGTTAGAGGACTAGAAGACTTGTAGAAGATATCTGATTGATATATTTTAGGAGACATAATTATATTCCATATCAATTAGAAGATATCTTGTAACTGTGTACTATATAAACACAGTTTAGGGTTTAAACTATATATGTTATCATTATCGAGAAGATTAAACATTGTCAACTAGCAGCTCTTAGTGATATTGTTCATCACTGAGAGAGAACAACATTTCTATTGTAACAGAGTTTATTTGAATATAACTTGATCTTTGTTACATACTTGTGTTGAAATCGATTTGATTGTATAAACACTATATTCAACCCCCTTCTATAGTGTTGTGTGACCTAACAAGTGGCATTAGAGCTTTTCTGTTAACACACATACAGTAAAGATCCAAACAAACAATCATGTCTGAAAAAACACAAACTCCAACTAAACCCACCAAAACTCAAGAAACTCAAAACACTCAAACCCACGGTCGATATGAGACTATTAGGGTTCCCATACTGAGACCATCTGAGTATCCCATATGGAAAGTGAAGATGGCCATGTTTATGGAAGCTACAGATCCAGAATACCTTGATAGGATTAATGAAGGACCATATAAGCCTTACCAAGCTCTCTGTTGCAGTTGCTGATCAACCAGCAAAGACCATACCAAAGGAGATAAGTGAATACAGCACTTTGACTCAAAAGCTGATGAGTCATTAACTGATTTATATGACAAGTGTGCTAAACTATTGAATGATATGTCACTAGTGGACAAGGAATATGATCTTGAAGATTCAAATCTAAAATTCCTTTTAGCTCTTCCTGAAAATTGGGATTTGAAGTCTACTACTATAAGAGACAACTATGACCTTACTGAAACTACTCTTGAGATGGATCAAAGGAGCAAGAAGCATGGAAGAAAGTCAAGGACAATTGCTCTTAAAGTTGAGGAAAAATCTCCTAAAGTGGTTGCCTCAAAAAGGGGCAAAGGAAAGCCTCTTATCATAAAGTCTGATTTAGAGTCATCATATTCTGATGAAGATGATTCAGAAACTGAAAGTTTACCTGAAGTGGATGTTGATGCAGAGATGATGCAACTGTGTGCTCTTATGGTGAAGGGTATCACAAAGATAGCCTACAGGAAATTCAGAAAGGGAAAGAAGTTTTCCAGGAAAGGTGGAGGTTCTGATAAGAAAGGGTTCAGAATGTCTGAAGGCAAAGGAGGAAAGTCTGACAGAGGAGACAACTCAAATGTCAAATGCTACAATTGTGGTGAAAGAGGCCACATATCTCTTGACTGCAAGAAAGGAAAAAGTGATCAAGGCAACGCTCTTGTCATAAAGAAGAAAAACTGGACAGACAGTTCAGATTCTGAAGATGAGAAGAACTATGCCTTGATGGAAAATATTGATAGCAGTACTAACACTGCTGAATTGAAGGTACCTCAAACAACTATTTATTGAGCCATTTGAAATCTTGAAAAGAATAGAACCCTAGTTTACGAGTTCACCTTGCCTCCCAACTTGCAATAGGTGTACAATGTGTTCCATGTGTCAATACTAAGGATGTACCATGCCGATGCGCAAAACGTGATAGAATATGAACAAGTAGACTGGCAACCGAACCTGACTTACATCGGGCAACCAGTGAGAGTAATGGATAACAAAAACAAGTGCTGGGGAACAAGACTGTCAAGTTGGTCAGAGTCTTGGGGAGAAACCAGTATATTGAATAATCAACGTGGGAACTAGAAGACGTAATGAAAGAAAAATGTCGCCACCTGTTTTCAATTTAATTCCGGGACATAATCCTTTTAAGGGGGGAAGACTGTAATAACCTGAATTTTGGGACTTTGTAAAATAATAAATGAATAGTAACCATGACGATCATGGGAAAATGTTTTAGCCCACATATATTATGAATGGTAAATTAAGTTTTTGAGTCGATATTGTGATTATACATACCAAATGAGTGTATGTAAAAGTCATTAATTTTCGAATAAAACCAACTTTGTAAAACAAACTTAATTTATGAACTATCATGGAATACGAGAATCACGTTACAATCATGAATCTATAATTTTACAACTCAAAGCCCAAGTACAAGATTACAAAAGCATAAAAAGGTTTAAAAGAAAAGGATTACCCCACGAATCTGTTACGAGGATTAATCACAATACCAAATAAGCGACCAAGCGAATACGTAAGAGAATAAATAAACGTATCAAGCCCATGAAAATTCCCATGCAATCCATGTAAACTAATTAGTATTCAATGCAACCAAGGATTGGTGATCAAATAGTAACCATCCAAGAAGCATAGTAACCTAGCTAGAGTGAATAGTAAGCAAACATGTAGTAGTAGTACTTGACTAGATTTTTAGCCTTTGATAAAGGACCATTTCAAAGATATGCATATCTAAATATCAAAAAATCAAACACATTTTATCACAAGCAAGCAAGCAACCAACACAAAAGCCTCTTTCTCTCTCTCTCCCAAGAACACAATGTTGATTTTCAAGAACAAGGAGGAAAGAAAAATTCAAAACTCAAGTTATAGAGCTTTAAAAATCACAAAACTTTAACCACAGCTCCTCCATATTATAGAAAAATCTTGTACCAAATTTCAAGTTCATTCATTAAATTTTAAATTTATGAAAAATGTTTGAAGTTGAGGGTGAATAGTAACTCCAAAAATTACTTTTTATTTTCTTGATTTTCGATGGAAGTTTAAGACTCCTAAAGATAAAAAAGGCTCTCTCCAAGGATCTTATGTCCTTATTAAGTGATAAAAATCTTCAATAATGGTATAAATATCATCTACCCTTTGTATTTTGTTTAAGTTTTAAGCATAGTTACAAGACATGTTCATATGTGACATGATTCTTGAAAAATGGAGTTTGAATTGTTAAATCTTGATGGTTAATTGTTATGGGATGGTGTTTCTCATGTTTTAATAGAGTATATGAACTATAATTGAAATAAATATGGTGGAATTGATGATTGAGTTGTTATTAAATGGATTTAACGTAGTTAAACCGGAAATCGTTACGTGTATAGCCGTTATAATATTCGTGTGCCTTTAGGACTATTTTGAAGCATAATTACGGACTGTAAAACATATATTTTTGAACATCAATGGATATGAATTTAAATATATTTGTTTCTAGTTTTTAACCATATAAATATTGTATCGAGATAATTTACGGATTGGTATTAAAGTTCATTTTAGTGAACGTAGTCGAGAAAACCAAACTGCTACCTAGTGCTGACTTTGTGGGTATAATTAAGGTTCTTAAACATTGTTTAAAATTATGAAACTTGTAAAATATCTGAATTATACAATGAGTAATCCCTCTTTAAAATTTTAGCTAAAGATGTTAATTTTTCGATTTTATAAAAATGTCAGAGCGAAGGTTACGCAAGGAGAGAATATCAAAAATAACCGTAGCTAGCCACTGCCTATAAACTTCTACTTCAGGATTTTTAACCTTCTTTCCAGAGAACCATTTTTGAGTCATTTTTTCTAAACATTTTCTAGATCGTGCATGCGAAAATGGTGCATCTATTGAGTTAACAGTGTGAGAGAAATCAACGTTTTAGTGAAAGCATTATGAATAGTAAAATTCCGTAGTTGACCGAACTTTTAAAATATTTTTCACCTATTTAAATTCATATTTTCAAAGTGAAACATTTATGATAAATATTAAAAACACTCAATTATAATAAAATATTAATTTTTTTATTTATTAAAAATGTTAGAGTTCGAGTCGCGTAATAGTACGATTCGGTAAAGTCGACTCTAGAAGACCACCTTAACCGTCCATTGCGACCAAGGATTGATAGTCATTTCGAGTAGGTCAAATATCAAAAATTGTAATGTATCACACTTATTAGTAAAATAAGTTGTTGATGGGATTATGAATACTGATTAATATTATGATATTTGTTAATTGGAAAACTCGGAACGAGTGAAAGTCGGGAACGTATCTTGGACTCCAGACAAGTTTTCAAACCCTACCTTTTAAGGACTGTTGTTTTATGATTGCTTTTGAATACTGAAATATTTGCATGATGAATATTTAACGGTGTTTTACAAATTATTATATATTAAATCATAAGATATGATGATTCTGGTATAGTAAAAATACGGGATTTGAAATGATATATTTAGGCCGAGAGTCAGTCGATGTAAGTTTATAAAAACTGGGAAGTATTACGAAGGTGTTTATATTTGAGAAATGTTAACTCTAGCAAGTAAGGTGGCATATATATTGTAGACCGAGAGCCGGTCGATATGTATTATTTAAAAACCCTGAAATATTTCGAAGATGTTTTGGACAAGTAAAGTACGTACTTATTTTATTTCAAGGGACTCGACATCCTCTTGCGAAATTTTAAATACTCGAATTTATTTAAAACGATTTCCAAAGATCGTATTCCCTCAACTATATTTAATTACTCGAGTAATGAATATTATTTCAACTATTCATTTAAAAAGGCGAAGTATTCTCCGACGATTATTTTATTTTAAAATCAATTATATTACAATTATTAAAGATTAATTTAATTACTTAAACATAAATTAGTTGAGAATATTATTTCAAATATTCTTTTAAAATATAATTATTTGAGGTTTAATTATTTATTAATTATTATATAATTTCTAAATATTTATTAAATAATTTAAATTAATTTAAAAATCACAAAACCTATTTTAAATATATTTTCTGAGTTTCAGAAAATCATTCTAATACTTTCGGATCATCGAAAAATATTATCTCGACGTATTTTAAATATTTTGACTATAGAGTCGAAAGAAACCCCCCATAAATACTTATCTGTTGACAACGGTCAACTTACATTATCTTAGTACTTCCTCCGAAAATTTTCAGAAGTACATATATACATATATGAGATGAGTTGTGCCTATCAACAAGCAAAACGATTGAGGCACTTCGATAAAGTTCGAGTTCCAAGTATATGACAGGATTCTTCAAAGGACAAGAATGGGTAGACTCTAGTACTTTGTGTACTGGAGCGACTACTGGTGTGCCAGATATAAACATGTGAAGTATGTGGAAAGGCTGGATGTATGAGCCATACATAATATGTCTGAATGTGGCAAGGGTGACAACTTGATGTATGAGAGTCATCCTTCTACATGTAGAGAATAATAAATATTACCGTTATACGACTGATCATCGTATTTCGGGGGAATCGGTGAATGTCCTATTCTTCCAATTGGAATTGAGATGCAATATTGTATCCCGAGCCTAGGTGCTGAGTTTACATTAAGGTAATTGCAAACTAGTAAGTCAATCAAAAATATTATTTCAAAAAGAGGTGTGTATCACCAAGAAAACTACTTTGACTAAATATATATCCTTACACGGATTAATATAATTTTTTTAACAGTCTTTTCATATTGTTGATTATTATGGCTGAGCATTATTGCTCACTCTTGCTTTCTATTAAATGTCACAACACAACAGATTACCAGTATGCCAATGTGGGACTTAGTCTCTTGCAATCATTGAGAGAATCCTGTGTAGCTTTGTCTCAGATGGACCGTAGTATTCAGATAGTTATAAGATGTTAGTAGTAATTATTTTGACTTCATGTAGAGGTTAAGAATAATTGATTAAGATCATGTATAGTAAATTTAAGTTATAATAAAAGAAGATTACATTTTGTACATCGTTTCCAAAACTATAACTTGTGTGTGTATGTGTGAGATTGGGGGTCTGTGATATAGAAATATTGGATTATTGCATTAATCCATGTTACACATGGTTAAAGGATTACGTGACGACCCAGATTCCTGAGCCCGGATTTGGAGGCGTTACATTCACTATGATTTTAATGTATGTATATGACATTATATTGACTGGTTCTTCTCATATACAACATTCTAAGGTAAAAGCTTTCATTGGTAGTCAGTCAAAATATAAGATCTTGGCCCACTAATATAATTTATTGGCCAAGAAATGTCAAGGAATACTACTGGTGTCTACATTCATCAGAAGAAATATGCTTTAAATTTACAATCAAATATCGGGTTGCTTGCTGCTCCAGCCACTGTTATCACTATGAAAGCTCAACATCTCCTTACTGCTACTACAAGATCCTTATTTTCTCCTTCTGATGCATCTTCTTATCGGATGTTAGTTGGTCAATTAATCTATCACACCATGAAAATGCCTAATATATCTTATCATGTTTACATTCTGAGTCAGTTCTTGGCCAAACCCGCTAATGGTCAAAGATGTGGCCTTTAAGTTGGTTCGATATCTTAAAAGTGCTCCAAGTCGAGAATTGTTCTTATTTGCCTTCATTTCACTTGTATTGGAAGTTTATACTGATGTATACTGGGCTTCTTGTCCAATGACTAGGCGTTCCATCTCAAGTTACTGTGTCATTCTTGAAATTTTTTTATTGTCCTGAAAATGTAAAAAATATAATATATTGCTCTTTAATCTTCAGACAGAGTTATATTTCTCAATACCAGGTGTCATTATTCTTTATTGTGATAACAAATCTGCAATCTAAATAGCTGAGATTCTAGTGCAACATGAATGTACTAAGCATATTGAATTTGGTTATCCGTTATAAAGTCAAAAAATGCTTTACTCTCCCTACTAATTAATCCATGCTTCACATCCAGTAGGCTTACTTACCGGCACCTCACCGTCTTCGTTCACTGCTACACAAATTGGGTGTGCCCAACAATTGCCACTACCTAATTTCGGGGGGTGGGTATTAAGCTAATACTGAATGGATAATTAGAATTAGCTTAATATAGTCTTATAGTTAGAATTAGCTTAATATAGTCTTATAGTTAGTAAGTAGTTAGTTAAAGTTAGCAAAGTAGTATGATAATTTTACTTCTTTTGCTCTTGAATAAATACTTTATGTAAACTTTTTTACTAATTCAAGTTTTTCATTTTATATTTCGATCCAAATTTATCTCTCTAAATTATTGTTACAATATTTATATAATTTTAGTTTATTAACCCTTTATGGATTGAATATATCAAGTAAATAATTTTAATATGAGAAAAAAACTCAAAAGGTTGACCTCGGGGAATTACTCATGATTATGTGATTTTCCCATTATAAAAAGGATAAGATATTCCCATCCTATGTTTGTATGATTATTTTTTATTTTCAGATAATTATCCGAGGATTCATAACACCAGCCTTTACCAACATCTTATTTTGGTATTACAAGAAAAAAAATTACCTTAAATCACTAAAATTTATTCCGAGTTATTATTTTTTGTTGCAGCAGAGGATAGTCGATGTTACTATAGACATGAGAAAATTGTTATTATAACACAAGATATAGTGTTAATATTGATATTATAATTAATGTTATCATAGAACTAAATATTTAGGCGGCCGGACCAAATTTTAAGCGGCCAATAATAACGTTTTGACCCACTCATTTTATTTTATAAAATAGAAATACGCTCTCACCAATACATTCATGAATATACACTCTCAGTTCCAAAACACTCCCAGTGAGAAAACACTCTCAAACGAAATGGGTTTGTAGAAATTAGGTTTCTAAATTAGCTTGAAAAAAATTGAGCTTTTTTCTCAATCGGGGTCAAAGCTTAGGGATTGTAATTAGGGTTCTAGTAATTAGGGTTTGTAGAATTTAGGGCTTTCTTCTCAAACAGGTTCAACAATTGGAGCTTGTAATTAGGGTCCTAGCAGTCACTTTCTTCTCAAATTTGGGGCTCTCTTCTTGTGCGATTCAACATTTTGTCGGGTATGCTCTTGTTATATTATCTGATTTGTCTATTTATCAATCTTGTTACATGAAACCAAAACATTTGCCTAGTAGTGTAATTTTAATTTTGATAAATTATACTCTATCGGAGGCTATTGATTTTAAGAGGTGTTGTTGTGTTGTGTATTTTTAGTTTTGGTTATTGGTTAATCTCATAGCTTAGTGTTTATTTGACCGAGGTTGAAGGAGTATGAGTGTTTTTTGTTTGACTTTTAAGGTTTAGGCATGGACTTGTTAATTGATTTTGATTGAGCAGGACTTGGCAAAACTAAATTAGTTTGATTTATATTCAGTTGGTTGGTAATTATGCTAATGATCAATATTATTATGTGTGTATGCAGGAGATCGATTTGAAAAATCATAGACGAGGACACTACTGAATTTGTGGGTACAAATCTGGACCTATATGGATTAATACTTTTTTGTGTACACTATATACATTAATTTGAGGTTTAACTAAATAGGTCCCATCAATGATGTCGTAATCGATATTTAAGTGGTATAATGTTGTATATTATCTAAAATTTCCGCTGAATTTGAAGTGTTAATATTTTCCATTCTCAAGATTATTTTTCTAAAACACACAAGACTCATAATGCATAACAAAAGTTAGAAGTAATATATGTTTGCACAAAATAAAGGTCAGAAGTACTATATGTTTGCACAGAGCAATATGTAGCTTTAAAAATTAAGCTCAAAACCAATTGGATGCACATCACTTACCAAGACTATACTTGGTTTAAACAATTGTGGGAAGAGACACCTCTGGCACGGTATGGTGTATTAGTGCTTTTAGAGCTTTGCAATACCTATCATGGGTAAATTAATATTTATTGTGCTGTTAATTACCGCATCGACTAAAATTTTGGTTACCGCCTTATATTTATATTAATGGTTTACAATTTTTATGTATGTTAGTAGTCTCAGTTTCTCATTATCTTTGATTTTGTTGTCAACTAAGTAAATTAAGTAGTACATGAAAAAACATAATCAATTTTTTCTATCATTACTACACAATTAACTAACATCATAGAATATTTATTTGTTGGTTGAATCGATGGTTGAATCGAAAGACGTCGTTCTCTCTAAAGCAACTTAATTGTGTTAGCATGTTCGCGGAAGTATGCTAATATAAACTATAACAATAAACTTATTTACTCAATTATGATTGTACCTAAATTTTTGTTGCATATGGATATGCTTAGCCATTGCCGGATGCTGATGGCCAGCTCTTGATTACTCCACTAGATGAACCCAATCCTGTGATATTAGTTTGACATATAATCATTTTCTATTTATGCATGTGAGGTTGTGGTACCATGGTTGTCACGGCGGTAAGTCGAGGCGAGTCGATGGACCCCGGGCTAGTCGACTAGTCGTAGACTAGTCGGCTAAAAAAATAATACATTATTATAAATATATAAATATAAATATTATATATTATATTAGATTTTAGATTTAGATATATATATATATATATATATATTATGTAATTTAGTTGACTAGTGGATTATATGGTTATTGTAAACCTAAAATACAGAATTCTACAGACTATTAAAATTCGATTATTTGATGCAACTTACAAGAGCAAACAAAAGAATGCAGAATGGTCAATAACTCAATATTAAACTGCAGATTGCACAAAAGAGCAGAATGTAAAAAGAGTGCAGTTCTAATGCAGAAACATAGCAGAATGTAAAAAAGATGCAGTTCTAATGCAGAAAAACAGCTAGAATGTAATTACCTGGTAGAAAAGTCTGAATCTGATTGAATCTGATTGAATCTGCTTTGTTCACTTCTTTAGGTCATTTACCCCTTTTTGTAGCCGCTAGAATGTGTTTTAGGGCTCAGGAAATTGTTTTATGGGTTAAAAAGTAAACTAGGCCGGGTTTTGACCGGGTTTGGGTCAAACTTAAAACCAGTCGAGGATCCAAAAGACCAGTCGACCCGACTAGTCGACTGGTCGACTAGTCGGGTCGACCAGTCGGGTCGACCAGTTGGGCGAAATATTCATTTTTCACCAGTCGACTAGCCATTCTCGACTACTCGACTAGTCGTCGACTAGTCGCGACTAGTCGAGCACCGTGACAACCATGTGTGGTACCCAACCCAAATTTATGTTACTTTATGTTACTGGTTAGGTCTTTGTAGATGCTAGGTTGCATGTTACAGGAGGTGCTAATAAGGGTGGACGTGGAGTTGATGGTGAAGCAGCTACTGTAGGTACACCCGTGATACTAGTTTTATCTCAAAACCATTAGCAATACTTGTGATTTGATATAATTGACATTTTGTCGTGAATAATAAATATGTTACGGAAGTATTAGACATTAATAATGAGTTTGGTTGGATAGAAAGGGACTGGTGAGATCATCATGCGGCAAAAAGCATCAGACTAAACAAGATCCTCCTTCTTGCGTCATTGTCACCATTCGGCTACATCGGTTAGGGCTCATATATATATTTATGGCGGGCTCAGAGGAGGTAATTTCTTATGAAAGACATGTGTAACTTGAATGATTTGCACAAACCTGAATTCAGAAATCAACTTTTTATTGTTTGTCCGGGTGACCACAACATGTGTACTTATGTACGAAATTCAATTTTCATAAATGTGTTTATTTATTGAAAATCTCGGTACACATAAATATTACATTATTTTGCAGACTTGTTACAAAGGCATATTAATTTCATCGAAATAATTTTGAAAGAGGACTTCAAATAAACTGCCTCAACAATCGTATATGTTCTTACTTTTATTGTTGGTTTTAATATAGTATATGTATTGGGTTTGATATTTTAGAGTTACATTTAATTATTACTGTGGCTAGATAAAATTTTTGTTGGGATTTGCTGGTCCATTTATTTAACTTCTATAGCTCTTTTTATTATTCGGTTGATTGAGTTCATTCAGGCTTAAACCAGTTTCACATGCATTGACTCGTAGCTGTATATAATAGCTTATTACTTGCTTTTGATTTCATTATAGTTTAATATGCTATTTATTGATATAAATACTCGCGTCTGATTTTATCCTTAATTACTTCTGCTATTTTTAACTTCTTAGCTTCTAAATATTTTATTTATAGCTTAAAAATCATGCGATGCACAAATTTTTTCTAATATTATATACTTCCTTTATCCCTCTCATTTCTTTACAATTTCCAATTTGGGACATGCCTCTCATTTCTTTGCACTTCAAAAGTTTCCTGAAAGAGTAGAGTTTTATAACATAAAAATTAACTATATTTACCACTTTTTTCCACTATATCCACTTTATAAATTAAATATTCACCGGTTCCCCCACTTTACTCATTTTTCTTACTTTTACCATTAATTTACACTTCTTCTTTTTACCTATTCTTTCTAGGGCCGAGTAAAAAACCGAAACCGAACCGAAATTGGGAAAAACCGAAGAAAACTGTTCTGGATAAAACTGATCCGGAACCGAAACAAAAGAATTAAAAACCGATCTGATTTAAATGGTTGGATTCCGTTTATATGTCCCAAACGAACCGATAGAAACTGAACTGAACCGGTTATTAAAAACTAATTAAGTAATGTATATTTTACATGTAATTTTATATATTATCTAAATATTTTTTTGAAAAATAATACATATGTTCGACATTTTGTGAAAGATTTTGGACTATAATTACGTAGTTGCGATCATTTTGTATTAATCTATGTCTGCTTTAAATCCTTAATCTATCAGATGTGTTAAACTGTTTGAGTATAGAACTATATACTTTTGCCATTCCGGAATGCAAAAACTGTATATAGGGAATGACTTTCCCGTTCAAGAATACACAAGTAAATCACTTTCCATACTAAGATATAAGTGGTGGTTTTTTATGTTACTGCCTTTCAAAATTTAACCTTACCTCTGCACCTTAGCATCAAAATGCAACATCATAAGTTCATAACTGAGTCTAGACAGCAATATGCAACATCGCAACTGAGTCTCATTTGTTAAAATTTCGATTAAAAAACGAAAACTATAATTTAAAAAGTCGCATTTGTATATTATTTTTCATTTTTATAATTGTTGGTTTTGTAACCGAAACCGAGCTGGTTATAACCGAACTGGGATTTTTTAAACCGAATCTGAATCCGAACCGGCGGTTACAGTTTTTGATTTTAAAAATCGAAGATATTTGGTTGCCGTTCCGATTTACAAGTATCAGACATATTGAAATATGGTCATACTTTAGAAAAATCATTTTTTTAACTTATTTATATCTTATCTTTTTTGTGGCTTGGCTAGATGGGATAGCCGAGCCACTACTCTTTTGTTACGACCTTGTTCCGGCAAAATCAATAAACGAAAAATATATTCAACGAGCAAAAAGGAGAGAGAAGGGATTTGAACCCTTGATAGTTCTTTGTTCAATACTATGCGGGTTTTCAAGACAGGAGTAATTTTTTAAATAAAAATTAAATTGGAACTTTTAAGATATGAAATTTATTTAAATAAAATTTTTAGATGACATGATTTTATAATAATTCAACATATACATATTTATTTGATAATTTTATTTAGAGGTATATAAATTTGAAAAAACATATACTAATTTAAATATATAGTATTAATGTTATCCCATATGTGTTTAGAAAATATAATTATTTTTAATTTAAACGTTAAGTTTTAGCACGAGACCCATTATACTGACCAAATTCAACTAATTATATTTATTTGATTTTAATTTAGTTTAAAGATGGATCAATAGTATATTTTTATTTAACTCATATGAATAATATATATTATTTGGTTTAACTAGTCGAATTTTATTTTACTTTTAATTCTGATTTACCGTGGATCAGCTCTATATTATTTTACTTTACCCCGACGCTATTATACTGATTGACGAATTACTAGTTCAATAATATTTTTTTAGTCTAATCAATAATAATTATTAACTTATTTTAGCCCAAAATCCATTATACAGACCAAATTCAACTAATTATACTTAGTTTGATTATAAATTTATTTTAACCTCGATCACCAGTATAATGTTGTTCTAGCCAGGATGAAAATCATTTTTTGTCTTCTTTCAATGTCATTACATTGATGAACGAATTATCACTATTCATGTTTTAAAAAAGTAGCATGAATAACATAGAACAACAAAATCAATCATGTGTATTATATAAATCAAGTATGATACCGACTACCAAATTTTTAAAATTTCGGCGTGCAATGCACCAATATTTAATTTTTCATTTAACAAATTTTAATTTGAAAGAGTTAAAAATAATCAAAATTAAGTTCAAACAAATAAAAAAATTTTGAATTTCATTTAATTTTATTTCGGCTCTATTTTGAGTTTTATAAATGAGATTTTGACGATTTTACAGCGCACACGAACTCATGAAGTTATGTTTAATTCAGTGATGGTTTAAAAATTTTGTCCAACAAATGTTATCTAGAAAAATTGAAAAAAAAAGTTACAAATTTTATATTAATATTATATTTAGTTTAGGATGCATACTTATGTTTGGTTTATATAATTGAAAAGGTAGGATATTCTATTCAATTTAGAATACCTACTTGCCGCCGGTTATAGAATATTTCGTTCTTCTGATCTAACGACTATGAACAATTTGTTTAAAGATTTGACGGTACTTATTAATGCATTTTAGGTGTGGATAATGGTGTGGAAGAAGTGATTTTTTCCCTAAAATCATGCATAGGGGCGACTAATACATTTTGTTCGATGCCTTAAGGCTCAGCCGGATAAATGACCTTTTCAAATATAGCCAATATCTTATTACAAAATTAATAACTTTGAATTATTTCAGAAGAAAATGAGGCATTGACCTATTATAGAGATGGTGCGATTTGATCTCGAGTCATGAGTCTGTTGAATTAAAACTTTACTTTGTCAATCAATCTATACCATTACAAGTGAGAAAACTAAGGGGATGCTTGACATTAAAAGTCGTTATTAATAAACAGTTTTGGCATGTGTTTTTATTTACTTGTAGTATTAGTTATTTCTTTGCTTTATAGATGTATAGTATATATAAAGCATTGCATTGCGTACTTTCTATGTAGTTGCAAGTTGAAGCAAAAATGGTAGATTTTATATCAATATGAAACAAAAAGAGTAGACTTGTTCAAACATCTGTGGTAAGAAAATGAGTAATCTTTCCAGAATAAGATTTGTTGCAATGCAGCCCAATAAGAATAAAAAATGGAAATACTTGTAATATAAGCAGACATAAAGATTTCAGGCGCAATAGAAAATAATAATGTAATTGGTATAGGTGAACCCTCAGGTATCCCATATATAGAGTTAAAAGAGATATGAAATTCCGGGGTGGGTGGTTTACTCGGGCTCGAGAGATGAAATAAATAGGGCCACATGTTTTTAATTTGTCGTTAGAAAATTCACACATAAGAGAACGGAAAATTCTTAACAAAAAAATGTTCTCTGAAACAAACGTGAAAGTTGTTTTCCATCGGAATGTTATTACCGTAAATCTACTCTCAACCTGGATTATATACAAAAAAGTTCATCTATAACTACTCCATAGATGGCTTTCTGCAACACCTTAAAAAATATTGCAGGAAGTTGAAAAATGTTGCTGCAGACTCACAAATATCAACAACGGTTTTGTGGTGTTACTCTTTTCACCTTGCCCTAAGTCTCAAAGGTAATATTTTTTATATTTATTCCAACACCCTAAAATTGTATTACAAAAAGGTACACTTTGTTGTAAATGGACCGTAATGGGTGGGGCCCACTTTTTGGACCCCCTTTTGGGATGATTTGCTGGTGGGGCCCACCTTGAGGTTTTGACTAGGGCAACACTTTGTTGGAGCAATTAATAACATTTTATTAAATTATAACAACATTAATTTAACATTATCTGCAACACCTCGTTTTAGGTACTATTCTTTTGTAATGGTCAACTGGAAATATACTTTCTTACATATCAATAATGTGTTTCATTCATAATCATCTAAAAAAAATTAAAAATATTACAACCATATATTACATTATCTAATAATTCCAAGTACCAAAAAATTATATCACATCCATACACGATATTATCTAAAGTACATGATTGACATTTTAATAAATATTAGAAATTTTTGGGGTCGTCTTTTTCCAACTCTCAGGCTAAATTTCAGCCTTTGACCATGATTCCTGCTAACTTTAGGCCAATCACCTTCACATTTTCACCAACCACGTTTAAGATGATACCAAAAAGCTGAAAATTACAAGAAAATAAATAATATTGTAAATAAAATGTAAATATTAACTTATCAAATCAAAACTTTTACAGATCACAACCAAATCCTTTGATTTATATATATAATTTTGAATATCTACAAAAGCAGAGACTCGCAAAAGAGCATGAGACCTTCATCAGCTCCAAGAAAAACAAGAATTTTTATGTATATGTAAATAAAATTGAATACACTACAGCATGAACTCAATCTAGGTATAACTACACAATATTATTATATAGATTCTAATCCTAACCCAGTTTAATTGGCTACATTTTGAAAGTTGAGGAACTTAATTGGGACGCGGTAGTATTTCCCGCTCACCCAATTTCACCGAATTATCTCCCTGCTTTTCTAGTAATTTTCTTTTTTCATAAATATTTTTAAAATACAACATGCTTACAAAAACATCTTCATTCATTCCTATTCAAATTAAATTTAACTAATTAAAAAAATATTATTATTTTATTTTATCAAATATTATTTTATTTTTATTTTCAATAGTTTAATTTTTGAAAAAAATAACTAGTAAATATAATATAATATTTTATAAGTATTATTATCATTTATGTTTTTTTTTAAAATTATATTTTCAAGAATGTATCTTTAATTTATTTACTTAAAATAATTAAAATATATTATTTTAATAAAACAAGCATTCAACTCAAATTAAATTAAAAATTTCAATAAAGAAGTAAGAAATTATTTCTACAAAATAATTTTTTTGTTTATGTAGAGGTATTACATAATTTAATTTTTCATTAAAAAAATAAAATACTTTTTGTTTGTACAACATCTACTGCAACACCCGATGGGGTCGATGCTAACATCGAGAACCAAAGTTGTAATAGTAGAGGTTAAATATAGTTATTTTAACATTTATAGACGGCAACACTTTGCCAAGTTATTATGAAAAGTCATATAGATGTAAAGTACCGGTCATTCCACGAGCTGTCCTAGCAGAACCAGAATTATTTATTCTATTCGAGAAAAGCTAGGTAAAGCCCGAAGGCTTCTATCCCAATAGGCTAGTGGGCGACTTGGTGGTTCGACTCTCACTACCCCAGAGATTGAGAAGTAAGATCGAAAGAAACCAACCATCTTTCAAACACTTGTCATGTACCACGGAAACTGGTCATTGATGATAAAAATTGCATGAATGTAATTCCAGCCTCTTTAGAGGAAATATGGAATCTTATTACCGAGCCACATCCAAAACCATATCATGTCGCATAGATCATCAAAGCTAGGTTGCAAGAATCAGGTCGAACAATTATTGCTTTTGATAGGAGAATCAGACCAATTCAAATTTCAATTTAAGTTTTGATAATAACTTTTTTTGTCATGAGTTTTGATAATAACTTAATTAATATATAATGATATGAATTTTAATTGAAAATTTTGTGTTAATATATTTATTTGATGCTGCTAAAGTTGATGGAGTATATTGATATATTAACAAATTAAAATTGACATATTTAATTATATCAATTAATTAAACTAGAACTAAATTAAACTAAAGTTGATGGAGTATAATGATATATTAACAAATTAAAATTGATACTTTAAAATTTTAAAAAAGATGTAATTAAAAAATATGTAATTCAAGAACCCTTAAATAAAAATGATCTTTTTGTCCATCTGAATAGTGTTATTAAATGGTTTATGCATGTAGACCAATGCAGTGAATAAAATAATGTAAAGTAAATTTTTTTGAGTTTAATAATTTTAAAAAAAATTCTATTTAGAGTAATGTAGAGAAATGGGAAGAACTACCCTGTAAAAAAATGAAAAGGACGGAGGGACTAAAAATTTAAGGAACACATTTTAAAAATACCTTAAACTTCCAGTTTAAAAGACATACATAATACTCCCATAATACATAATTTTAAGAAAAAAAATACACAAATGTGCTCTCAAAATACAATAATTAAAAAAACAAAATACAACCACTTAGGAAACAACTCTAACAAATAATCTTTTATATTTGATGATTGAATCATTTTTATAATTATCTTCAGTAATACAAAAATCAGAAATGAGATATTTATCATAAGTTTTAATCTATACATTTTTATAGAAATGAATGCCCTTTTGGGTAACAATCTTCTCTCTGTCCCACTTGCTTGAGCACCTGTAAATCATATTATTTGATCGTGTTAATCGAAGTACTACATCGATAAGATAAGAGATAATTTACATTAATATTTACGGCAATTAATAAACCCCGTTAATATGAGACCTTTTTAGAATGTGTCAAAAATAAATATGTGCAGCATTGCTCATAGCGGAAAATATGATAATATTACGATGGAGTTAATGTTTATTGGTGGCTCAACAAGTTGTTGTTGAAAATAATTACTATACGCGCAACAATAGAACACTTATATAATCGGGATTAGCAAAAACAAACAATAAATAAATTAATGAAACAAAACATGAAGGCGTAAATAAGATATAATCATAGACTGAATTGACAAAAGAGATGAGATAGATCTAACAAAATATTTATCAAATTCGAAATAACAATCAAATAATTGAGTCGCCTAGCCCCCGAGAAGACTAAAATGTCCTGGAAGAGATTATTACCCCACTTACGATCTGTTGAGTTGTAGCAATAAAGCTACCAAGATAAAATATCACAAAGCAATGTGTTGACAGTCACGTAATTCTCAACATCGACATGTACCTCAGTTCGTCCAGGAGACCTATGCAATAGTCTATATGAATTTGGACAAAAATATAGAGAGAAGTAGCAGCTAGGATTTTCACAAGTTGTACTATATCGCGTATATCTTTCTCAAACATTATGTTCTATTATATAATAACAAAAATTAAAATATAGCTGAAAATATTACGTTAATTAAAATAAATATATTGACTTAAATTGCATTTTATAGAGTATTTCTCAAAATCAGAATTGTAACAGCCGTCAGAGTTTAAACTCTGATCAGTACTGGTACATATCACCATTTATACAGTTATATCAGTTTGTTAAACTCGGATCAACAAATCTTGATATTTATATAATTATTTAACAACCATGTCGGAGTTTTTTAAACTCTGTTAGCAAATCCTGATAGCCATATCAATATTTATTCATCCATATTAGAGTTTATAGCAAATACTGATTTCTCCGATTAGAGTTAAACATTGACTCAAATATTCATATTAAAAGAATGACGAAAATGCACTTTGCGTACCTGTAGTTTGACCAATACACCACTTTGTATATAAGTTTTTAAAAAGTACAACTTGAAATACTCCAGTTCATAAATAATTAACTTTCATGTACTCCCGTCAAAACCCAGTTAACGGCGTCACTTTAAATTAAATTTAAAAAAATGAAGCGACAAGAATGTAAAGTGTTAGTTGAGAGAATATAGACCGATCCTTATCATTCTTTTTCACTTGTCACTTTCAATTTCATTCAACCACCTCTCTGTACTATATCTGCTCTCTGTGCTAGGGTTTTAATTTCGTTTGGTTATGAGCATTCATATCGATCGAGATGGTATGAAAAGTGAGGGATCGGGCTGGTAAACATATTTACCTACCAAAGGAGTGTCCAGATTACAGTGGTTAGTTCAAATCTCACTTATTTCTAATTAGGGGTAATGAACTTATGTGATGTACGGTTACATGTTAGGACTTTTATATGTTTAGGTTTACTTATTATATTACTGGTGTTGTGAATATTTCAATTGATTCCTTGTGCCGATGAATCTTTGATTTTAAAATAGAATACTTCTTGTTCTTTTCTAAGTTGGTTCCCTTTTTTATTGGCATGTGGTCCCTTTTAGTTCATATAAAAATGTTCATTTTTGTTTCATCTATTTTAGGGTTTCGGTACCTTTATATGTAAATTAGGTTTTGAGTAGGTTTATATATATTTTAGGGTTTGCATGTTTGTTGTGCAGCTGAAGCGAGATTATTTACCATAAAACTATTTCATGGTGGTACTTTGAGTAAAATTCCAGTGTCTTATACTGGCGGTGAATTTGACTACATAGACATGTGTGATTCTGGTGAAATTAGTCTTATTGAGATGTGTAATATGTTGACTGATTATGGTGGTCTGGGGGGGTTCGTGATTTCTATTATAAGTAGAAAAAGGTAGATATGGAAGCAGGGTTATGGCCTTTAGTAAATGATGAAGGTGTGCTTGAAATATGTTTTACATTGCCATCATCGGGCCTGGTATATATTTACACATCAACAGTGGAACCTATAGTAATGTTGACATCTGATGGGGAGATTAGCCAGGCATCACGGAATAAGCCTTAACAAGAACCTCTTTGCCAAGCTTATGAAGAACAATACATTTCTGATGATGACTTTGCTGAAGATAATAGTATTTCAGATGAAGAAGGGGAGTAGAGTGACCACAGTTTGAAGTCTTTTTATGACGATTCTTTGAATGTTGACAGTACTAATGATGAGGTCTGCACGCAAAAGACTCAAAGACAATTGATGAGAGTTAAAAAAATAAAGAAAAGAGCAAAATGAAAGAATGCAATTGAAGATAGGGAGAAAGAGCCTGTGCTGGTGGATAAAAGTAATGAAGGACATGTGAGTGAAACAGATTCTGAAAAGAGTTGGAAATCAGATTCTACACACTATACTGGAAGTGATGAAGAGAGAATGGCTGGAAATTTCACAGATGAAGATGAAACTGCTTATCCAGTTTTTGATGAAAGAGTTGAAATGGCAGACCCTTAATTTGAGTTGTTACAATTATTTGCAACTGCAAAGGTTCTGAGGAAAGCTATGAAGAAGCATGTTATTCTGTATATAAGGCCTATTAAGAAATATAGGAATTATGGACACATGGTGAAGTTTTTTTGTGAAGATAGTGAATGTCAATGGAAGATTAATGCAAATAGAATGCAGAGAAGTGATACAATGCAAGTAAGGGTGCTTGTCCCAAATTATACTTGCACTTAGACCTTCTACCAGAAACAGATCAACTCAAGGTGGATTGTTGAGTATTATGAGAATGAAATAAATATAAACCTCATATGGCCTTTATCTGCATTTCACAAAAAGGTGGTCAATGATTGGAATTGCCATCTCAGTATATATGTCATAGCTAGGGAAAAAAAGAAAGCACTTGAAAGTATTAATGGAAAGCATGTAGAGCAATATGGGTTGATATAGGATTATGTCAATGAGCTTTTAAAGGCCATGCATGACAACACAATTTAAGTTATGACTGAAGATAATGACAATAATGGGGATATAGCTTTTTTTAAAAGATTATACATCTGTTATGGACCAGTGAAAAAGGGTTTTGCAGATGGCTTTAGACCTCTCATTGGCTTAGATGGATGCCAGTTGAAGGGCCCATATGATGGCCAACTCTTGGCTGCTGTAGGGATAGATGCCAATGATGGCATGTATCCATGTATCCCATAACATGAGCAGTGGTTGTAGTTGATGAAAGAGATATGTCCTAAGTCCAATCATGTATGAGGATTTAGGAATAACTTTTATGTAATCTGTTTTGATTTAATTGATATTAATAAAAGATTTGTTTTGTTTTTATTGCGGGCTCTATCTATGTCCTAAGTCCAATCATGTATTAGGATTTAGGAATAACTTCCAGTGTAATCTGTTTTGATTTCATTGATATTAATAAAAGACTAGTTTTGTTTTTATTATGGGCTTTATCTATTTAAGTGTTTAAATAAGATATACCATAGTTTAGAGTAAAGCTTTTATGGATTATGATGAGATCATAATAGTGAGACTTAAAAGAGGATAACTCTAAACTTAAATAGTTCCTGGTCATAGGATTACTAACTGGTAAATAATAATTCGTAAAGATCGGTACATACTATGCTTGCTTCATTTTGAAGGATGTCTGTTCTCATAGATATTTGTGTGGTGACACTATAGCTAGTATGTAGGTGCTAATTATAGAATAAGTTCACTGGACATGACTCACATAGCTGAACAACTGATGGAGTTCACTCACGTGTCAGCAGTTGTTCACATAGTGATAGTTGTAAAAAGTATCCTTAGACTTGAGGTCATCATAGTCATCTTGTGTACACTGAACTATGCTTTGGTTTAGTTCTTAGTCTCAAGGGACAATTATAATGGCTCTACTGGGTATAGAAATTTGTACACGAAGATAGTGTATGATCAATAAAGGATCTACCCCTTCCAGTGTAGGAAGAGAATGTTCAATGCTGATCCACTTATGTTAGTTCAGGAATCTCTGGCCAGAGTGAATGAAATTAGAAAGGAGTTTCTAATTTACATTAAATAGAACTAAGCATAGTGAATGGGAAAGCAAGTGATTAAATAAGATAGGCTTGACACAAGTTCCATGCCTTGTATTTAATCGTGACATTACAGGGTAGAAGGAATTAATTGTACGGTAACTACTCACTGAATAGGTTCTTGGTATTCTAAGCAGTGAATTCGTATTATCCGGATAGTCGCGATATGCTGAGAAATATCCCTCACGATGTAGAATAAATATGATTAATTAATTAATCATATTTAATAAATTAGAGAATTTATATAAATAATGATAAATTAGTTTTATTATTATTTATTTCAACTACCGGCTTAATATTGAACCTACAGGGTCACACCATAAAAGAGAATGATTTAATGGTGGATAAATTAATTAATAATGGCTGATAATTATTTATGAAATAAATAATTAATTGGAAAATTTATTAATTGATTAAATGAGATTTAATTGATTATAAATTAATTAAGAAAAAGTTCTTAATATTATTAATTAAGAATTTAATTTTTGGAAATTAAATCAAGTGAGAGAATTATTTCTAAAGTGTTTAGAAAAAGGATTAATAATTAAAAGGTGTTTTAATTATTAGTGAGAATAATAAAGGGTTAATAATAATAATATTTTATGGGAAAATTTTCAGCTGAAAATTTTGCCTATAAATATACTATTATAGATCCTATTTTTGCCTCAACCAAAAAGATTTACAAAACCCTAATTCTCTCCATCTCCTCCTCCTTCATTACATCGTTTTCTTGGTGGATACCGGTAAAGTGCTTCACACTTGAGGAGCAGCTACTAAGGATCTCCGTTCATCGTTCTTGGATCGCTATTAAAGACCTTCATCTTTCCATTAACGTAAAGCTTCTTAAGGTAAACATACTGAACTACGAATTAAATATTATTTTTCGCATGGATCCTGCGGAGGGTTTCGGTTTTTTTTCTTAAGATTAAATTTACGTTTTCGCTGCGTTTATGTGCTAAAAACCCTTCAGTTGAGAATACTGAGACTTGGACTTGGTCCATTAATCATCTTGTTGAGGATTTGAATTTTCAAAATTCTAAAGGGTTTACATTCATTTCTGACATGCAGAAGGTACAATCAATTTTTGAAATGCACTTCTTCTTACTTGTACCTAATACTTGTACCTGATAATAACTTCTTCTTTATATTATTATTGCAGGGCCTCATTAATGCTTTGGAATGTGTTGTTCCAAGTGCAGAACACAGATTCTGTGTAATGCACTTGTATAGAAATATGTGGAGGGAGTTCAAAGGTGTTGGAGTAAGAATGTGTTTGTGGAAGGCTGCTAGGTCTACTACAGAGTAGACCTTCAAGAAGAACATGGTTGAGCTTAAAAAAATATATATTATAACTTCATTATATACTTGCTAACATGTGTGAGCGTAATTAATTATCTACTTTCTAATATGTCACACCTTATTTAGATTTTATAGTTATCCAAAAAATGTTATGATTGGCTGATGGAGAAACCAAGATCACAATGAAGTAGGAGTTCCTTTAGGTAGACATGTAAAAGTGTCATGTTTGTTAATAACCACTGTGAGATTTCTAACAGTTCCATAAGACAGTATAGAGATCTTCCTATAATCTCCATGCTAAAGGCTATACACAAGGATATGATTTGTAGGATACAGAAGAGAAGAGATAAAATATAAAACAACTATGCTCTGAATCCAATCTGTCCTAATCCAATGAGAAAGCTGACCAAGTAAGTATTAATTAGTCATGTCCCATTTTAGTTTACAATGTATCACAGTTAGTTGTAGTTCTTAAGCTAATAATGGCACAAATTTAATGTTATAGGGCTATAGATGCAAGTAAAGGATGCCATGTTACCCGGTCTAGTGGGTCCAAATATTTTGTCACCATCTCAGCTGGTGGATTTGATATGTGGTAGATTTGGAAGCCAAGAAATGCTCATGTAAGAAGTGGGAGCTTAGTGGTCTACCATACTACCATGCATGTGCATGAATTGGATGGAGTCAGACTAAATATGAAGACTTTATACATGAATGTTATTCCAAGGACATGTTCATGCAATATTATAACAACATCATTGAACCTATATGTGGACAAGAGGACTGGGAGGAAACACCTTATCTAAAGCCTCTCTCCCCCAAGGTTAAGATACCAACAGGAAGACCAAAGATGAAGAGAAATAAGAAATGATCCCATACCTGATGGAGCTACTCACTTGAAAAGGCAGAATACTCATGTGTAATGTAGCTACTATTGTGAGTGGAAGCATAACACACAAACATATCCAGCAAGAAAGAGTGATATGTCTAATGGTTGTCTTAAGCCAGTCAAAACAAGGGCAAACAGGAAGAAAACTGGAACTCTGCAAGGTGAAGGGAGTGGGGAAGCTATTGAGAATGTGCAAGCTCAAATGAATGTGCAAATATATGAAAGTGTGCAAGTTCAATCTGGTCAATCTGCAAAGTGGAAGACTATAACTGGTCCAAATGTACCAAATTAAAAGGTGCCAAAGTCCGCAACACAAGCTATGAGGGAGGCACCTGCAATACAAGCTAAAAGTAGTCAATGAGGTATTTTTAACACACCTGCAACATCAACAGGGCCTGTTCAAAACACTCCACTAGGTATACAACCAGAAAAATTCGATGGTAACCAAAAGTTGCAGGTGACAAGCTTGAGGAAAATCTTAGCAACTCAAAATGAAATGAGGGATAAACTTTGGAACAATCCAGTATGGTATATTTAGGAGGAATTATGATTTACTATTATGAAACTTTTGTGACCTCTTTTGCATGACAAACTATTGTGATGTCTTTTGGATGACAATTTTTTGTCATATTTCATTTCAGAAGCTTAAATTATTATGTAATGGTGTTTATTCTGTGTAATATTAACCACTATTTGATGCAATTTATGATGAAATGAATTTGGTGTTTTATTATCTTGTTCTTAAATT
The DNA here is from genome assembly GCF_009905375.1 of Apium graveolens. Lineage (NCBI taxonomy): Eukaryota > Viridiplantae > Streptophyta > Magnoliopsida > Apiales > Apiaceae > Apium > Apium graveolens. The sequence goes on along the minus strand of NC_133655.1, from coordinate 93,858,001 downwards.
CTTATATTAGCTTTCATCTACTTATGCAACTTAATATTTTGATAGCCTAAATCGGATGGTGCTTTCATAGATACTTAACCAGATTACATCAACAGGTACAAACATAAAATGACCAACATTAATCAACCATGTAACGACTGGGAATTTTCGTAAATTAATTATGCGAGTAAAGTGTAATTAGATGAATTATATGTCATTATGTGAAATGGAAATGTTTAAATGAATATTATATTCCAGTTGGATGTGTCAGCTAGTATAAAACGTATGATTATGAAGCGTAGTTGAAAACGCTCAGCGTCGCGCCTTCAGTCAGGATGCGACCCTTTACGCGAAAAGTGAATATTAATAAAAAGTGGAAAATATGTATGCTTGAGCATATTTCAATATGATTCATGATATGTGAGTTTATGTGGTTGCCAGTTAATGTGCATGATTATGTGATCTGGATGTTTTTAAATGATTTTAAGGGATTTATGTGATTTAAATAAGGTTTATTGAACCTTTATATATTTCTATGAAATTATCTGAGTATGGACAAGGCGTGAAATTTGCTTTATTATCTTCAAAATAGTCATAGAGACTTTCTAGAAGTGATAGATGAAATTATTTCGTGATCGGCGTATTTTAAAATGATTCTATTGGGTTATATTTCTATTTTGAGCGTAACTTTGTAAAATTCAAATATAATAAACCGTACACTCAAAAATTGTTTTAAAAATATGGTTAGAAAGATAATTTCAAGATCTATATTTTAAAATTGTTATTCATGGAATTTTTACCTTTTATGAGAGAGTTATGTATTAATCAAATTCATTTTTGAGATTAAGAAAAAAAGAATAAAAAGGAAGTTCTAGAAATTAATTGGCAAAAGACCTTTATACCCCTGACAAGTCATTATATATACTCCGCCTCCCTTATCTTTTTCCTCTATTCTCCACCGAACTCTCTCATCTCTCTTTCTCCTCTCTCACTCTCGGCTACATCTCTCTTTCTCTCTCGGTATAATCTCTCTCTCTCTCTCTCTATCTCTATCTCTCTTGTTTCTTCCACAACCTCCATTAAAACTCAATCTTCTACTAAGATTTGAGTTTCTTGTACTCAAAAGATACAAGAACATACTTGCATGTGGGTGTGTGTGTGTTGTGTATATTCGGTGTGTTTGGATTCACCGAGAGCCTCTCTGTTCTTGGCTTCACTCCGTTTTTGAGCTTGATTCTCTGCAAATAAATGATATTTGAGTTATGCATGTTAGTTATTTTGAGTAATTGATGGATAATTTGGGGTTTCAGGATTGGACACCCTCGAATGAGGGCACCACCGTGAAGCCACCGCCACCGGTGATGAACTCCGGTGAACCGGTAGTGAGCTATGATACGTGCCTGAGCTCTACCTATTCAAAAGAAGTTATTTTTGAGTCTTGCATGTGATGTTTCTTTGAAACCCCGAATGGGTTCTTGATTTTTGAAAAGATTAAGTTGAATTTGTTGATGAAAATAACTTGTTGATGATTGTTCTTAGAAATTGTTAAATGATTATAATTAGATTGCTTTGTGGTTTAGAGACTCAATTTGATGTATGCATGTAATGGTTTTGTTTAAGTTCGAATTTGGTTCGGTTTTATTCAAAAGAAAGTGATTTTAAGGGTTGTTCTTGCTAAAGTTGATGTAAATTAAGTTTAATTGGTGAAAGTGTCTTTGCATGTTGCTTTATTTGATTAGGGCCGAATGGTGCATTGTTTTAAGAAAGAAATTGATCAAAGTAACTTATTTGAATCGGGTTTTGGTGATAATTAAGTGTTATAAAGTCGTCTATTGAATTTAAGTTATAATGAGGATTGGATGTTAATTTAGAATTATGAATGTAAAGATATATGTATGCATGTTAAGCTAGTAGGAATTATTGAGTGTATTGTATAGTTTTGTTTCGAATTTTGTGGATTAAGAAGGAAAGAATAAGTCATTTTGATAGAGGGCTATTCAAATTGTTATTATAACTCAAGTATAGAGTTTTGGGTATAAAGGTATTGCATGCTACGTGTTATGGTTATGTCGTGATATGTGATTCAATGGTTATTTGTAAATTTGGAGTATACTAGTATATCGTAATAAGTGTTATGTGAATACGACGGAGTATATGTTTTAAGGGTTATTGCGATAAGGGGTAATCGTTAGACATTCTGAGAAACATCGAGTATCTAATAAGTTTCTAATTAGGGATTTCTGTTTGAATTGTATATTCGGATAGCAAAGGCATTCAGACTAGAAAAGGGAAAAGAATCTTAGGTGGTCGTAGCTCTATACTTGTTAAGCAGGAAAGCGATTTAAGGCAAGTAACTCTGCCTTCAAATTATTTATAGAGAGGAAATTATTGATGCCATGATTTAATAGAAGATTTTTATTTCAATTGTGATATACCTGTTATTGATTTTCAGAAAATATGATATTGTTCTTATGACAACTTTATATCAAACCATGTTCGACCCTTTATAGTAACCCTGTTGATTCATACCCTAAATATCGTATTGTTTCCTTTGTTATCTTATGTTATCGTAAACCCTAAAAGAACCTTTATGATCTTCCTTACATATGTCTTGATCAATATGGATTCTGTGATAACCATGAACCCTGTCATGTGTTGATCTTTGAAACTATTCTAACCTGGAGCTAGTATACCCTATTTGTCATTTGATCCAGTTCCTTAGTATTGATCCCTGTATACGTTTGATTCGTTCACTTTCCTTGAGATCTTAAATTGAACTTAAGAATGATTCTCGACTTGAATGAGTCTAAATGATTTCACATTCTTGGTAATTTTAAAATGAATTTAGTCAACTCTTTTCCTTCTTCCAATACAAAGGTTTTCCAAACGAATTCCTGATGGATTAGATATAGACGTAGGAGGCTAGTGGGACTAGTCTAGTCACATAAGAGGCTAGCGGGGCTAGTCCAATATAAGGCTGTAATGTCATGGGCACTATAACGATCAGATGGAGGTCATACGGGCTGATCACCCATATTATAATTAAAAGATATATATACCAATCAAGGGTTACCTTATACTCTATAAAGATGAAAATGTTTACATTCTTTGAGCAGTTGCTCCTTATTTTTTAAAAGATGAAATAAAAGAATATGGTACAACTTGAGTCTTCGTTTTGGTTATATTGTTGTGAACCCTGTCACTTTACGTTAATGATAAGTTTCAAAGTTTGATTGATTGTTTCCTTATGTTGAGAAATACTTTAAAGTCCTGCTAATGATTTGTGATGAATGTCGGCTTTCACCCTATCCTGAGTTTTTATTCCTGAAAACCCAAATCTTTCTTCATAACCCCTTTCGTAGCCAGAGATAGAAATCCGCCACCTAGATATTAAGTAGAATGCCTCATATGTTGATATTGATATTGTTACTGCATTTTAGATCTGTTTATATAGTTACTTGCTGAGCTTCTTTGCTCATATATTTTGCTTTGATCTAACCATGGAAGTTAAGAAAGAAGATGGTAAGACTTAGGCACACCACTCGCAAGAGCGTTCCTAGTGGTCCCTACCATGTCGTAGGTTTCTAGATGCCCGAGCAGGTAGCAGTGTGTGTGAGCAAGCGTATGAGTTGGAAGGATTATATAAGTTGGATTTGATACAATGGGTTATCTGTCATTTCCATGTTGGAATCGAATGAATTCGAATTTATTATTATTTTGGGTTTTAATATATTTATTCTTGTTGGTAGTTGTAATCTTGTCTCATACTTAATCCTGTTTAGATCATGTTAGTGTTTAATTGGGGTTAATTATATCTGTTGTCATTATATTAGTTTAATGGTGTGTGGGTCCTCATTTCCTAACCCCGAGATTGAGGGCGTCACAAGTTGATATCAGAGCTACATGATCTAGTCCCTGAGACAAGTTAGGATAAAAAGGGTATTTGGGTGTATATGTATATATAGAAAGAGTGTTTGACTCATATATAGTTGAGTTAGACTATTAGGTATAATCTAAATAAAGTGAATAGGTCAAGGTAGCAACTAGAGTTGGGGTATGAGTCAGTTGGAAGTCTTATTTAACTCTAATTTTGTTTCTTGGTTGTTGTTTTGTGTTTTATCTCAGGACCCCAGTAGTGGTAGTAATTCTGACTTAGAGATTAGTTTGACCGGTAAGTCAGTGGACTATATTCCACCCTCTTCAGAGGAGCTTGTGTATATTAGTTCAGATCAGGAGGAGGATCCATATGAGAGCAGTGAGGCCCCTTTGCAGGTGCCTCCCCTGAGACCCATTCTAGAGATTCCATCCCCTGAGCGAGAGCATGTTATTCCTACTAGGAATGTGCCTGCCTAGATTGGAGGCAAGTTAGCCCAGGATCGAGACTTTGTGTACTCCCTTATACCTGAGTTGGGAGCTTTGGTGGATAGGCTAGCTCGAGAGTCTAGGCAGAGTACTTCAGTTGTGGAGGATAAGTGGAGAGTCCGAATTCAGATGGTGGAGCAGGTTGCCCGGAGGAGGTTGGACGAAGGACCATCTACTAGTGATGTTGAGGCTGAGGCCAGGAGGGTTCATAAGATCATTCGTTGGATGTTGACCATGTTGAGGGAGATCCTAGATTCTAGTGATGAGTGAGTTGGTGATGATCAGGCGGGACATCTGGTGGAGCCCATATTAGTTGTTATTTGTTTGTTCCTTTTCAGTGCCGATAGGCTTGGGATACTTGGTCAGATGTCGGGATCCCTTTTTCATCTTTATGTTGTATTTCAGAACTGGGTACTGTAGTAGTAGTTAGGTAGAAGTTAGGGGTGGATGGGGGATATTTTCCAGTTTTTCCTCTGTTTGACCCTGCTATATTATTGTACCTTATTCCAGAACTTATTGTACTTGAACTTCTCTATTTATGCACTGTTGAAACCTTACATAAATCTCTCATCTTGTTTTATATTTTGGACCCTGGAAATATTTATAAACTGTTTTACATACCATGTTTCTAAATAATCGTAAATCATACCCTGTACCATGTAAGAATATATAGCTGACGAGCAAATTATGTAGTAATAGGATTGCATATGCAAATTGGGTAAATATTAAAACCCGCAAAACCGTTTCTAAAAAGGATATTATTGTCATGTATGTCATGCTATTGTATTGCTAAATAATTGCTTAATCAGGTTTGTAAGAAATGGCCACTTCACAAAATCACCAAGAAGAAGAAACTCAAATCCAAGACCAAGAACAAAACCAAGATACTCTTATGATGAACCGACTCTTTCAACTTTTGCAACAACCCTCAGTCCATAAAGTCGGTAATTTCAAGAAATTTCAATCCGTACATCCCCCAGAGTTTGTAGGATTGTTGGATACGATTAAATCTCAGTCTTGGTTGAGAGAAATGGAGAAGGCTTTTGAGTTAGCAGAAATTAAGGATGATAAAAAGGCGCAGTACGCGAGTTATTATCTGAAGGATGAGGCTAGTTATTGGTGGGAATCTTCTAAGATATTGCTTGAAGGAAAAATTATAACCTGGGAGAAGTTTAAAGAGATGTTTTTGGAGAAGTACTTGCCAAGTTATATGCAAGGCCAGTTGAAAATGAGGTTTTTGAATCTTAGACAGGAAGATATGACCGTGGCAGAATATGAAGTGAAGTTTTTGGAATTAGTAAGGTTTGCGCCCGAGTATGTGAATATCGAAGCGAAGAAGGCCAAAAGATTCCAGCAAGGATTGAAACCATGGATTCGAAGTCAGGTGGCTCTTCTTGAAATAAGGAATTATACTGCATTGGTACAGAAGGCCATGATTGTAGAAGGAGAAAAAGAATCAACTAAGAGGGAAAATGAAGGAAACAAGAGAAAGTTTGAGAAATCAAAATCGGATCAAGGAAGTTCTAAGTTTAGAGGGAAGTTTGGAAAGAACGGTGGAGATCAAAACCAGAAGTTTTAAAAGTTTAAGCCCGGAAACGGAAATCAAAAGAATCATTTCCAGAAGAAGGGACAAACAATAAAGGATAATAGGTCTCAGGTCCGGGAGTGCAAAGTTTGTGGAAAGCGACACCCGGGGAGGTGCAATAAGTTGAACGTGACCTGTTTTAAGTGCAACCAAAAAGACATTGTTGTGCAAGACATGCCTATACAATAATAAGACTAGGTCAAATTGACAACCCTAAGTAAGTTATATGATAATCTTTGTTTGTATGATGTATAGTAATTCAAAATTCTGTAAAAATGTTCAAAGGCAGACTGGAGTCTTTTTCTGTAAACAGTATTAAGCCTAAGAATTCTGTCTGGAAGAAGATCAAGAAGATCATGCCTCAGAAGAATTATGAAGAAGCTTGAAGTTGAATAAATCTGTTTTGAGAAAAATATTCTAAGTCATGATCTCTACAAGTCACAGATTTAGTGTTATAAAGAGAAGTCATTTGAGAACTCCAGAATGACTTATAGAGAAGTCAGGAAAGCTACTAGAGAACTCGGAGATATCGATAAGCCAAATTGAAGACATGAAGATTGTAGATATCGACAAATTATTTCTTCACTAGAGAACTCAGAGATATCGGCAAGTCATTTTCACTAGAGAACTCAGAGATATCGACATGTCAAAATTCACTAGAAAACTAAGAGATATCGACAAGTCAAAATTCACTAGAGAACTCAGAGATATTGATAAGTCAAAATTCACTAGAGAACTCTGAGATACCGACAAGTTAAATATCACTAGAGAACTCTGATTTATCGACAAGTCAATTAGTCACTAGAAAACTTAGAGATATCGATAAGCTAAAGTGAAGACATGAAGATGAAAGACCTCGACAAGCTAAATTCTCTTATAGAGAACTCAAAGACCTCTACAAGTCAAAACAACTGTAGAGTAATGAGAGATCTCGATAAACCATTATACTTATCGAGATGTCAAGTTCTCTATATACCAAACTGGAGATCTCGAGGTAAAACTCAAAGTACAAAATGCAGACCAGTTCAATATCCAAGATTATCAATCAACAACCAATCTAATCAAGTTAGATTGACAAGTCCACAAAAGCAGCTTGAAGAGTACAAGATCAAAGACAAGATTAACTGGCAGAGTAAAGTCACAGGCATGAAAGATTAGAAAAGATACACTAAGCCAGAAATAGAAAGATTTGATTATCTAAAAATAGGGTTTAGTTCATGCTGTTGCATGCTGTGTAATAACCAGTGTATACTGTTCTATAAAGTAAACATTGAATGCTTTGTGAGTTGTAACAATTTAGATCATAAAAATCTTATATTCTCTTAAGGAAGAAGCTAAGCTCTTTATCAACAAAGAGCCTAGAAATTTTGTAGCAAAACATTCTTAATTTTAATATAAAATTAAGTGAGTTATGAAAGATCTGTGTCCACTGTTCTTGTTTAATTTCAGTATTAACATATTTCACTACAAGATTTAATTTACTTTGTTCACCACCTTAAACAATTCAAGAAAAGCAGAAAAACACAAAAACACATTCACCCCCCTTTGTGTGTGATTCATTACCTAACAAGTGGTATCAGAGCAAAGTCTGAAAGTAAACAAATTCAAGATCTTGGAAAAATGAATACACAGAAAATCAGTAGCATTAAATCCCTACTTTTGATAAAACTAACTACACTCTTTGGAAGAAGAAAATGTTGTTGTTTATCAAGATGGCCAATCCATTATAAATTCAGATTCTCAAAAATAGGCCCTTCACTCCTACAGTTAGAGTTGAGGAATCTACAGATGGATACATGATCATCCCAGCTCATTATGCTCCTAAAGATCCTTCAGAGTACACTGAGACTGAGAAATAAAAAGTTTCCCTGGATAGTGGCTTGCAGTTGATCCTAATAGAGTCACTTGACAATGTAATGTACAACAACATTGTCAACTGTAACACTGCTAATCAGATCTGGGAAAAGATAGAGATATTGTGTGAATGAACTGAGGAAGTTAGGTCAAATCAAAGAAGGATACTGATTTTACAGTATGAGGGTTTCATGCCTAAGATAAAAGAAAGTATTACTGATGTGTTTGAAAGGTTTAACAAGTTGATTATGACTTGCAGCTGCATGACAAATACTATGAAGCTGAAGAAGAGAATTTGAAGTTTTTGCTCACACTCCCTAACCATTTGGAACAGAAAATTTCAGCAATCAGAGAAGGGAGAGACCTGAGTAGAATAACTCTGGAAGTTCTGTATGAAATCTTAAAAATACATGAATGGGAAATGATTCAAAGGAAGTCATCAAGGGTTGGTCAAGGGCATGTTGTAGATGGCTCAAGTGCTCTAATTGTCAATAAAATCCAGACCTCTAATGATGAACCAAGATCCCAGACTTCAGTTTTTCTCAACAAGTGAGCAAAAAAACAATGACTCACAGGAACAAGTCATACTAGAATTGGAAGAAGATGAGTTCTACACCTTAGGTGAACTTGATGAGCTTGATAAGTAAATGGCCTATTTGGAAAGAAAGTTCTCTAACATTAAAGTAAAGAAGCCAGGGTTCTTCAAGGGTAAAGGGCAATCATTCAACAAAGACAACAACTAGAAAGGAAAAGGGAAGTACACATCTGATAGCAAAACTGGTTACAAAACTGGATTTGTTGATAGATCAAAAATAAGGTGCTATAACTATGATGAGGTAGGCCACTTTTCTACAGAATGCAGGAAACCCAAGAAAGTAAGTAAAGACAAAGCTTATCTTGAACTGGAAGCAAAGTATGAAGCTCTTCTGAAGAAACAGCACAGCGAAGCCTATATTGCAGAGGGAAAGAGTAGGTATGATTCTGATAATGATGAAGATGGGGAAGTTGAAAATTTTGTATTTATGGCCTTGGAGCAAGGAGAGTCATCCTCATCAAAAACACGGGTACCAACTCTTACCGCCATTGATTTAAATGTGAGTCAATATAAGGAAATTGTTGAAAGGATGAGCACAGAAATGTTTCACATTCATACAATATGGTTGTTGCTAATGAAAAGGTTAGCAAATTGACAAAGATAAATGAGAAGCATGAAAATGAGAAACAAGAAACTGAATTATTGCTGGTAGAGCTTGAAGCTGTGAAACAAGAAAATGCATATCTAAAGAACAATCTCAAGTGTGCAAATGAGATTGAAGCTGTGTTAAGGGAGAAGTTGGAAAAGAATGAAGTCAAGTTGAAATCTTTCAGAAATGCATCTGAATTGGTTGGACAATAACATGAGAAAAACAAGCCATGTGCAAATATTTCTATTGGTCTTGATTATGATGCCTTGAACAACAAGAAGAAAGTTGTTGGTGAAAAGGGGAAAGCAAATAAAAATGAAGATGTTCCAACTATACTGAAAAAGGTTGGCTCACCTATGTTCAAAGCATTTGAAATAGACTATAGTGAAGAGGAGTTGATCATAAAGCAAGAAATTGCTGATGAAGACAAAGAAAAGAAAAATGTAGAAACAACTCAATCTTCCGAAACTGAAGAGAAGCTCATGGACAACCAAGGTTCTAAGACACCTTTCAAGGAAACAAAAACTGAAGATGCAAGAAAGAAGAAGAAAAATAAAAATGGGAAGATTGGAATAAACAAAAGCAACAATTTTGCTTATGTTGCAGATGCTCAAAGAAAGAAATATGAGAAATGTGGCTCTATGAATCACCTAACTCACCTTAGTAAAAAGGTTGTTAGCAAGCCAGTTGAAGGAGCCTGTAAATACAATGAAACTGATACAAATGATCCTTACTCATTTTGTGACAAGTTTGATTGCATCCCTTTCAACTTGAAAGTGATGACATGTTGCCACAAGCTGAGAGTAGACCTCAAAGAAATAAAAATTGGGTCTACAACAAATAAGGAAAATGCACAACAGTCAATGAATTCTATTTTATCCGAGACAACTCATTATACTTCTGCTAAATCAGTTAACAAGAAGAAAATTCCCAACACTGCTTGGGTTGCTAAACACACTTAAAACTCATTGTGTGCAGGGCAAACTGAAGAAGGTCATATGGATCATAGACAATGGATGTTCCAGACATATGACAGGTGATAAGGCCCTGTTATCACAGTTTAAGGAGAAGGTTGGCCATTTGGTGACCTTTGGAGACAACAACAAAGTATTCACAATGGGATATGGCAAGATTGTTTCTGGAAATGTTGTCATTGATGATGTAGCAATGGTAGCTGGTCTTAAAGTAAATCTTCTCAATGTCAGCCAGTTTGCATACAAAGGTTTTAAAGTTTTATTTGACAAACAAGAATGTATTTTCATCAGCAAGAAAACCAATGAAGTTGCTCTGAAAGGAGCAAGGAAAGGAAGCTTATTTGTTGCAGACTTGGACTCAACAAATGAAGTTGGTATTTGTTGCTTCTACACCAAGGCATCTATAGAGAAAAGAAACTTATGGCATAAGAAACTTTCACATCTGAACATCAAGGCAATAAACACCTTGGTCAAGAAAGAGTTAGTAAGGGACATGCCAAAATTAGAGTTTGCTCAAATTGAAGTTTATGAAGCTTGTCAGAAGGGAAAAATGAAAAGATCAAGTCACAAGTCAAAAACTGTGAATTCCATAAGTGCACCATTGCAACTTATTCACATGGATCTGTTTGGGCCAGTAAATGTCTTATCAACTTCAAGGAACAAATATGTACTTGTGATGGTGGATGATTTCTCAAGATATACTTGGGTAGAGTTCATGCACTCCTAAAGATGAAACTCCACATATCATAATTGAGCACATAAAGAAGATAGAGAAACACGCTGAAGATTAAAATTGTGTGAAGAGATTGAGAAATGATAATGGAACAGAATTCAGAAATGCAACACTGAGTGAATTCTGCAAAAATAAAGGTATTGTTCAAGAATTCTCTGTTGCTAGAACACCTCAACAAAATGGGGTAGTTAAGAGAAAGAACAGAACATTAGTTGAAGATGAAAGAACAATATTGCAAGATGCCAAGTTGCCAACTTGTTTTTGAGAAGAAGCTGTTAACACTGCATGCTACACTCAAAACAGATATCTCATTAACAAGATTCATGGAAAATCACCCTACTCAATCATGTCTAAGAAAAATCCTACTGTAAAGCATCTACATGTGTTTGGAAGCAAGTGTTACATTTTAAAAGACAACTCTGAATATGTGAGAAAATTTGACTCAAAAGTTTTTGAAGCAATTTTTCTGGGATATTCATTGGAGAGAACTGCCTACAAGGTCTATGTAATTGATCAAAATAAAATTATGGAGAGCACATATGTGACTTTTGATGATGACAAGTGTCCAAGCTTAGACTGCCTTGGTGAAAATGAAGTTGAAGTCCTTGTATTTGAAAACCTCAACATTAACAGTGATTCTGATGAAGAAGATGAAGTCAATACACAACAGATGATGAATGAAGAAATCACTGAACTAGGAAAATCATAGGAATGGAAGCTCATCTCATACACCTGAATTTGATAGCACAAACTCAGGGGGCGAGAGAGAATAAGGATCTACTAGTCATACCAATAATGAAGAAAATGATGAAGGCACATGTCAACAAACTCACACTAGAAAGTGGGATAAAAGTCACACTAGAGAAGCAATTATTGGTGATTCAACTGCTGGTGTGAGAACTAGAAGTGCAACTGCTAATGAGTGCCTACATGCATGCTTTCTGTCTCAAATAGAGCCCAAGAAAATTGAAGAAGCTTTTATCGATCCTGATTGGATAACTGCCATGCAAGAAGAGCTTAATCAGTTCGAAAGAAATAAAGTTTGGGAGTTAGTTCCTGCACCTAATAACAAGAGTGTAATTGGAACAAAATGGGTGTTCAGGAACAAGATGGATGAAAATGGTATAGTTACCAGAAACAAGGCAAGGTTGGCTGCAAAAGGCTACTCAAAGGAAGGAGGAATTGATTATGATAAAACTTTTGCTCCAGTTGCAAGACTTGAAACAATAAGGATTTTTCTAGCATTTGTTGTACATTCAAATTTCAAAGTGTATCAAATGGATGTCAAGAGTGCCTTCCTAAATGGTGAGCTAGAAGAAGAAGTTTATGTGCAACAACCACCTAGCTTTGAAGATCCAGAATTTCCATATTTTATGTACAAGTTACTCAAGGATCTATATGGACTAAAGCAGGCACCTGGAGCTTGGTATGATACATTGTCAGAATTCTTACTTAAACATGGTTTTACTAGAGGCACTATAGATAAAAATCTCTTCTACAAGAAGTATGGTGATGATATGATCCTAGTTCAGATTTATGTGGATGATATTATCTTTGGTTTTACAAATAAAAAGCTTTGCCAAAGATTCTCCAAGCTTATGCAGAGTGAATATGAAATGAGTATGATGGGGAATTAAGTTATTTTCTTGGACTTCAAGTAAGTCAAAGAAGTGATGGAATCTTCATCAGCCAAACTAAGTATGTCAAAGATTTATTGAAAAAGTTTGGTATGGTTAATTGTTCAGCTGCATCTACACGTATGTCTACAACAATAAAGTTGGATGAAGATAAAAATGGCAAAAGTGTAAATATTTCAAGCTACAGAGGGATGATTAGATCATTGCTTTATTTAACTGCAAGTAGACCAGACATCATGTTTGCTACATGTTTGTGTGCAAGATTTCAAGCAAATCCAAAAGAATCACATTTAATGGCTGTGAAGAGGATTTTCAGATATTTGAAGGGGACTCTAAACTTGGGATTATGGTATCCTAAGGGAACTGGTTTTGAAGTTGTTGGCTACACAGATGCAGATTTTGCTGGATGCAGAGTTGACAGAAAGAGTACTAGTGGAAGCTTTCAATTTCTTGGACAAAGACTTGTATCCTGGTATAGCAAGAAACAACAATCTGTGTCAACTTCCACAGCTGAAGCTGAATATATAGCTGCAGTAAGTTGTTGTGCTCAAGTGCTTTGGAATAGAAATCAGCTAATGGATTATGGACTAGTGTTACACAAAATTTCAATTATGTGTGACAATACTAGTGCTATATCTATAGTGGCTAATCCAGTCAATCATTCTAGAACAAAGCACATTGAATTAATGTACCATTTTCTTAGAGAACATGCTACAAATGGTACCATTGAGCTCATTTTTGTTCCAACATAAAAATAATTAGCTGACATTTTTACTAAACCTTTGGATAAAGCAACTTTCACTAGACTTGTAGGTGAAATTGGGATGCTAAATTCTTCATCCTAAGGCAAGAACTTAGCTAATGTGTTGCAGCATATTAATTTCCAGTAAATCAAAATTAATTTTATTTTATTAGAAATTAACTGAAATATGAATTATAAATATTTCAGAAATCTCTACATATTTATTTTTCAAATAAAAACTCAACTTGGAATTTTTCAAATTCTAAGTGTCTAACTGTTAATTTACATATTTAATATGTAAAATTAACACAAGGCAGAATCAAAGTGATCAAAAGTATATAGAGAGCTGAGTTCTCAGTAAGTCTAACTGACTTCTCAAGTGACTTCTCGATAAGCTTTATTATGACTTATCGATAAGTCATTGTAGAGTTTTCTACAAGTAATAACTTACAGAGTTCTCTACAAGTATAATTTCTAGAATTATAGAAAACTCAAAACTAAAATAATTTAATCCAATGAATTATTTTGGTAAAATACTTTTGGCAAAATTATTCTAATTTTACTTTGATTTATTCAAGTAAAAATTGGAATCAAATTCAGTCCATTTTGGACAAACTGGGTATTTATTTGACATCTTGATAAGCTTATTTTTAGTTCTCTACAAGAATAAATAAAATGACTTATCGATATATTTTTCATATTTCAAAATGACTTATTAATAAGTATACTCCAAACGTCTATTTTTGACTTCTTGACAAGTCATCTGCTTTTACTATAAATACCCAGACATCTCGATACATATACCTACTTACACTTTCGAGAACTCAAGTGACCTAGCTTTTTCAGTCCAAAACCGATTTCTCTCTCATTTTCACTCCTTTCTCACTAATTTTTCTTACCCACTAAACTTCACACTCATAACAATGGCATCAAACAATATTGTACCCTTCATCCCAAAGGAGACCAACTTTCTTGCATTCTTAGATGCAAACCAAGCACCTGGAACTTTTAAAAGTTTTGTCAAGTTCTTGTTTGAGACTTACTTTTTAGGGGCTCTTACTGCTAATCATGTGCTTTACTTGGATGTGTTAGGAGATTTTTGGAACACAGATGTAACAAGGACAATTGTGCATGAGAACCAGGCTATATCAATTGTGATAAACTGTAAAATCTAGGGCCAACAGGTGGAGATCTTTGAGGATGATGTCAATATGGCATTGGGAATTCCTACTGACAAGATGGTGGAAGCTCCAACTCAGGATGAACTCTATGAATTCATGGACTTCATTAACTATTCTGAGAAGATCAATCTGTCAATCATGAACAAGAAGCATCTGAGGAGGGAATGGTCCTTCCTGTTTGATTCAGTGATAAGAGCTTTGACCTGCAGGAAGTCAGGGTTTGACAACATATCTAGTGTTGTCTAGAAGCTGTTCTACTCAATGGCTCACAACAAATAGATCAATGTAGGACACTACATATTGGAGGAGCTGAGCACTAGGCTAACAATGCCATTGAAGTCAAGAGGTAAGGAAATTTTTCTTCCTAGATTCATTATGTCTGCTTTAAACTATAAAGTGAATGACATACATTTGATAAATGATGTAGATAGGTTACAAATAGGCAATTGTAAGCAAGTGTCCAAAATTCTATTTGGATCACTTATTACTAAGAATAAGGTTCCAGTGGATCTTAAGTTAACACCTTTCATGATTGAAAGATTTAAGACCTACCCTTATCATATGCCTGACATGAGGGTTAATGCTCAATCTAGTACATCAATGATCCCTGAACTTGTGGAAATACAAACACAGGAATACCAACAGGAACTTTCCAATGCTGAGACCCTTTCTTCTAAACCATTAGCACCTAGGAAACCAACCACTTCATCCTCTCAAAAGGGTGAAGTGAGTAAAAAGAAGAGAAAGAAGATAACCTTAACTATTATGAATGAAAGTGGTGAGGAACATACAGAACCTGAGTCACCATTGGTCAAGAGGATAAAGAAGGCTAAGAAATCTGAGCTGACCACTCAAACCACCTCTATATCCTCCCAAAAGGATACAGTTGTACAAGTAGGGGCAAAACAGATTCTAGAGACATCCTCCCAATAGAATGTTTCTTTTGAAAAGAGCATTCTCCCCAATACAGCTTGTGAAGAGTCTGTACAGCCAACACTTGATCAAATTCAAGTGTATGGTAGAAGAAATAAGGATGGCACACACAGTGAGAGCAAATTTATTGAAGCTCCCTCATCCATTTAGGGGGAGCTACCAACACTCACTACTGAACAACAACTCTTAATCTCATAAATTTCTTCTTCACATACAGCACTTAAATCCATTTCTCAAGTGCAAGCTCATTTAAGTGACTTGGTTCAAGAAACTTTGCTCACCACCCAGAAACCACAATTAGTTGGTGAGAGACTACATGATGGGGCAGACCTTGATGACACCAACACAAACATGGGGGATTCATCAGTTTTTACTGAAGACCCCATGGATGTTACAAATGCACCTTCATGTGCAAATCAGCCATCACAGGCTCTTAGGTTTGAGGGTAGTACTCCTGAGGGGGAGCTATCTAAATCCTCTCCATTTCAATTGGAGGTTCCTATTCAAGGAACAACTCCCCTCAAAACCCTGGATGAAATTGCTTTGATAATTGAAGCTGGGAGTACAATTGCCAATGATCCTGTCATAGAGGAGGAAAGAATAACACATTCAGGTGATAGTGTGGTGTAAGACACACAAGGGTTTGATACTGGTGCACATGACCGTAACCCAGTCAAATCCCCTCTAATTCAATTGGAGGTTCCCACAACTAGTGTGGAACAACAACTTGTCATAACCATAGTACCTATTGTGAGTCAAACTGTGACTTCTGTCACAGGTGGTTCTGATCCAACTCCACCACCCTCAACTTCCCAACCTCAACAACCACACCTTCTCTCTCATTGGCTACAAGAAGTTGCACCTCCATCTAACCTTGAAGATTTCAGGGTGGATCCAGCTAGCAGGACTTGCACAGATCTCCTAACAACTTTTAACCTCAGACATGTCAAACCAGGATTACCAAGCCATTATACTATCCTACAAGAAAGATGTTGAGGAACAACAGGCTAAATAATTGATGAAGCTGGTGAGGATGCTAATTGTGATAAATGGTTGGATAAGGACTTTGCTATTGAAATGGATGTTGTACTAGCCCGGTTCAGGGAAGAATACCTAACCATCTTGGGGAGCAATGCTAGATCCTTAACCCCGCAGGAGGTATATGATGCAGTGAATGAGGTATACAAGGCTCAAATCAAGGTTTTCCATAAATTTAGAAAAGTAATTCAGATTACTCTCACTGGGCATTAAGACAAGATTATGAAGATGGTTAGAGAAAAGATGGATCAAATCATCCCCTCTCAAACTGAGATCAAGACGCAATTCAAAACTTTTTCAGAACAAATGTCTAGATATGATCTCAGTGGGATGATAAGAGTGTTACACAACTGAAGGACTCTTTTGTAGCTTTGCATAAGGTAGTTCAAGATCACATCATAAATTCCAATGACACAAGGTGGAAGATGGATCAAATGTACAGTGCAAGATACACTCTTTCCATTTTGGTTGTTGATGAAATTCAGAAGCATGTGCAAGCTTCATTTGGACCATCTACTTCTATCTCTACTTCATGCTCATGTTCTTAAGACCTTCAAGAGCTCAAGGCACAGGTTGCCTCACTAGAGACCTCAAATGCTTCCTTAAATGCTCAAGTCCAAGCTTAGACTTCTCTAGTCAAAAGTCAACAATCAAATATCAAGACCCTGGTGGACTCTCACAAGCATCTCCAAATGCAGAATTCAGTTGCTTTGAGGGCCATCATGGGAAAAATCATGTATTCTCTCAAGGAAGAAGCTAAGCTCTTTATCAACAAAGAGCCTAGAAATTTTATAGCAAAATATTCTTAATTTTAATATAAAATTAAGCGAGTTTTGAAAGATTTGTGTCCACTGTTCTGACTTGTTTAATTTTAGTATTAACACATTTCACTACAATATTTAATTTACTTTGTTCACCACCTTAAACAATTCAAGAAAAGCAGAAAAACAAAAAAACACATTCACCCCCCGGTGTGTGATTCATTGCCTAATAGACACTACTCAACGAATGCCCAAGCGGTATAGGAGAACCAAAGATAACATGTTTCAAATGTGGAAAGGTGGGCCACATGGCAAAGAACTATAAGGAGCCTGTTCAGAAGGCGAATGTGCTTAGGATTACTAGACTACCACCTCTAGAAACACCAGCAGCCCAGCCAAGGGCAAGAACATGTAACATGACCATGAAAGATGATGTGGAGGATGTGGATATGGTAGCAGGTACACTTATTATAAACTCAGTAGAAGTTAAAGTGTTGATGGATTCTGGAGCAACTAGATCCTTTATTGATGAAAGTGTTACTGATAGATTCTGGAGCCACATGGCCACAGTTGATTGCAAAGAAATAGGTGGTTGAGAAGTAGTAGGGGCATAAATATTTACCTCACTTACCTGAGGCTGTTCCATGATTGGCATGTAAACAAGGGGAACATCTGTGGTGATTTGCCCTGTTCAGGTCAACACTAATTCTTCTCTCTTGGACTCAACAATCTAACTTGTTTGTTGTGTTCTCAATTGAGAGATCCTTAGAAACAAAATTAGCTAACATCAAAAAAAATCTAGCATAATATATGTTTTTGGACATATTCTTTTTATATCCTAACTTACTCCCTGATTCATACATGACAGAAGTACTAAAATTTAAATACTTATCACTAAGAAGCATATAAGGCATGTTAACAAGTGAATAAGTAACATCAAAATTACTAACTTTTCCAGAAAACACCTTGATAAAAGAATCACATAAAAAGCTCCATTCTTTCCTAAGACCCATTCTCCTAACATCACCTAACTTAGTGGCAGTAAGAGCATAGCCCATAGAAATTAGCGTGTTACTCACATCAGTGTCTGTGTGTTGAGCAAGTGTATTATTTTCAGGCAGTTTTAAGCACTTTTCAATTGTATCACAGCTAATACAGTGTTCATTACCTTTGAGAGTAAAGGTAATGGTTTTGTCCTTTGAGTTGAACAATGATGTAGTCCAAATTTCCTCGACAACTTCACAGAAGATTGTTGGAGACTCAAGCATGGCATAACTTAGTTTGCAGTTCAGGATGAAGTCCATCATTTTGTGATAGTTTTCAGATGTAGGAATTTGCTTTTTCACCAAAGCCACAAAGTTATTCTTTTCATAAATGTACCCAGTTGAGGACATGATTTTGACTACGGGTGCCATTGTTGTGATTGAAATTAGTTGCAGAAAGTGAATGTTTTCTTTTGGAGAAAAAGAGAGTTAGAGAAATTGCTTGAGAAAGATAAAAGGAAAACTAGAAATGAAATAAGGTTTTATAATTTCTCAAAGATAAACTGTCAAAATTTTAAAAGTAAAATAAAGTAACCAATCAAATTAGCCTAAAATAGCCGTTTAAAAATAAGGAAACTGTCAAAATTCTAAAATTATCCGCTGAAATATACATATATGCTGTAAGTAAATTTGATGGATAATGCTTAGAATTAACGGCTAAGATTGAGTGCAATTCAACGGATAAGGATAAAAGTACCCAGAGTAATGTTTGATTCCTCAATGGATAATAAGATTCAACGGATGTTCATTGTAACACCCCAAAATCCGGGGTCGGGGATCCGGGTTGTCACGAGTTCCATTTCCCTTAATAACACTTAATCTTAATAAACAACCAACTACTGCGTACTGTGACCCCGCAATATATACACACACACACCACAAGTTATAGTCTCAGAGATGAATACCAAAAATAACACAAGTCATTTTATTCCACAATTATAAGTCATTACACCTCAAAAGGGATTCTGAATAAATTTATATATTTTTTGCCATTATTACAATTCATAATATATATAAGTCTGGTACATCAACAGTTGAAAGCCTATCCTATTGGTAGTTCCTAGCTCGGCTACAGCGGCATCAACGCCTACAGGAAACTGCGGAACATTTTCTATCCGCTCACGATTTGGGAGCTTGGTCTTGTTCATCTTGTCTATCTGTTGTTGTGTGATGAAAGAAGAAGGCAAGGGTGAGCAACAAGCCCACTGAAATAATATGTATAATAATTAACAATATATGAGCATCTTCATAGTACTCATGAAAGTCTTGGTCAAGCAGAAATGAACCAAGTTTGATATCTTAATGCGATGAAGTCGCAAAATATTCAGTATATATACACATATATACTTTTCAAAATCTTTGAAATCCTCTGACATGTATAATATACACAGAGTTCCAGTTTATAACTATATGAAAGTATCATTGTAAGGTGATCTCATATATCTAACCTTGTCTCAACATTTTTCTGAAAATCTTTGTCATGCATAAGATAATCATTAACTAGATATAAGTTGAAAAGATAAAGTTACGAGATACTCCAATATACTTATATCTTTTTCGAATACTACTTCAACTACCACCGTTCAAGGTATAAATAGTTCATCCCAAAGTTGAAGTTACAAGACAAAATATGTATAGAATCAATCTCTGAAATATCATCAAAATGAAATGAAGTTACGAGAAACTTCATTTGATGAAAACATCATTTTGAAAACTCGACCCTGCCAACACTAGACAATCGCCCAACCGTAGCCTTTCTATCGAAGTGCTCTGGGTAGTGTTGCAGAAATATCCAACTGGATGATGAACTCATTACGGGAGTTTGACGCGCCAGGAAGACCACTCACGATGATCAGTCGTAGTATTGCAACCACTCCATTTTCTACATGTAGAGGAGAAAAGTCGGATTTACTTGTCAACCGAACACTGGAATTCTAAGGAATAGACCGTCTTAGCGAAACTTCCGGGCCATTTGGGCCAATAAATAAGGCTGGGCCGGCGCCACTCGACCACTTACGCCACTCCTAGTTCAGATGAAATCCATGACTCTGAAACGTAAAGCTCGTCTCCCCTTTCCCCAAGTAGAAATTTGTTGATACGGCTCCATCAAGAAGTCGTATCTAGTTGGAAAGGAAAACTCACCGATATTTCCAGGTGATGCATGTTAATGGATTAACTTATTCTAAGAATTTTACTTCCCAAATATTGGGTAAGTAATCAAAAAACTCTTTTATCAAAATAGCAACCTTGTTGCGAATATAAAAATACATCACGGAGCCGGATCCCTCAGATTTTTAAACGAGTATTTAAATCCCCTTCAAAAGGAAGATCTTAAATTTGAAAACGAGTTTTGGGATCCGCTCTAACCTTCCTAAGATAGTTTTGATAAAGTTTGGAAATAATCTCTGGAAATATTTAAAGTAAAAATAATTTGATAGTATCAATTATTTTCCGAATACTTAGCAAATATCGAAACATTATTCTTTAATAAAATAAAAAATTATTTAATAAAATAAGCGGAGTCATAAGTCTTCGAATGAATATTCAAAATAATATTCATTAAATAAAATAAGCAGAGTCATAAGTCCTCGAATGAATATTCAAAATAATATTCATTAAATAAAATAAGCGGAGTCATAAGTCCTCGAATGAATATTCAAAATAATATTCATTTATAATATAAAACTATCGAATAAAAATTATTCGATTAATAGTGTTGAAAACTATTTATATATATAATATACTCGGGAATATCACCTCCCGGTTTAGAAAAATGTTCAACTCTGGATCTCCTATACTCAGGGTATACGCAAGTACTGCTTATCTCTAGCATATGTATTATGCAGTTTATAATCAATTGAATCAACAATGAGATATCAAGATTCCAAAATAGGCATGCATATTTATCATATCAACATGCTCCAATATAACGCAAGATTTTCTAATAACAATCATGCACTTATCACAAGATAATGCATATATATATATACATCAAAACAACAGTTATACGGGTAGAAAACTTGCCTGAGTGTTCCGGGATAGACTTAAGCTTAGAGTGGGTCCGTAACCTATGAACAACAACATAATCCAGAATTAGACCATGGTCGCTTAAGAAACTAGTCAAAACTCACTCATACCCTAACGGTCGCTTACGGTCGCTTACACGCATAACGATTTGCGTTAATCGCTTGCGTACCCTCGGTTCCACCAATTTTAATAAATTAACTGTTATGAATTTTAAGGCGACTCTTTCGCGAATACTCTACCAATTGCCTACCCACCTTACATATTTTTTTCTTAATCCAATTAGTCTTTTAAGGGCCTTAAACAATCAAATTAAAGCGAGGGGTAAAGGTTCGTTCGCGAAACGCCGTTACTTAAAATGGTCGTTTCTCCTAAACCGTACATCAGAACCAAGCGATCCACATATCAAAATGAAGCTTACGACACGCTCTAGATAAAAATTGCAATGTTACAGATTGGTTTTTGAGTTTTCTGTACTGAACACTAAGAACAAGCAGTTGAATAAAAACGGGAATTACGACGGCTATGTTTACGCGATTACCAATGTTTAAACTACTCCAATTAACCCCCAACCAACTTATAACCATCAATACAACAAAAAATCACCTAAACCATACCACATCAGTCCATAACCTCCAAGTTTTTCAACTCAAACAACCATAATCAAGACCTATGAACTATAATTAAGCTTCAATTACCAAAACACTTCCAAATCAAACCAAACTACTAATAATCACAATCCATGCTTCTCATTTCACAAAACCAACCATTAGACTTACTAACAAATAAAGTAAAGGCTAGAGTTTGAATTTTATACATTCCTTGGTAGGTGTTAATTTTCTAGGAAGACTTAGGGAGCCTTAATCTAACCTCCTACAAGCTTGATCTTTCCAAAGAAATCAAGAACACAAAGTTAGGTTTTGAAGTTTCTAAAAGTCAGATTGAAAGAATTATAAAAATGAGGGTCTTACCATGCTTATTTGGATGAGACGTCTGAACAAGAGTTGTAGGCCATCTCAATACCTTTCTAACAAGCTATAGAACACAACATTTGAGTGAGTATTAAAGGAGATATGTCAGTTTGAAGTTGCTGGTATTGTTTTGGCCGAGAGCTTTTGTTCTTGGAAGTAAAAGTCAACTTCTAATTTTTGTGTTTTATGATATTTGCTTGGTTGCTTCTCCTTTTTGTCTTGGCAAATATTTTATCTTTTTACCATGGTAAATTTTACATGGCCCAAAATCAACCAACAAAACAAAACCCCTTGTCATGCTTATGTCATTCTGCTTGTGTCATCTATTTGCCACGTGTCTTTGTCTTGTGGTTTGATGATGTCATAATACCTTGGATTCTTGTACAAGCTTATCTCTTGGTTGCGTATTTGTTTTATGGTTCGCTTAACTTTCGTTCTCGTTCGTCGTTTGAGGGATCATATCCGGGATCTTATTACTTGGGTTCCCCTAAACCTTTCTCAATATTTTATATTCTTTTTATGATCCTCTCTTATAATCCTTGAATTTAAATCCTTTGAATCATGTCACCTTATACTCAATTCTTTCAGTATCTGGTGGATTTTCGGGAAAAGTCAAAGTGTTCGAATTTTGATTCTGACGATCTTTACATACACTCATTTACTTTATGAAATACTAATACGATCTTAGAATTTCCATAACAGCACTCCTATATAGCGTGGTTTGATAATTTTCCTTAATCAGCATCATCAGCAAAAAGTTACTATTCATCAGTGTTTCAAAAATTCCAAAAATTGGGGTTATTACATTCATTTTCAACGGATAATGGACATCTGTCGAGATGTAAATTCTGACTTAGCCAAAATTTCATCTTTAACAGTAAGCATCAACTTTTACTCTGACTGCATTACAATTTGCTTAGTCATCAAAATAAATTAAGAGTAGTTGAGCATACCTAACTTACTTACCAACCTAGTAAAGGTGGATTTATCAAGTGGTTTGGTAAAGATGTTTGCAAGTTGCTTCTCACTTGGTACAAAATGAAGTTCCACTGTACCATTCATGACATGTTCTTTAATGAAGTGGTACTTGATGTCAATGTGCTTGGTCCTTGAATGTTGTACTGGATTTTCAGTAATTACAATGGCACTTGTGTTGTCACAGAAAATAGGAATCTTATTCACCTATAGACCATAGTCCAACAGTTGATTTTTCATCCATAAAATCTGTGCACAACAGCTACCGGCAGCAATATATTCAGCCTCAGCTGTGGAAGTAGAGACTGGATTTTGGTTTTTACTGAACCAGGATACTAACTTATTTCCTAGAAATTGACAGGTTCATGTTGTACTTTTTGTATCAATTTTACAACCTGGATAATTTGTATCTAAATAACCAGTTAGATCAAACCAGAATCTCTAGGATACCAAATGCCAAGTTTTGGAGTTCCTTTAAGATTTCTGAAAATTCTCTTAATAGCTACTAAATGAGATTCTCTAGGATCAGCTTGAAATCTAGCACAAAGACAAGTAGCAAACATTATAACTGGCCTACTAGCTGTTAAATACAGAAGTGAGCCAACCACACCTCTATAACTTGAGATATCCACAGTCTTTTCAGTAGTGTTTAATTCAAGTTTAGTTGAAGTGGCCATGGGAGTTTTTGCTGAATGTACAATCCATTAAGTCAAACTTCTTCAAAAGATCATAAATGTATTTGGTTTGACTAATGAATATGTTAGGTCATACAACACTGGAGAAGGGGGTTTAATATAGTGTTATTACAATCAAATCGATCTTGAAGACAAGTAACAGTAAACAGATAAATATTCAATATAATAAACTCTGTTACAATGGAACTGTTCTCTCTCAGTGATGAAAAAATATCACTAAGAGCTGCTAGGTTACAACGTATAATCTTCTCGATAATGATAACACAGCTAGTGTAAACCCGAAGTCTGTGTTTATATAGTACACAATTACAAGATAACTTCTAATTGATATGGAATATAATTCTATCTCCTAAAATATATCAATCAGATATCTTCTACAAGTCTTCCAGTCTTCTAACTCTTTCCATGCATATCTTCTTTTGTTTTAGTATCAATCTTCTACTGTAAATCAGCTTCCTTCCTTATATGAAAGTCCTCCCGCACTTAAGTTCTGATATGACCTTAAGTTCTGATATGAAGTTCTGACTTCCAGTAAGTCCTGATTCCAGTAAGTCCTGATTTATCCTGTTGTTAAGTTCTGAAAACTAAACACAAATCATATTAGACATGACATCTCAAATATATCCAACAATCTCCCCCAACTTGTAAATTATGTAAAATATACAAGTTAATAGATTTGATGATGTCAAAAACATTTAAGTACAAATGCAATAAGAGTTTAAATAGATAACTAACTATAACTTACAATCCTGGTATCTTTTACCAATCTCACTGAGTCAATCTGAATCCATAATGATTCTTGACAAAGTGTGATATCAGCTTTTCTTCTTTAATCCTCAGGACTTCAGAGAGTATAGTCTTGACTTGCTTCATCTCTTCATTCTGACTTCCAATCTGATATATTGCAGTCCTTAAAGCAGAGATATGGTTTCTTTCTAAACCATCATTCAGTCTTATTACCCTAGGATGAGAAGAATCTTCATTGTAGCACAGACATTTCTCTTTCAGTATCTCTTCAAGCTTAGCAGAATTCTTCTTCATTGGAATTTCACTTCCATCATCTTCAATGATATTAGGAATGAATTATATTACTCTTGAACCAGAAATTCTTGCTTTATCTCTGATGGTCTTCAATATGAACTTTGACCATCTCCTGGTAATATCAGACTTTACCTCTAAAAGGTAATGAAAGAATTAAAGTTCCTTCAATGATTTGTTTAACACATCTGATTTTGACATTTGATATGTCCTTCCATCTTCAAGAAATAGAATCAGATTTTCCTTAACATTGTGCTTGTTATGAGCATCCAGTACCACTTGAACATATATACCTTTATCAAGATATTTCTATGTAACATCTTCAAGAAGTCTGTCAGTCAATAGAAATGGATCTCTAGTAGCAACTTCAACTTCTATTTTAATCTTTGCTTCATCAGAACCTAGTCTAGCCCTGTCTCTTGGTTCTCTAGCATTTAACCCAATAGTCATGAAAGTAGACAGCAGTTGGCTTTGCTTTGGATCTGATGGTTTAACATTTTTCCACAGAAGTTTCTTTTTATCAGCTACTTCCATTTTGTCTAAATCAACTTGAGCTCTGTCAGAGGTTGACTTGATGACTTTATAAGAACTTGTTGTTTCAGTTATATCTTGCTGTTCTTGACTCTAAACAACTTGAGCCTTATCAGAGGTTGTCTTTGATTCTTCAAAAATCTTTTTTCTTTTCATAGTTTGAACATCTTTATCTTCAGCAAGAATATCATCAGTACTTTGAACCATTTTGCACACTGGCTTTATCAGAATTTGAGGAATTTTCATCTCCAGTGGCTTGGTTGGTTCATCAACTTTTCCTTTCCCTTTGTCTTTGAGATCAATCTCAGACCGTGATCTAGTCTTGGCTTTAGATGCCTCAGTTTGTGACTTCTCCTTGATCAGATTGCCTTTTTCCTTAGGTCTTGGAGGTTTCTTTGCAACAGAAGCTTTTGGCTTTAGATTTTTCTTTTCAGCTTTAAATCTAGCTTCTTCCTCCTTGAGATTTTCTAAATCCATTCCTGGATTATATTTCAGAAACAATCTTCTAACAATTTCTTCATCAAGTGTCTGAATCTTGGGATCCTTGTAGTAGACAGTAGTCTGCTTTCCTTTGAGCTTCAGAATTTGCATGAACTTTTGAGAATCTTGACTTCCACCTTGTATCAGAAAATCAGGCGTTGTCAGACTTTGCTCATCAGAATTTGATATCAGATTTTGAGTTTCAGTACTTGCTATTAGATTTTGAGTTTGAGCAGCTTTAGAACTTGTCTTCTTTTGACTAGAATATTTGCTTGCATCAGTACTTAGTTTCCTTGAAAAAACCTTGTTGCTCTACCCTTTACTTTGAACTTGACCTCCACCCTTGCTAGGGTTTCCCTGGTCATCAGCTTCATCATCTTTCTTCTTCAGTAATTGATCATTTAAGCATTTGGACTTAACTATCTTCTCCCCCTTTTTGGCATCATCTGATAGTAGGAGTGAGAGAAGAAGTTCTACTGAAGATTGAATATCATTCAATTGAGCCTGTTGAGAAGCTGGATTTGCCAGAACCTCAGAAATTTGGGCCTGTTGCTGCTCTTAAGTTTTCTCAATTGCTTCTACCTTTTTAGAAATAGGTATAATAAACCTCTTTTTGTCAAGCTTGGTCTCCATTTCTAGCTTTTCAGCTTTTTCTAGAAGCTTATCAACCTTTTCTTGAGTTGCACCGTATAGACCTTGAAGATTCTTGGTAGATAGAACAGTGATCTTGAGCTGTGCCTTGACATCAGAATTTATCACAAGCTCATCAGCTTTAGCAATGTGCTCTGTCAGAACTTTAGAGCTTGGAATGTGTTAGTCCCTTAACAATATAACAAGAATTACAGAAGGGGGGTTGAATGGAATTCTTGAAACTTTTTCTTGATTAAAAATGTTCTAACTCGAATATGTATATAAGTGTGAATTGATTAGAACAACGCGGAATAGTTACTTAAATGAATCAAAACACGAGTAATTAAAAACAAGAGTCTTTAAAAACTTTCTGGTGGATTTAAATGATTCCACCAGAGATATATAATATATATCGAGAGAACCCTGTGTGCAAAATGCTCACAGCTGCTTACAACATTTGAACAACTAAGAATACAGAGAAATGCTAAGGATTCTGCTTACAAATGTTTCTCTGCTTTTTGTCTTAGATAATTCCTTAGTTGCTACTTCTTGGCTTATATATCACCAAGATTACAAAGTAATGAGACAGGATAATAAAACAAAACTATCTAGTATATTACAATGCTACTTCATTACTCTATTCCAGCATCTTTGAATATCTTCATAATAGCATGGAAATGGAAATGCTTCTTTATTCTCGATAACCCAGTTGAATAGGCTACCACATTCCATTTGCATACACTCGACGCATGTGACTGTATTGTCACTGTCAACATATATTTGAATTCTTTATCCATTAAGTACATGATCATCCATCGAGTTTATGATCATCCGTCGATGGCTTTGTTAGTCATCCATCGACTGCTATATTGATCATCCGTCGATGGATTTGTTAATCATCCATCGGTAGCTGTTTGGCACTTGACTTCATTTCATTTATGCAGAATTACAAGACATCATCTATGTATAATTAATCAACATATTCTGCATATCTAGTTAAAGTCAACATGACTTATATGCTACTACAGAATCTATACAAAGGTGTTTGCAGAAATGTGCTACAGACTTATTGTTACATAAGCTACTCACTTGATCGATAATAAGTCATCATCCGTCGGGACTATATTGAGTCATCCGTCGGGACTATAAACCTTATCCGTCGAGTGTTGCATATTTTCACTAAGTAAAATCTACCAAGGTGTTTTGTTTATGAAATCATCAAGTACACAACATATACACAACAATCTCCCCCAATTTATGTCTACTGGAATTGTAGCCATAAATTAAGAGACACTTGATGATAACAAAACACCTTAAAAATACAACTTTTAAAAGACTGTAGATAATACTGAAAAGTGCTTTAATTAACAAAATGTACAAAGTTTTGCTCACAGTCATTTTCAAGATGCTCCTCTAGCCTGAGCAGATTTATCTAGTTCCTTGAAGGTATGGATCTCTTTCCAAGCTTTCTGTTGTTTTCCTCAATCTGATTTTGGAGCTGCCTGTGGAATTCCAGTTCATCAGATTCTGAGAGATTTAGCTTCCCTTGCATTTCCAAAAGAGTCTCATTGCTAGAGATGCTCAATTGGTCTTCTAATCTGAAAAATCTTCTCACTCCTTTGTCATCCATGAACTCCATCAGCCAGTAGGGGCTTAGATGCACTCTTCTCCCTGTGTAAGGGATAATTAGAGTCTTTAGATGTGCATCTTTAGCTCTAACACTCCTTAGCTCTTCAATCTTCTTCAGTACCAATCTTCTTGCAGTAATATTGAACCCAAAGTTCTTCTTAAAGGATGAATAGACTTTAATCAGTACAACTTGGCTTTTTTGAAGGATCATGTGAAGTGGCCACTGAATCTCCTTTCCTCCTTTGTACTTGAACACTAACCTTTCAGGTAGGTTTCTGTATGCATCAATTCCTCTCACTTTATCTAGTTCATCTAGATAGAGGTTTAGATCAAAAAATTCTTTGATGTCACACAAGTACATGTAATCTCCCTTACTGACTTTAGATTGAGCTTTGACTATTGATTTGGATTTGAGAGGTGACAACTTCACTTTCTTGACTGCTCTTGACTTTGTTCTTTTTGGCTTGAAGGATTGGAAAATAGAAGTCAGGAATTGGTATGTTCACCCATTCTACTGGTTCATCCTTAGGCACTATAGGTTCACCATGGATGTTCGTGTAAGGATCCACCACCTTGATATCTTCAAATACCACAGAGGGTTTTGATGCTTGAGTTGTAGTTGGAGTGGATTCCCTGGGAAATTGATTCTCCAATTCCTTATCAACAATGTCCAGTTTCCTTTTAGTTCTTTTAGCCAATTCCTTGATTCTTGTAGATTTCTTCTGTTGTTCAACTTGCTTGTTTGATTCAATAACTTCAAATGGCTGAGAAGGAATTTTTGTGATGAATTTACAGCATGTAGCTTGGCCAAGATAGAAATTTGCTCTTTCTTTTGTTTAGTCTTTTTAGCATCCAGAGCAGCTTGCTTCTTTTCCTGCTTCAATCTAGCCTTTTCTTCTCTCTTTGCTTGAGCAAATTGAGGATGTCCAGCCACCACACAAATTTCTTTCCCATTCCTGAAAATTTTAGCAATTCTTCTCTTAGAAGCTGAATCAACTGGATCTTTGTAGAAAGCAATTGATCTTGACATATGCTTCTTTTCATCAGGCTTAGGTGTCTCATACACAGTATCCAAAGGGTTCTTCAATGATGATTTTGAGTAGTTTACCCTTGGTTTCAGAATTGTTTCATCCTTTGGAGATTTGATGCAGGATGGCTGCCCTCTTTCCAGATAGTTCATGCTCATCTCATTCACACAAATTTGCTTGACTTGAGAGTGATGGATGGCTGACTTAACTGGCTCCTTGACAAGTTCAAACTTCTTTTGTATTTCCTCATCAATCTTCTCCTAGTTGACTAAACTCAACTTCTCCTTATCAGATGCTCTTATGTTGGCTGCTGCTGCATTTATCATATCTATACTGTCTATAACTGGTGGCTTTGAGATAGTAATTGAAGGCACAATTACTTTACTGATTTGAATCTGAAGCCTCTCCCCCTCACTTGGTCCTTTCTCCCCCTTTTTGTTATCATCAAGTTGAGTGGAGGAGGAGGTTTGAGCAGCCACCAATTTTTGAAGTAGATCTGTCTGTTGGGCTTGATCAAGATGAATGGCTGTTAAAGATGCTTCCATTGCTGACATTCTTATGTCCAAGGCATCTATCTTGGTTGCAAGATTAGAATTTTTCCTTAATTGCCTCTTGATGTCAAGCATTGTAGCTTCTGGAAGTTTATAATCTATCTTGTCTGAAATGGCCTTCTTCATCTCCTCAATATCACCCTTCATGGTGTTTACATCCCTAGCATGTTGGAAGCCCTGGATTTGTTAAAGTTGCAGGGAGGCTAGATGTGCCTGAAGGAGCTTCTTGGTGCTGGAATTAGTAGTGGTTTGAAGAGAAGTATTTGTATGATTGATTAGTTGGATCAGGGTTGTCTTAAAGTAGTGCTCATCACAGTGCTTTGAAAATGTCCATGATGGCATACCAGATCTTGAACTTGAACCTACTTCTCCCCCTATGTCTATTTCCTCATCTTCACTATCCCCACTCCCATCACCAAAGAAATCATTCGAACCACCAGTTTCATAGTCCACATCACCAGTTGTAGAAGGCAAAGCTGTGATGGCATCCTTGGCTCTTAGCATAGAATGAGTGGTATGCGCCAGATTGAGCATCCTTTCTGCATTGTCATTGCCCTGTTCAGCTAGAAGTTGATAAGCTGGAACAGGATGAGTAAATGCCTCAGCATCAAGGGAGGTGGAATCTATAACAGCTTTAGGATGCTGAGATAGTCCCTCCCTGTCTGCATCCTAGACATTCATTAACTCACTAGCAATGACATCCATCCTTATAGCTCCAGTACCTATATTTTTCTCGTTTTCTCTCTTTTGTTGCATCAGGGTCTCACCCTGGCTCCCCACCTTCACACCCTCACCTTCACCTACTAAGGTGGGACTCCTCTCACTTTCTTTCGCCAATCCTGAAGAAATGGATTGTATAGTTTTACTCATTTCCTCTCCTTTTTCCTGGGAGCAACCCAGACTCTCACTCAAAACACTCTTCTCTCTCAATCCTAATAGTGACTGTACAACCACTAAATCTTCTGCACTTGAAATAAATGAGGTTTGAAGTTGTGCAGAGATACTCGACGAATGAGTGATATCCATCGAGTGAGTAGTTTTGCTATCCGATGGATAACTGCTGTTAAGCTTATCCGTCGTGATACAATCACTACTCGACGGATGAGCAATATCCATCAAGAGAGTAGAAATGAATGAACTGGGAAAAGAAACTATTGTTGACTCTGTGCAGATTGAAGATATTTTGGGCATAGATGAGACAACAGTTCCTGAAAGAATTGGCAAGTGAGCCAACAAATCAACTAAAAGATGATACTCACTTGCACTAGATTTTGGCTTCCCCAACAGAGTTAAAGAAGGGGAATCATGAATTGATGTGTTTATCATATCCACATCCAGAGAATTTGTTGGTGAGTTTGGTGTTTGAGGTGCTTCTATGACTAGAGATTTTGGCTGTGACTCCACATTTATTGGAGCCACATCAAACTGAATTTGTGAAGGTGCAGTGACTGTATCTTTTGCACCAGTTTGTACAGTGTGTGTACTCTATGCATCCCCAAGGGTTTTAGACTTCTTCTTTCTGGCATAAGTTTGGGGTGAGTTTGTGTCCCTAACCCTCTTGGCATGTGCTCTTAGTTGAGAGCTTTGTTCAATAACTACATCCTTTTGGGAGAATGCAGCTAGAAATGAGATTTTATCCTTTTTAAGCACTGCAGTTTGTTAGGAAACTGCAGTGTGGCTAGGCTGGGATCCACTCAACTCTCCATCCTTATCCTTAGGGTTTCTTTTATATTCACCCCTTCCCTCACCTGTCTTTCCCTCCTTCACACTCCCCTATTTGGTTTTAGTGGATTTTGCAACTGGCATCTTTTAAGAGATACCAGAGGGGGCTTTCTTAGATTTGGATTTTGAAATAATTGCAGGTTTGGTAGCTTGGGTAGGCAACTGTTTAGTCATTGTAACAGTTGGCATAGCCACACTAGAACTCAAAGAAATTAATGAGGTTGAAATAGTGGTAGGGATAGATGAACTTACCTCACTTACCTGAGGTGCTTGCATTACAGGAAAATAGAACAATGGCACATCCTTGTGATGATTGGCCCTGTTCAAATCTGCAATGAGCCTTCTCTCTTGAACCCAACAATCTAATTTTTTGTTAGGGTTCTCAAGCACAATCTCTTCACAGAGGTGGTTAGCTAATATCATAAAGAATCTAGCATAATACATACTTTTACCTCTTTTATTTAACTCTCCTAATTTAAAGCCTAACTCAAACAAGACAAGGTCACTGAAATTATAGAATTTATCTGTAACTAGCATGTAGAGCATGTTAAGCATGGATATATTGACTGAATCAAAATTACTGATTTTTCCTCAAAAGACCTTTGTCACTACATCACACATAAAGCTCCATTCTTTCCTAAGACCCATTCTCCTAATGTCACTTAACTTAGAAGTAGAAAGAGCATAGTTCATGGAATTAAGCATATTGATTATATCAGTGTCATTATGTGGTGAGGTCACAGTGTTATCAGGAATCTTGAAACATGCTTTTATAACATCACTATTAATACAGAATTCTTTACCTTTAATGGTGAGTGTGATTGTCTTATCTGTTGAATTGTATGTAGCAGTGGTCCATATCTCTTCAATAGCTTCACAAAAGATTGTGGGTGATTCTAGCATGGCATAGCTGAGCTTGTAATTTTTCACAAAGTCCATCATCTTGTGATAGTCACCAGATTGCTGAATACCCTTGTTCACAAGTGCAGTGAAATTGTTCTTCTCATAAATGAACCCAGTCTGAGACATAATTTTTACAATAGGTGCCATTGTTAGAGAATAAAAGCTTGAAGAGAAAGAGAGTAAGTGCTTTGAGAGAGAATAAAATTTGAGCAGTTGAATTGAGAATGATAAAAGAAAAGCGATTGAAATGAAATAAGCTTTTATACTATCTCAAAAATAACCGTTAAAAATAATAAAGTAAAATAAAGTAACCAATAGAAATTGCCTAAAATAGTCGTTTAAAAGTAAACTGTAAAAATTCCAACCATTATCCGTCGTGTTATGCTTACAAACTGTAAGTATACTCGATGGATAATGTTCAGTAAATAAACGGCTAAGATTAAGCCAATTCGACGGATGAGGATAAACTGTTATCCGTCGAGCCATAAAATATCCTAGAAAATAACTGATTTATATTAGCAAATAGTATACCGACGGATGATCAAACTCGATGGATAAAGATCATCCGTCGAGATGTATATTTTGACTTAGCCAAAATTTCATCCCAGACTGAAAAATCAATTAAATTTCTGGCTGCATTACAACTTGCAAATTAACTCATATAGATTTAAGAATAATTAAGCATACCTAACTCACTTACCAACCTTGAAAAGGTGGATTCATCCAGTGGCTTGGTAAAGATATCTGCAAGCTGCTTCTCACTTGGAACAAAATAAAGTTCCACAGTACCATTCATTACATGTTCCCTTATGAAGTGGTACTTGATGTCTATATACTTTGTCCTTGAATGTTGTACTGGATTTTCAGTGACGGCAATTGCACTTGTGTTATCACAGAAAATAGGAATCCTTTAAACTTGCAAACCATAGTCTAGCAATTGATTTTCATCCATAATATATGTGCACAACAACTACCAGCAACAATATATTCAGCTTTAGTTGTAGAAGTAGAAACTGAATTTTGCTTTTTACTGAACCAGGACACAAGCTTGTTTCCTAGAAATTGACAGGTTCCTATTGTACTTTTTCTATCAATTCTACAACCTGCATAATCTGCATCTGAATAACCAGTTAGATCAAAACCAGAATCTCTAGGGTACCAAATGCCAAGTTTTGGTGTTCCCTAGAGATATCTGAAAATTCTCTTAATAGCTATTAAGTGAGATTCTCTAGGATCATCCTGAAATCTAGCACATAAACATGTAGCAAACATTATATCTGGCCTACTAGCTGTTAAGTACAAAAGTGAGCCAACCATGCCCCTATAACTTGAAATATCCACAGATTTTTCAGTAGTGTTTAATTCAAGCTTAGTTGCAGTGGCCATGGGAGTTTTTGCAGATGTGCAATCCATTAGATCAAACTTCTTTAAAAGATCAAAAATGTATTTAGTTTGACTAATGAATATTCCATCACTAACTTGCTTAACTTGTAAACCAAGAAAGTAAGTCAGTTCTCCGATCATACTCATTTCATACTTACTTTGCATCAATTTGGCAAACTTTTTGCAAAATTTCTCATCTGTAGAGCCAAAAATAATATCATCTACATAAATTTGAACAAGTATACTAGAGCCATTAACATTTCTAAAGAATAAGTTTTATCTACAGTACCTCTTGTGAAGTGATTTTCCAAAAGGAACTTTGATAAAGTGTCATACCAGGTTCTAGGTGCTTGCTACAGTCCATAAAGTGCTTTCAAAAGATAATAGACATGTTCTGGAAAATTTGAATCTTCAAAACCAGGAGGTTGGCTGACATAGACTTCCTCCTCCAAATCTCCATTCAGAAAGGCACTTCACATCCATTTGATAGACCTTGAAATTCACATGAGCTGCATAGGCCAAGAAGATTCAGATGGCTTCAAGTCTTGCAACAGGAGCAAATGTTTCATCAAAATCTATTCCTTCTTGTTGACAATAGCCCTTAGCAACCAATCTAGCTTTGTTCCTGACTACTATGCCATTTTCATCCATCTTGTTTCTAAATACCCATTTGGTGTCTATTGGATTCTTTCCTTTAGGCTTGGGCACCAACTTCCATACATTATTCCTTTCAAATTGGTTTATCTCCTCCTGCATAGCTAAAATCCAATCAGGATCCAACAAAGCTTCTTCTACCTTCTTTGGTTCTTCCTTGGAAAGAAAGTTGTTGTACATACATTCTTCTTGAGTTGCTCTCCTTATTTGAACTCTAGAAGATACATCACCAATTATGAGCTCAAAGGGGTGATCTTTTATCCATTTTCTTTGTTGAGGTAGATTAGCTCTAGATGAAGAGGCCTCATTGTTGTCTTGATGTGTGATTGAGTTTTGACTGTTAGAAACTCCCCCTGAGTTTGTGGATCTTTGATTTGAGAAAGGGGAACTTTCTATAGGTGATCTATCTTGATTTCCAGCTTCTCTTGATAACCCGACGGATGGTGAAT
This sequence comes from Apium graveolens, assembly GCF_009905375.1. Classification (NCBI taxonomy): domain Eukaryota; kingdom Viridiplantae; phylum Streptophyta; class Magnoliopsida; order Apiales; family Apiaceae; genus Apium; species Apium graveolens. The sequence continues at coordinate 93,823,332 of NC_133655.1, read as the reverse complement.
TTTGAGTACCGACGGATGAAGCTGGTTGTCTCCCGACGAATAAAGCAGATTACCTCCCGACGGATGAAGCATTATGCAACTCGACAGATGTTGAGTTTTGTGCTTCATTGGTATGGGATTTTTCTGCATTATCCTTTGATACTGTTTTTTGATCACTTTCATCATCAATGTCATCACTAACCATCTCCACATTGTCAAATTTGAGGCTCTCATGGTAATCTCCATCTTGCAGTCCTTCAATCTTTTTATCATCAAACACAACATGTATTGATTCCACAACAATTTTGGTTCTTAGATTGTAGACTCTATATGCTTTACCAACAACATATCCAACAAAAATTCCTTCATCTGCTTTAGCATCAAACTTCCCATTTTGATCAGTTTGATTTCTCAGAATATAGCATTTGCACCCAAAGACATGAAGAAAATTTAGAGTTAGTTTCTTGTTCTTGAACAATTGATAGGGAGTCATGCATCTTGCTTGATTAACCAGAGAAATATTCTGAGTGTAGCAAGCAGTATTAACAGCTTCAGCCCAGAAATATGTTGGCAGTTTAGATTCTTCAAGCATTATCCTTGCAGCTTCAATAAGTGATCTGTTCTTCCTTTCTACTACTCCATTCTGTTGTGGAGTTCTTGCTGCTGAAAACTCATGCAGAATCCCATTTTCCCCACAAAATGCTCACATGACAGAATCCTTGAACTCAGTTCCATTGTCACTCCTGATTCTTCTAACCTTGAAATCCGGATGATTATTAACTTGCCTTATGTGATTGATGATGATTTCACTAGCCTCATCTTTAGACTTTAGGAAATATGTCTAAGAGAACTTTGAGAAATCATCTACAATTACTAGGCAAAATCTTTTCCTTGAGATGGACAATACATTGACTGGTCCAAACAAATCCATGTGTAGCAGTTGCAAAGGTTCTTCAATTGTTGAATCAAGTTTCTTCCTGAATGATGCTTTAATCTGCTTTCCTTTTTGGCAGGCATCACACAATTCATCCTTAGAAAACTCCACTAGAGGAATGCCTCTAACCAGTTCTTTTTTTACTAGCTCATTCATGGTCTTGAAGTTTAAATGGGATAGCTTCTTGTTCCATAGCCAACTTTCATCCTGACTTGCTTTACTGAGAAGACAAGTAACAAATTCTGCATTGGATGAGTTGAAATCAGCTAGGTACACATTTCCTTTTCTCACACCAGTGAGAACCACTTTGTTGCTTCTTTTATTAGTCACAACACAGGCTTCTGAGTTGAAGGTTACTGAGTTGCCTTTATCACAAAGCTAGTTGATACTCAACAGATTGTGTTTGAGACCATCCACTAAGGCAACCTCCTCAATGATGACATTTTCCTTTAAAATCAAGCCATATCCCACAGTATAACCCTTGTTGTCATCTCCAAAGGTAATACTTGGGCCAGCTCTTTCCTTAAACTCTGTGAGCAGGGTAGAATCACCAGTCATGTGTCTTGAACAACCACTATCCAAGTACCAAAGATTCTTTCTGTTTCCCTGCACACATCAAAATCAAATCAAGTTGATTTTGGTACCCCAAGTTTCCTTGGGTCCTGCCTTGCTAGCTTTCTTTTTCTGTTTCTTAGGCTTTATCTCATTTGACTTGGGGATGTCAGATTCATCCTTGGTCATTTGAGTTGGGCCTTTGAAACCACTGATTGCAACAGAATTATCATGCATATTATAATCAACAGGGAATGACATGCTATTAGTAAACATGTTATTCCAGTAAGGCATGCTAAATGACATTTGTGGCATACTAAATGCAGCATAATAAGGATTAGGTGCAAATGGCATGTTAGCAAACTGTGCATTCATATTCTGTGTAGATATAGCATTCATAGGCATGAGAGGCATGGCATTCATGTTGGGAAAGTGAGTTGGCACAGACATGGAAGTAGGCATGGCAGATTTGCAATTAACAGACAAATGATTTACACTACCACACTTGACACATATTTTTCTAGGAGCATATTTATCAGGTGTGTTGTTATTGTGTTTGTTAATTCCTACTTTACCATTTCTATTATTTTTCCTTTTAGCCTCTGTTTTTACCTCAATCTTTTCAAGTCTATCACTTAACTGTTGGACAGTAATGTGACCAACATTAGCCTTTTTCCCTTTCTTAACTTGACTCGATTCTCCTGAAACAAAGTTCTTGGAAACAGAACCATACTTCTCATTCAGCTTAACAAGTTTGGCTTTACTGATAGGCTTGCTCACAGCCGACGGATGAGGATTTTCATCATTCGACGGATAACCCTTTTTGTTATCCGCCGGATGATCCTCATCATCCGTCGAGTCTACATCTGTTAGCACTGCATCCACCAAATTTGGTTCTAGTTTCTCTTTGTTCTTTTTCCAGGCTGCATCACAGAAAGACTCAATTCCTTGAACTTTGGTGATTTGAGCATGGACATCCCCAGATGTTTTCTATGCCTTAATCTCCTCCTGTTCACGCTTGAGCTGCTTCTTCAAAATTTCTTCTTTCTTCAAGGACTCAGTTAATTCCTCCTTAGCAATCTTACACTCAATTCTTAACTTTTCAAAATCAATGAACTGAGACTCAAGCACATTATTCCTCTCACTCAAAAACAAATTATTTTCTTTGATTTTAGCATTTTCTTTAGTAAGAGACTTAAGTGTAACACGCAAATGATATAACTCTATAGACATGTCATTTATAGCATCATTACACTCAGCTTTAGATAAATGTGCAAGGTTTGTAGTAATTATCTGATTACTTGAAGAACTGGTTTCTGTTTCATCAGACTTGGCCATTAGGGCTAGATTGACATAGCTGACATCTTCATCTTCATCTTCATCCAGACCATCTGCAGCCCAGTCATTTTCTTGTGTAATGAAAGCCCTTTCCTTTTGTTTGAGCAGCTCAAAGTATTTTTTCTTGTAATCCACAGGCTCAAACTTTTTCTTATTGGAATCTGACTTCCTACACTCACTGGCAAAGTGCCCTTCCAAGCCACATTTGAAACATTTGAATTTTGATTTATCCACCATATTTCTATTTGGCTTGGCTGCTCCAAAGTTCTTTTTGAACTTGAGCTTGGCAAATCTTCTGAAAAGAAATGTTAAGTGTTCATCAATGTCTTCCATGTCATCTTGGCTCAAAGAATCTTCACTTTCTACTACAAGCCCCTTGCCCTTGCTTTCACAGACCCTTGAAGTTGATTCAACAGCTTTCATCTTCACTTCCTTCTCTTTTTCCAACTCGGCAACTAGTGCAATGGATCCTCCTTTCTTCTTTCCTGTCTCCATCCTCTCATCTTGCTCTATTTCAAGCTCATAAGTTTTCAGGATGCCATACAGTCTCTCCAAAGTAAACTCCTTATAATCTTGTGAGTTTCTTAATGAGACTGTCATTGGTTTCCATTCCTTTGAAAGAGATCTAAGGAATTTCAGATTGGAGTCTTTTATCTGATAGACCCTTCCATGCAGCTTTAGAGCATTTAGCAGTTTTTGAAACCTACTAAAAATGTCAGTGAGAGACTCACTTTCTTCATTATGAAAATGTTCATATTGCTGAATCAGTAGCTTCATCTTGTTTTCTCTAACTTGCTCAGTGCCATCACAGATGATCTGTATTGTATCCCAAACATCCTTGGCAGTTTTGCAGTTGATAATGTTGTCGAACATATCACCATCAACTCCATTAAATAAGATATTCATGGCCTTTTTATCCTTCCTGACTTGTTCAATGTCAGGATCAGACCATTCAAGCCTTGGCTTGGGGACTGATGGCTCGTTTCCTGTTGCAGCTCTCATTGGAACATGAGGGCCTCTTTCTATGCAGTCCACATAGGCCTCATCTTGAGAAAGCAAATGAAGATGCATCTTTACCTTCCAATGATGGTAATTATCTTTATCCAGAAATGGAATCTTGACTCCAACATCCTTCTTGTTCATCTTGATGTATTGTTTTGATCTTTAAACTCTTTGTAAGTTAAGAGCTTGCTCTGATACCAATTGTTAGTCTCTTAACAATATAACAAGAATTACAGAAGGGGGGTTGAATGGAATTATTGAAACTTTTTATTAATTAAAAATGTTCTAACTCGAATATGTATATAAGTGTGAATTGATTAGCACAACTTGGAATAGTTACTTAAATGAATCAAAACACGAGTAATTAAAAACAAGAGTCTTTAAAAACTTTCTGGTGGATTTGAATGATTTCACCAGAGATATATAATAAATATCGAGAGAACCCTGTGTGCAAAATGCTCACAGCTGCTTACAACAATTGAACAACTAAGAATACAGAGAAATGCTAAGGATTATGCTTACAAATGTTTCTCTGCTTTTTGTCTTAGATAATTCCTTAGTTGCTACTTATTGGTTTATATATCACCAAGATTAAAAAGTAATGAGACAGGATAATAAAACAAAACTATCTTGTATATTACAATGCTACTTCATTACTCTATTCCAGCATCTTTGAATATCTTCATAATAGCATGTAAATGGCAATGCTTCTTTGTTCTCGATAACCCAGTTGAATAGGCTACCATATTCCATTTGCATACATTCGACGCATGTGAGTGTGTTGTCACTGTCAACAGATATTTGAATTCTTTATCCGTTGAGTACATGATCATCCGTCGAGTTTATGATCATCCGTCGATGGCTTTATTAGACATCCATCGACTGCTATATTGATCATCCATCGATGGCTTTGTTAATCATCCGTCGGTAGCTGTTTGGCACTTGACTTTATTTCATTTATGCAGAATTACAAGACATCATCTATGTACAATTAATCAACCTATTCTGCATATCTAGTTAAAGTCAAAATGACTTATATGCTACTACAGAATCTATACAAAGGTGTATGCAGAAATGTGCTACAGACTTATTGTTACATAAGCTACTCACTCGATGGATAATAAGTCATCATCCGTCGGGACTATATTGAGTCATCCATCGGGACTATAAACCTTATCCGTCGAGTGCTACATATTTTCACTAAGTAAAATCTACCAAAGTGTTTTGTTCATGAAATCATCAAGTACACAACATATACACAACAGAATGAAATCAGTTTCATTCCACTTCTTGGTCCACTCTACACCTCTGTGAGTATCCTTCCAAGGAACAGGTGTAGCTTGCACAATAAACTTCTTAACCAATGCTTCCTTTTCCAGAATGGGAGCTGGAGTATCAACAGAAACACTGTCTTCAGAACTTGAAGAAGATTCATTATGTTCTGACAGCACTACAGTGTGTGATGCAACTGGAGATTCAGCACAACTTCATCTAAATTCCGAGCATCGGAATTTATCTCCAGATTTGGTGTAGAGGGTGTAGATGGTATCTCAGCATCAGTATTTAAGATAGGAGAATGAGTTGGAGATTGTTTGAGTTTCTTTTGGTGGAGCTTCCAGATAAAGAACATTGGGTATATTCAGATTATGAATATCTATTTCAGAATTTGTAGCTTGTTCTTCAGCATCATCTGTAGCTTCAATAGGAGAGACATGAGGTATTACCACTGTATCAGGAACAGTGTCTTGGTCTTTAGCTGTAGGTGGCAGAGATTAAATGATAATTGGCCCTTTTGAGATCAGAGATTCCTTATCTCCTTCCTCAGCTTCAGTTGTATTATCAGATGTAGGCTTAGCATTATCCCTCATTGCCCTCATTTTCTTCAATCTCCTTGCCAATGAAGGAGTTGCTTTAGCAGCAGAATTTACTGATCTATTTCTCTTCAAAGTATCAGAACTTTAAGCTACAGTTTCTTTCTGAGAAGTAACTTCCTCAGCTTCAACTGTCACAGGTTCTGATGTATGAACATGTGCTTCCTTTTCACTATCAGATTCATCCCTGGGAATCATTTTTCTTTTCTTTTGTGGAGGCTGAGGAACAGACTTTGTCCTTTTTGGCCTAGAAGGTGAAGGTCTAATAGTATGTACTGATGGTTGAGGTTCAGATGGTTGTACATCAGGATATAGTGCAGTTTATATAACTGGATCATAGTTTATTAAGGCTTGTTTGACAGAAATGGGAATTTGGAGGGGTCTCAACATAGCCTTCTTATTATCAGTAAATAATAAGTCATTAAAAGCTCTTTTAGCTAGTATGAATGGTTGAATGGACTCACTAGCTAATTGGGGCTTATCAGAACAACAAAAACTATAAATAAGCTGACAGAATCTAGCAAAGTAAACTGTATTCTTATCTTCTGTCATCCTATCCCCAATAAAGCCTAAAATAGCACTTGTATAATCAAAATCAGTTTGATTAATGAGAGCATACCCGATTTGTTGACTGAGAATTGGGATTGCATCAAAATTAGAACATTTGTTTGCAAAAGCCTTTGTGATGCAGTTAAAGAAGAAATTCCATTCCCTCCTTATGTTGGATCTCTTTAATTGACCCAGCTTTGCCAATGTCTTTTCATACCCCAGACTGGCCATTAGCTGTTGAAGAACTGGCTCCTCAACAGTTGTATAAGTGCAGTTCTCAGGCAACTGCAGTGCTTGGCGTACTATTGCCACGGTCACTACATGCTCATCCTCCCCTGTTGAAAAGATGATACTTGAGGATCCATGAGCACCACCATCATTATATGCGCCACTTCTCCAAAACTCCAGCACTTGAGTTCCAGATATTATTTCAGGTTGGGTCAAAGCATACCCAATATCGGATTGAGCAAGGAAGTCCTGAATAAAGTGAAGTTTCGATGGAGCTTCATCCTTGCTAAGAATGGTCAAGTAATTGTTGGGGACAAACTTCGCTCCATTGAAAATAATGTCTTTTGGTGCCATTTCTGTAAGAAATAAGTGAGAAAATATATTGTGCACAAGGTGTTTGATAAAAGTCCTGTATGAAAAAGCTTCAGAGAATATTAGAGAGAGAGAGAGAATAAGAGAGATTAAGAATAGAAAAGTAGATAAAATATTAGAAAATCTTTTAACTCCCATATATATACTCTCTCCACTCAACAGTCCTTTTTAGAAGTAAAACTGACACATGTACACCTGTCAGCCAGTAAATAGTTAAAGCAGAGTTAGTGGGCACGAGAAATAAACAATAATTAACGTGCACGTGCAGTTTTTCAAGAAAAACACGTTTACCACTAACCCAAATGATTATGACTATTTTGATCTCACTTAATTATCTTCTGATTAAATATGACTGTTTCAGTATTTACCACAAATAAGTCAAGTAAAGAATAAGCCACGTAGGCATTAGAGTTTCTATTAGGATTTAATATCAGAACTTGACTATTATAAGATTTTAACAGTCATCAGAACATGGCTTCTGTACTCAAAAAGTGAATATTTGTATCTATGATTCTTCATACAAATACTAACTTGTTTCTTCAGAGTATAATCATCAAAACTTCCATCAGAACTTGTCCTCAGAATTTATGCAAATGATACTTAACTGTTTATCTGAAATAACTTAATCACCACAGTAATTTTCATCATTCATATGGAGTGATAGTGTGTGTATTAGCAAAATATCAGATAAAGATTAAAGTCTGATAAACTTCAGTACATCTTAGAATTAAGGCATAACTAAGAAAAGTGCTTAAAATCTGTCATTAATATTAAAGTCTGATAAACTTCAGTACATCTTAGTATTAAGATACACAAAGTAAACTTGACTAAGCTCAAAATCAGAATTTGCTTGTGTTAATGAGTTTCCACATAAACAACTAATTCAAACATGGGATTTCTAGTAAGTTAAAGACTACTAGGTCAACATCTAGCATAGTTATCCTCACTGGATTAAATAGTTACAGAACATTCAAAACACTATCAGAGTTTAAAGATCCACATTAGATAACAATCATCATTTAATGAATTTTCATTTTAAGAACAGATTTTCATGAAGATAAGACAATTTGTAAACACTGATCATAAAGTATGATGCATGAGAACAAAAACTAAGCAGATTTAGAGAAAGAACCTGAAACCATTCCAAGTTCATTTATCAGTCTTGTAAAAGTAGCTTCACATAGTGGTTTTGTGAAGATATCTGCTAGTTGTTGATCTGTTGGAACAAAATGCAATTCCACTGTACCTTCCATCACATGTTCCCTTATGAAATGGTACATAATACTGATGTACTTTGTCATTGAGTGTTGAACTGGATTACATGTCATAGAAATAGCATTTTGATTATCACAGTAAATAGGTATTTTATAAAATTTTAACCCATAATCCAGTAACTGATTCTTCATCCAAAGAATCTGTGCATAACAGCTTCCTACAGTAATATATTCTGCTTCTGCAGTTGATGTGGAAATTGATTTATGTTTCTTGCTAAACCAAGAAACTAATCTACCTCCAAGAAATTGGCAGCTTCCACTAGTGCTTTTCCTGTCTATTTTGCATCATGCAAAATCTGCATCTGAGTAACCTATTAGCTTAAAATCTGATTCTCTAGGATACCACAATCCTAGATCAGCTATACTCTTGAGGTACTTGAAAATTCTTTTCACGACTATTAGATGAGATTCTCTTGGATCAGCCTGAAACCTTGCACAAAGACAGGTAGCATACATGATATCAGGTTTACTTGTAGTTAAATAGAGTAAAGAGCCAATCATACCTTTGTAGTTAGTAATATCTACTGATGAACCAGTATCTTTATCTAACTTGGTTACTGTGGCCATGGGAGTGGATGCAGTTGAACAGTCTTGCATTCCAAATTTCTTTAGTAAATTTCTAGTGTACTTGGATTGACAGATAAAAGTACCTTCTTCATTATGCTTGACTTGAAGTCCTAGAAAATAACTAAGTTCTCCCATCATACTCATTTGATATCTTGACTGCATTAGCTTTGCAAACCTTTCACAGAGTTTGGCATTTGTAGAACCAAATAAGATATCATCAACATAAATCTGTACCAAAAGTAAGTCCTTTCCATGGTTGAGGTAGAACGGTATTTTATCAATTGTGCCTCTGTGAAATCCACTTTTCAGAAGGAATTGAGCTTAAGTCTCATACCATGCTCTTGGAGCTTTCTTAAGGCCATAAAGTGCTTTGTCAAGCCTGTAGACATGATTTGAAAGTTTTGAATCTACAAAGCCTGGAGGTTGTTCAACATACACCTCTTCTTCCAATTCTCCATTGAGAAAAGCACTTTTTACATCCATTTAAAAGACTTTAAACTTTTTGTGAGCATCATAAGCCAAAAAGATTCTTATGGCTTCCAATCTCACAACTGGTGCAAATATTTCATCATAATCAATACCCTCATGTTGGGAGTAACCCTTAGCAACCAGCCTTGCTTTGTTCCTTGTAATTATGCCATCACTGTCAGCTTTGTTTCTGAACACCCATTTTGTGCTAACAACTAATCTGTTCTTTGGTCTTGGCACTAGGGTCCAGACTTTATTTCCTTCAAATTCATTTAACTCTTCCTGCATTGCTTGCACCTAGTCAGCATCTTGAAGAGCTTCTTCCACTTTCTTTGGTTCAGTCTGAGATAGAAAAGAATGATAGAGACATTCATTTGATGTTGCAGTTCTAGTTCTGACACCTGCTTCAGGATCTCTAATTATTAAGTCAGGTGTATGTGATTTGGTCCACTTCCTTGTAGATGGAAGCTAATTTCTAGAACTGGATCCTCCCCCATGATCCATGCTATCTCCATCAGCATTTTCTGATGCTCCCCCTATAGTTATGCTCTCTGAGACTTCAGAATTTGAGTTCGATCCTTCAGGATTTGAAGTATCAGAGTTTCCAGAATTATCAGAATTTGGCTCATCAGAATTTGGCTCATCAGAACTTGATGAATCAGAACTTGAAGAGCCAGAAACAGGTTCTGATGCATCTTGAGAGTCTTGAGTTGTGGTAGGTTCTTCAGCTTGCTCCCCCTGGACAGGTGCATTTTCCTTTGGAGTTGTTACCACAGTTTCAATGACATCAGAACTTAACCCGACAACACTTACAGGATCAGAGTTTAAGTCGTCAGAATTTACAGAATTAGAATTTAAGTCTTCATTTTCAAATCTCAGCTGATCGTGATCATTGAAATCTTCAAGTCCATTAATCTTCTTATCATCAAAAGATACATTAATAGATTTCATGAAAACCCTTGTTCTTAAATTGTAGACTCTGAAGGCTTGTGTGGAAAGTGGATATCCAATAAAAATTCCTTCATCAGCTTTTAGATCAAACTTTAACAGCTATTCAGGATGAGTCCTAAGAACAAAACACTTACATCCAAATACATGAAGGTATTTCAGATTTGGCTTCTTTTTCTTCACCATCTCATATGGTGTTTTTCCATGCTTGTTTATGAGTGTAGCATTCTGTGTAAAACAAGCAGTCTGCACAGCTTCAGCCTAAAAATAGGTTGGTAGCTTTGCTTCATCAAGTATAGTTCGTGCAGCTTCAATGAGAGTCATGTTCTTTCTTTCTACAACTCCATTTTGCTGTGGAGTTCCAGGTGCAGAAAATTCTTGTTTGATTCCTTGCTCTTTACAGAACTCTTCCATGATTGAATTCTAGAACTCGGTGCCATTATCACTTCTTATGATTTTAACAGAGTCTTTGACCAACTTATCCAGCTGTCTGACATGATCAGTTAGAGTAGATGCAGTTTCATTCTTCTTGTGCAAGAAATACACCCAAGTGTACCTTGTGAACTCATCCACTATAACCATAGCATATTTCTTCTTTGCAATAGACATGACATTGACTGGACCAAATAGATCAACATGCAGTAGGTGATAAGGCTCAAGAATTGAGGATTCAGTTTTGCTCTTGAAAGAAGATTTTCTTTGTTTTTCCTTTCGACATGAATCACAAAGGCCATCAGGAGCAAATACTGATTTTGGCAATCCTCTCACAAGATCTTTCTTTACAAGCTCATTTATATTGTTGAAATTTAAATGAGAGAGTCTTTTATGTCAATTCCAGCTTTCTTCAATTGATGCTCTACTCAACAGACAAATTGCATAACCATCAGAACTTGTTGAAAGTCTGGCTTCATAAATGTTACCATGCCTGTAACCTTTCAGAACCACTTTGCATGTTGAATTGCTTACTACTTCATACTTTTCTTCAAAGAAATTCACATGATAACCTCTGTCACAGATTTGACTTACACTTAGCAGATTATGTTTAAGTCCTGAGACAAGAGCTACTATTTCAATGATGACATTCCCAAGATTGATATTTCCATATCCCAGAGTTTTTCCCATGTTGCCATCTCCATAAGAAACTCCTGGACCATCTTTTTCCACAAAGTCTGATAGCAGAGCTTTATTTCCAGTCATACGTCCTGAACATCCAATGTTCAGCACTAGGATATCTTTCCTGTTGCCATGCAATCACAAAGACCACTATTGGTTAGTTTTAAGGACCCAGACCTGCTTGGATCCTTTGGCCTTTTTAAGTTTGTTAGCATTTACGGCAAATTTAGTTTCAGAGTTTATGCTAACATGTTGTTTATCATAACTTATATCAGACTTTGCATTAGACTTTACACTAGAAGAAATTAAAGTAACTTTCTTCAAAGAAGGTTTTATTTGATAATAATCATATTACAAACTATGATATTCATTACAAGTATAAATGGAATGCCATAAACTACCACAATGAAAATAAGGATTTTGGGGCTTAAACCTAGCAGACTGACTCTTAACTCCTGATCTAGGAGGTAAAGAGTTTATACTTTTATTTTTCCTGCAAAAAGAAGCAAGATGGTTAGAGTTTCCACAGTTATAACATTTCTTTCTAGGAGCATTAGGAATATGCATATAATTATTGCTTTTGTTCACACCTTCCTTTCCATTCCTATTTTTCCTAGCTTCCTTTACCTTGTTGACAAACCTAATCTCTTTCAGCTTATGCTTAAGCTGCTTCTTTGTCATTAAGCCTATGTTGACTTCAGCTGGTTTATCCTGTTTTAATTTGTCAGAAGTTGACTTATCCTTAAAATTTGTCACAGACTCTTTCATCTTTTTAAAATCAGACTTTACAGTTTTAGCTACAAACTTAACAGGATTTACCTTTGGTTTAGCAGTCTGTTTAACAACAATTGACTCAATTTGTTCAGTTCCTTTTTCACTTTTATCATCTCCATAACCTAAACCCTCTTTCCAGTTTCCACTACTTAACAAATTCTGAGTTGTTCCTCCAGAGTTAGTCCAAGTTCTGATAATCTCTCTTTCCTTTTCTAGCTCAGTTTTTAGAGATTTATTCAATTTTAGCAATTTATCTCTAACATAAAAAGCATCATCTCTTTCTTTCTGAGTTTGATGGAACATAACTAACTCTTTTTCTAAATAATCATTCTTTTTCTTAAAAGAAAGATTTTCAGAAGTTAATCTTTCACATGTTAAAGTTTGATCTCTATAACTAACAAACATGGTTTTAAGATATCTTCTCATATTCACCTCATGTTCAGAATCTGAAGTGTTTGTCCAGCTTTTCTTCATACTAACCAGTACCTTGCCTTTGTCACTTTTTCCTTTCTTACAGTCAGGAGATTTGTGGCCTCTTTCACCACAGTTGTAGCATTTGACATTTGAGTTGTCTCCTCTGTCAGACTTTCCTCCCTTGCCTTCAGACTTTCTGAACCCTTTCTTATCAGAACTTTCACTTTTCCTGGAAAACTTCTTACCTTTTCTGAATTTCCTGTAGGCTATCTTTGTGATACCTTTCACCATAAGAGCACACAATTTCATCATCTCTTCATCAACATCCATTTCAGGTAAACTTTCAGTTTCTGAATCATCATCATCATAATATGATGACTCTGAATGAGACTTTATGATGAGAGCCTTTCTTTTGCCCCTTTTTGAGGCAACCATATTAGGAGATTCCTCCTTAGACTTAAGAGCAACTGTCCTTGACTTTCTTCCATACCTCTTGCTCCTTTGATCCATCTCAAGTTCATAAGTCTTGAGCATACCATAAATTTCATCAAGAGTAGTTTCAGTAAGGTCATAGTTGTCTCTTATGGTAGTAGACTTCAAATCCTAATATTCAGGAAGAGCTAAAAGGAATTTTAGATTTGAATCTTCAAGATCATATTCCTTATCCACCAGTGACAGATCATTCAAAAGTTTGAAAAACCTGTCATATAAGTCAGTTAAAGACTCATAAGCTTTTGAGTCAAAGTGCTCATACTCTTGAGTGAGTATAGTCCTCCTGTTCTTCTTGATTGTATCAGTTCCCTGGCATCTTATCTCCAAAGCATCTCATATCTCCTTTGCAGTTTTGCAATTAATTACCCTGTTTGACATGACATTATCAATGGCACTATGCAGCAAATGCCTTACCCTTGCATCCTTGGCAATAGATGAGATGTCTTCAGCTATGTACTCACCTTTCTCCTTTGGTATGGTCATTGCTGGTTGATCAGAAACTACAACAAAGAGCTTGGTAGGCTTATGTGGTCCTTCATTAATTCTGTCATGGTATTCTGGATCTGTAGCTTACAGAAATATAGACATCTTCACTTTCCATATGGGATACTCAGAAGGTCTCAGTATGGGAACCCTAATAGTCTCATATCGACTGTGGGATTGAGTCTTTTGACTTTCTTCATTTTTGGTGGGCTTGGTTGGAGTTTGTGCTTCTTTAGGCATGATTGTTTGGATCTTTATTGTATGTGTGTTAACAAATAAGCTCTGATACCACTTGTTAGGTCACATAACACTGTAGAAGGGGGTTGAATACAATGTTATTACAATCAAATCGATCTTGAACACAAGTAACAGTAAACAAATATATTCAATATAATAAACTCTGTTATAATGGGATTGTTCTCTCTCAGTGATGAACAAATATCACTAAGAGTTGCTATGTTACAATGTATAATCTTCTCGATAATGATAACACATCTAGTGTAAACACGAAGTATGTCTTTATATAGTACACAGTTACAAGATAACTTCTAATTGTATGGAATATAATTCTGTCTCCTAAAATATATCAATCAGATATCTTCTACAAGTCTTCCAGTCTTCTAACTCTTTCCATGCATATCTTCTTTTATTTTAGTATCAATCTTTTACTGTAAATCAGCTTCCTTCCTTATATGAAAGTCCTCCCGCACTTAAGTTCTGATATGACCTTAAGTTCTGATATGAAGTTCTGACTTCCAGTAAGTCCTGATTTCAGTAAGTCATGATTTGTCCTGTTGTTAAGTTCTGAAATCTAAACACAAATCATATTAGACATGACATCTCAAATATATCCAACAGAATATTCCATCACTAACTTGCTTAACTTGTAAACCAAGAAAGTAAGTTAGTTCTCCCATCATGCTCATTATATATTTACTTTACATCAATTTGGAAAACTTTATACAAAGTTTTTCATCTGTAGAACCAAATATAATATCATCTACATAAATTTGAACAAGTATACTAGAACCATTAACATTTCTATAGAATAGAGTTTTATCAAAAGTACTTTTTGTGAAATGATTTTCTAAGAGAAACTTTGACAAAGTGTCATACCAGGCTCTAGGTGCTTGCTTCAGTCCATAAAGTGCCTTCAAAAGATAGTAGACATATTCTGGAAAATTTAGATCTTTAAAACCGGGAGGTTGACTAACATAGACCTCCTCTTCAAAATCTCCATTCAGAAAGGCACTCTTGACATCCATTTAATAGACCTTAAAATTGGCATGAGCTGCATATGCTAAGAAAATTCTGATGGCTTCAAGTCTTGTAGAAGGAGCAAAAGTTTCATCAAAATCTATTCCTTTTTGTTGACAATAGCCCTTAGCAACCAATCTAACTTTGTTCCTGACTACTATGCCATTTTCATCCATCTTGTTTCTGAATAACCACTTGGTGTCAATAGGATTCTTTTCTTTAGGCTTGGGTACCAACTTCCAAACTTTATTCCTTTCAAATTGGTTTATCTCCTCTTGCATAGCTAAAACCCAATTAGGATCCAACAGAGCTTCTTCTACCTTTTTAGGTTCTTTCTGAGATAGAAAACTGATATACAGACATTCATCCAGATGATGAGTTATGTGCTTCATTAGTTGTAGATTTTTCTGCATTGTCTTTAGATATTATTTCTTGATCACTTTCATCATCACTATCATCACAAAACATCTCAACATTATCAAATTTGAGGCTTTCATGGAAATCTCCATCTTGCAGTCCTTCAATCTTTTTATCATCAAACACAATATGTACAGATTCCATAACAATGTTGGCTCTGAGATTGTAGACTCTATATGCTTTTCCAACTGCATATCCAATAAAAATTCCCTCATCAGCTTTGGCATCAAACTTTCCATGTTGATTAGTTTGATTTCTTAAGATATAACATTTACAGCCAAAGACATGAAGAAATTTTAATATTGGATTCCTATTCTTAAACAATTGGTAGGGCGTCATGCATTTTTCTTGATTAACCAAAGCGATATTTTTAGTGTAGCATGCAGTATTTACAGCTTTTGCCCAAAAGTATGTTGGCAACTTTGATTCTTCTAGCATTGTTCTTGCAGCTTCAATAAGAGATATGTTCTTCCTTTCCACCACTCCATTTTTTTATGGAGTCCTTGCTGTTGAAAACTCATGCATGATCCCATTCTCTTCACAATACATCCTCATCACAGAATTCTAGAACTCAGTTCCATTGTCACTCATTATTCTTCTAACTTTAAAGTCAGGATGATTGTTAACTTTCCTTATGTGATTGATGATGATTTCACTAGCTTCATCTTTGGATTTTAGAAAATATGTCCAAGAGAACTCTGAGAAATCATCCATAATTACTAGGCAGTATCTTTTCTTTGAGATGGACAATATATTGACTGGTCCAAATAAATTCATGTGCAGTAGTTGGAGAGGTTCTTCAATTGTTAAATCAAGCTTCTTTCTGAATGACGCCTTGATCTGTTTTCCTTTATGACAGGCATCACATAGTCCATCCTTTGAGAATTCCACTTGAGGAATGCCACTAACTAAATCTTTCCTGACTAGCTTATTCATAGTCTTGAAGTTAAGGTGGGACAGCTTATTGTGCCATAGCCAACTTTCATCTTGACTTACCTTGCTAAATAGACAAGTAACAGATTCTGCATTTGATGAGTTGAAGTCAGCTAGATACACATTACCTTTTGTTACTCCAGTGAGAACCACTTTGTTGCTTTTCTTGTTGGTCACAACACAGGCTTCAGAATTGAAAGTTACTGAGTTGCCCTTATCACAAAGCTGGCTGATACTCAAAAAATTATGCTTGAGTCCTTCCACTAGGGAAACTTCCTCAATGATGAAATTATCCTTTGAAATCAAGCCATATCCCGCACTATAACCCTTGTTGTCATCTCCAAAAGTAATACTTGGGCCAGCTCTCTCCTTGAACTCAGTGAGTAGGGTAGAATCTCCATTTTTGTGCCTTGAGCACCCACTATCCAAATACCAAAGATTCTTTCTGTTTCCCTATACACAACAAAATCAAATCAAGTTTATTTTGGTACCCAAGTTTCCATGGGTCCTGTTTTGTTAGCCTTTTTCTTAGGTTTCTTAGGCTTGTCCTCATTTGACTTAAGCATTTGAAATTCATCCTTAGTCAATTGAGTGGAACCCTTAAAACCATTCATCGTTGCAGAATTATCATGCAGAGGCTGGTTAACATAAAAAGGCATATTCTGTGTAAACATGTTGTTCCAATAAGGCATGCTAAATGGCATTTGAGGCATACTAAATGCAGCATAATAAAGATTTTGTGTAAATGGAATATCAGCAAACTTTGCATTTAAATTATTTACAGGCATAACATTCACATGCATTGTAGGCATACTAGGAAATGAATGAGGTGCAGATATGGGAGCAGACATAGCAAGTTTGCAATTAACAGACAAATAATTAACACTACCACACTTCACATAAATTTTTCTAGGTGCATATTTATCAGGTTTGTAGTTTTTATGTTTGTTAATTCCTACTTTCCCATTCCTATTGTTTTTCTTTTTAGATTTTTCTTTAACCTTAATTTTCTCCAATCTATCATTCAATTGCTTGATTGATAGATGTCCTACATTGACTCTCTTGTTCTTTTTCACTTGACTTGTTTCTCCTGGAATAAAGTTCTTAGAAACTGATCCATATTTCTCATTTAATTTAGCTAGCTTGGCTTTGCTAACTGGCTTACTTTCACTCAACGGATGTGGTTCCTTGTCTTATGATGGATAATCCTTTTAATTATTCGACGAATAATATTTATCATCCATCGAATCCACATCCGTTGAAAGTCCTTCAACCAAATTGGAATTAAGTTTCTCCTTGCTCTTTTTCTGGGTTGCATCACAGAAGGGTTCTATACCTTGAACTTTAGTAATTTGAGCATGGACATCTCTAGATGATTTCCATGCCTTAATTACCCCATGTTCTCATTCAAGTTGCTTTCTTAAAATCTCCTATTTCTTTAAGGATTTAGTTAGTTTATCCTTGGCAATCTTGCACTCTATCTTCAATTTTTCAAACTCAACAAATTGAGTCTCTAATACACTGTTTCTTTCACTTAAAAATAAATTATTCTCTCTAATTTTAGTGTTTTCTTTAGTGAGAGATTTGAGTGTAATATATAGATGATATAACTCAGTAGACATGTCATTTATAGCATAATTCACTCAGTTTTAGATAAATGTGCTAGATTAGTGGTGATTACCTGATTACTGGATGAACTGACTTCTGTTTCATCTAATTTAGCCATAATTGCTAGATTGACACAGCTAGTTTCATCATCCTCTTCTAGTCCATATGCAGCCCAGTCATTTTCCTCTGTGATGAAAGCCCTTTCCTTTTGTTTGAGAAACTCAAAAAAATTCTTCTTATAATCCACAATGTCAAACTTCTTTTTACCAGATGCAGACTTTCTGCATTCACTAGCAAAATGACCTGCCAAGCCACACTTGTAATATATAATAGATGATGTCAAAGATTACCGCAGCTAACAATGTCATTAACATCTCTGATTATAGTATGAAGCAAATCAAATGGACATCTGACATCTGATTTGAGTAGAAGATTAATGAACAGTTATTTTCAGTAATCTGTTAAGCTTAGGGTCAACCCTAAGTAAGTTGTATTATTATCTAAATTTGTATTCTGTACTTGTAACACTTAAAGTCTGTAAAAATGCAAAGGAGAAGACTGGAGTCTTTTTTCTAAAATAGTCTCAAGCCTAAGGATTCTATCTGGAAGAAGATCAAGAAGATCATACTTCAGAAGAATTTTGAAGAAGCTTGGAGTTGAATAAATCTGTTTGGAGAAAAATATTCTAAGTCAAGATCTCTACAAGTCACATATTTAATGTTATAGAGAAGTCATTCGAGAACTCTAGAGAGTACCGATGGATGAGCAATATCTACTCGACGGATGAGCAATATCTACTCGACGGATGAGCTATATATCTACTCGATGGAAGAGCAACATCTACTCGATAGATGAGCAATATCTACTCGATGGATGAGCTATATATCTACTCGACGGATGAGCAATATCCACCGGGAGTGAAGAAGTCAGAAAAGCTACTCGAGAACTCAAGAAGATTTCGACAAGCCAATTCTAAAGAACTGAAGATTGGTGATATCGACAAGTCATTTCTTTACTAGAGAACTCAGAGTTATCGATAAGTCATATTGAAGATATGAAGACTAGAAATCTCGACAAGTTGAAGACCTCTACAAGTCAAACTCAATATGGAGTACTAGAGA
This sequence comes from Apium graveolens, assembly GCF_009905375.1. NCBI lineage: Eukaryota > Viridiplantae > Streptophyta > Magnoliopsida > Apiales > Apiaceae > Apium > Apium graveolens. The sequence goes on along the minus strand of NC_133655.1, from coordinate 93,804,638 downwards.
TCTCGATAAGCCTATATACTTATCGAGATGTCAAGTGTACTACTAATTCAAACTGGAGATCTCGAGGTACAATCTCAAAGTACAGAATTGCAGATCAGTTCAATATCCATGATAAACAATCAACAAACAATCCAACAGCTGGATTGGAAAGTCTACAAAAATCAGCTTGAAGAGTGTGCAAGATCAATGTCAAAGATTAATTGACAGAAGAGTGTGCATGTATCTGTCCCAAGTAGAGCCTAAGAAAATTGATGAAGCTCTATTGGATCCTGACTAGATATCTTCCATGCAGGAAAAGCTAAATCAATTTGAAAGAAGCAAAGTCTGGAAGTTAGTTCCTGCACCAAAGAACAGAATCATTATTGGAATAAAATGGGTGTTCAGGAACAAAATGGATGAAAATGGTATAGTTAACAGAAACAAAGCAAGGTTGGTTGCCAAAGGCTACTCACAAGAAGAAGGGATTGATTATGATGAAACTTTTGCTCCTGTTGCAAAACTTGAAGCTATAAGAATTTTTCTAGCATTTGCTGCATATTCAAATTTTAAAGTGTATCAAATGGATGTCAAAAGTGCCTTTCTGAATGGTGAGCTAGAAGAGGGAGTTTATGTGCAACAACCTCCTAGCTTTGAGGATCCAAAATTTTTAAACTTTGTGTATAAGTTACTCAAGGCTCTATATGGACTAAAACAGGCACCTAGATCTTGGTATGATGCACTATCAGATTTCCTATTGAAGCATGGTTTTACTAGAGGAACCATTGATAAGACACTCTTCTACAAGAAACATGTGAAGATATGATCCTAGTTCAGATCTATGTGGATGATATCATCTTTGGTTCTACTAATGAGAAGCTGTGCCAAAGATTCTCCAAGCATATGCAAAGTGAATATGAAATGAGTATAATGGGGGAACTAAGTTACTTCCCTGGACTTCAAGTCAACCAAAGAAGTGATGGTATCTTCATCAGCCAAACTAAATATATAAAGGATCTTTTGAAAAAGTTTGGAATGGTTTATTGGTCACCTGCATCTACACCTATGTCTACTACAACAAAGTTGGATGAGGATAAAAAGGGCAAGAGTATAGATATCTCAAGCTATAGAGGGATGATTGGATCATTGCTTTACTTAACAGCAAATAGACCAGACATCATGTTTGCAATATGTTTATGTACAAGATTTCAAGCTAATCCAAAAGAATCACATTTGATGGCTGTAAAGAGGATTTTCAGATACTTGAAGGGGACTCCTAACTTGGCATTATGGTATCCTAAGGGAACTGGTTTTGAAGCTGTTGGATACACAAATGCAGATTTTGTTGGATGCAGGGTTGAAAGAAAGAGTACCAGTGGAAGCTGTCAATTCCTTGGACAAAGACTTGTATCTTGGGACAACAAGAAACAACAATCTGTATCAACTTCTACAGCTGAAGCTGAATACATAGCTGCAGGAAGTTGTTGTGCTCAAGTGCTTTGGATTAGAAATCAGCTAATAGATTATGGCCTACTGTTACACAAAATTCCTATCATGTGTGACAATACTAGTGCTATATCTATAGTAGCAAATCCGGTTAATCATTCTAGGACAAAGCACATTGATGTGAGGTACCATTTTATTAGAAAACATGCTACTAATGGTACCATTTAGCTCACATTTGTACCAACAGAAAAACAACTAGCTGACATTTTTACTAAACCTTTGGATGAAGCAACTTTCACTAGACTTGTAAGTGAAATTGGAATGCTCAATTCTTCATCCCAAGGCAAGAACTCAGCTAATGTTTTGCATCAGATTAATCTCCAATAAATCAAAATTAATTTGATTAAATTAGAAATTAACTGAAATATGGATTATAAATATTTCAAAAATCTCTGCATATTTATATTTCAAATTCAAATTAACTTGGAATTTGTCAAATTCTGAGTAAACTACTTAGTTAATTTACATACTTAATATGTAAAATTAACACAATGCAGAATTACAAAAACCAAAAGTATTTAGAGAACTGAGTTCTCGATAAGCATAAATTGACTTCCCGACAAGTCATTTTAGGACTTCTCGAGTGACTTCTCAATAGGTTTAAAATGAATTATCGATAAGTCCTCGGAGAGTTCTCTAATAGTGTTCATTCACAGAGTTCTCTACAAGTACAATTCTTGACTTATCAAAGACTCAGAACTGAGATAATTTAAATTGATAAATTATTTTGGTAAAATACTTTTGGAAAATTTATTCTAATTTTATTTTGAATTTATTCAAGTAAAAGTTAGAATTAGTTCAGTCCAAATTTTGGACAAACTGGGTATTTATTTGACATTTCGATAAGTCAAGTTTGAGTTCTCTATAAGAGTAATTTAAAATGACTTCTCGACATGTACTTCAATTCTCTAAATGACTTCTCAATAGACAACTCCAAATGTCTATTTTTGAGTTCTCGACATGTCATCTATTTTTACTACAAATACCCCGACTTCTCGATTATTTTAACTTAGAATTTCTCAAAATTCAAAGCAAACTGAATATTTATTGACTCATATTCTAACTATATAGAGTTAATAAATAACAGATCAAAAGAAGCAAAAAGTATGAAAAATCAAAATAATTTAATTCATAAATTATGTTCAGCAAAATACTTTTGACATACTTTGTCTATAATTACTCTGACTTATCGACACATTTATGTGCTTATATTGTTTTTGTGAGTCTAATGTAAGTAGACTAGTAAATTATATATGATGTTTTGAGAATATTGACAGTGGTTAAATTTATTTGACTGTATACTGATAGGCGGAGTTACTTTTTTTTGTAGGGAGTACTTGTTTATTTGCATGGGGAATAATCATCCTATAAATTGAACTAATATTCTTGAGTACTTGCATGGGGAATAGTAACTAGTCATTTTTAAGTGTCAAGTATGCTTATGTGATAATTACTCTTATTATTCGGGCAACTCAAGAGTCTATTGGTTTTTATCTTTACTCCCTCTATAAATTAAAACGCTTCACACTTTATCATTCATCACTACTCCTATTCTCAACAAACATCTAATTTCAAACTCACCTCCTGTTCATCTCTCCCTCTCTCTCTCAAATGGATGCCCCAGTCTTTTATAAACTTATTCATGGAGCTTACCAGTCTGTCCATCATCTAGATGAAGATCAAATTTACTTTGATCCTTTCAGACTAAGTGTCCGTCTCAGGGGGTTGTTTGCAGTCCCTTTGATATTCCACGAGAGATCTTTGATGAACTCTCATGGGATGATCAACTCATCATTCTTTTTTTTGAGATGGAAGTCTCTCTGGAGCAGGAGAGACGTGCTAGGGTAGCTGAGCAGCAACGCCTTGCTGCTTTGGAGTTGTAGGAGAGGATCATCTCTCTTGCACACTCCATGTCCAGAGATTACTAGCGCAGTGCAAGGAGGTTGGAGGCTGAGAAGAAGAAGCCCAAATTAGAGTAGTTAGGATTAGGATTTACTTGATGTAATCTGAATCTTAATGTACTATGTGGCTAATATTAATGAAAATGCTCTTCTTCTCTATCAATCTGTTTTTGTTGCTTGATTGTTTATGTCATGATTTCCTTGTATTTACAAATTAATTGGTTATTAGTTTTCTGGTCATAATGCTTGAAACTGTATATCTCAATGTTTATGCATAATCAAAATAGATAAAAATGTTCAATGCATTACAGGTTCAACACAATCCACTCAGACAACAACAGGAAATTCAAATTTTCAATCAACAGGTATTTGTGTTAAAATGCAGCTAAAATATCTATAAACCAAACTGTAGGTTTTTCAGATACAGCAACTCAAACTCAAACACAATTTTACTCAGGTGACTCTTAAAATAAACCTGTTTTACAAAAGGACGGCAATTTCATAATATTCTTCAGAGTGTTTTGTTGATTGAGAAGAGAAACCACCAAACATGGAAAATTTATCAGTGTACTAACTATTCCATGAGTATTCATAATGCACCTTTATGTGCAAAACAGTCTTCACAGACTGAAAGGTTTGAGGGTAGTACTCTTGAGGGGAAGCTATCTAAATCCTCTCCAATTCAATTGGAGGTTCCTCAAAAAGGAACAACTCCCCTCATAACTCTAGCACAAGCTGCCTTAGCAGTCAAAGCTAGAAGTACAATTGCCTATCACAATGTCATGAGAAGGGCAAGTATAGCACATTTATGTGCCAGTGTGTTGCAAGACTCACAAGGGTTTGAGGCCGGTGTACATGATAGTAACCTAGTCAAATCCCCTCCAATTCAGTTGGAGGTTCCCACTACAAGTGGAGAACAACACACTATCAAAATCACAGAGAAATCTGTGAGTCAAACTGTGACCCTAGTCACATGTGTTTTAAATGATTCATTCACCTCACAAATTCAAGTTAATATTCTCTTTTCTGATAAAATGAGTATGATTAGACCTATGTAGATTACCCCTAATCATATGATCATAGATAACTCTTCTCAGCCACCTCTTAATTCTGTAAGTCAAACAATAACTGAGTCTTTCATGTGAGAATAAGAGAAAAGATTGAGAGAATAAGAGAGGTAGGATCCTTCCTGGCAAAAGGAGAGGTAGATGAGTGCATGGATTTAGCAATCCTTGTGAGGGAACTCTGACTCTCAACATTCATGAGACTAGTGCAGTGAGAAGTAGTGAGACTACTTATTCAAAAGAACAGAGAGCTTAGGATTTATTTTTTCTGACAAACTCTTTCTGCCGAAATAAGTGGAAACTATATTCTATTTGATAAACTCATCTTCACAAATCTCATTGGAGCTTGAAGCTGCAGACAGTGTTCTAAGTGGACGATGACAGTAGCTTAAACAATGTGCATCTAGCTGGATCTTTCTACCTGGAGATAATGTCAAAAAGGGGGAGAATATATCTAAATGCCTACCAAAACAGCTATAAATGTTTCTAGATAATAAAATATTCTATTCTTCACAGGGGGAGAGAAGAATAAATCTAAATGCAACTCAACAAAAGAAGATCAGATGGGAAGATTGGTTTCTGCATTTAGTTAAAGTTTTGACATCATCAATCAGAACTTGTGCATAATTTCATAATGAACAAGTTGGGGGAGATTGTAATATATAATAGATGATGTCAAAGATTACTGGAGCTAACAATGTCATTAGCATCTCTGATCATAGTATGAATCAAATCAAATGGACATTTAACATCTGATCCGAGTAGAAGATTAATGAATAGTTATTTTTCAGTAATCTGTTAAGCTTGGGGTCAACCCTAAGTAAGTTGTATTGTTATCTAAATTTGTATTCTGTACTTGTAACACCTAAAGTCTGTAAAAATGCAAAGAAGCAGACTGGAGTCTTTTTCCTAAAATAGTATCAAGCCTAAGGATTCTATCTGGAAGAAGATCAAGAAGATCATGCCTCAGAAGAATTTTGAAGAAGCTTGGAGTTGAATAAATCTGTTTGAAGAAAAATATTTTATGTCAAGATCTCTACAAGTCATAGATTTAATGTTATAGAGAAGTCATTCGAGAACTCCAGAGAGTACCGATGGATGAGCAATATCTACTCGACGGATGAGCAATATCTACTCAACGGATGAGCTATATATCTACTCGATGGATGAGCAACATCTACTCGATGGATGAGCAATATCTACTCAACGGATGAGCTATATATCTACTCGACGGTTGAGCAATATCCACCGGGAGTGAAGAAGTCAGAAAAGCTACTCGAGAACTCAAGAAGATATCGACAAGCCAATTCTAAAGAACTGAAGATTGGTGATATCAACAAGTCATTTATTTACTATAGAACTCAGAGTTATCGATAAGTCATAGTGAAGATATGAAGATTAGAAATCTTGATAAGCTGAAGACCTCTACAAGTTAAACTCAATATGGAGTGCTAGAGATCTCGATAAGCCTATGTACTTATCGAGATGTCAAATGTGCTACTAATTCAAACTGGAGATCTCGAGGTACAGTCTCAAATTACAGAATTGCAGATCAGTTCAATATCCAAGATAAACAATCAACAAACAATCCAACAGCTAGATTGACAAGTCTACAAAAAGCAGCTTGAAGAGTGTGCAAGATCAATGGCAGAGATTAACTGACAGGGGAAGATTAAAGTAAACACGGGATGCTAAAGATATGCTAAGCCAGAAATGGAAGATCTGCTTTTCTATAAATAGAAATGGCAAGTGACGGTTTAGAAAAGCTAATAACATGTTTATTATCTACTGTATAAACCAGCAGTTAACTAAGTTATAAAGTTAACACTGGTCCTCTAGTTAGATGATACAATTTAGGTAAAATCTCTTGTATCACTCTTAAGAAGAAGCTGAGCTCTTTAACATCAAAGAGGTTAGAAATTTTGTAGCAAAACAGTCTTAATTTTTAATATAAAAATTAAGTGAGTTTTGAAGATTTGTGTTCTTAATTTTATGCAAGTTTAATTTCTGCATGAACACTTTTCTATACAAGATTTAATTCACTTTGTTCAACCATTAACTTTCAAGAAACCCCTAAAATCATAAAAATACATTCACCCCCCCCCCTCTGTGTGTGATTCATTACCTAACAACACTTGAAACACTTGAATATAGACTTGTCAACCATGTTTCTGTTTGACTAGGATGCTCCAAAATTCTTTTTAAATTTGAGCTTGGCAAACCTCCTGGATAGAAAATCGAGATGATCATATATGTTATCCATGTCATCTTGACTAAGATGTTCTTCAGGTTCAGCTACTAGCTATTTTCCCTTGCCATCACAAACTCTAAGGTTTGGTGCAGATTCAACAGCTTCAACCTTTGTCTCCTTCTCCTTTTCTTGCTCAGCAACCAATACAATAGATCCTCCTTTCTTTCTTCCTTTCTCCAGCTTTTCATCTTGCTATATTCAAGCTCATAGGTATTTAGAATCCCATACAATCTATCTAAGGTAAATTCCTTGTAATCTTGAGAATTTCTTAATGAGACTATCATAGGTTTCCATTCCTTTGGTAGAGATATAAGGAATTTGAGGTTTGAGTCCTTTGTTTAATAGACTCTTCCATGCAACTTTAGAGCATTTAGTAGCTTTTAAATCTACTAAATATGTCAGTGAGTGACTCATTTTCTTCATATAAAAATGCTCATATTGCTGAATCAAGATTTGCATTTTATTTTCCCTTACCTGCTCAGTTCCATCACATATAACTTGAATTGTATCCCGTACTTCTTTGGTATTTTTTATAGTTTATGATGTTGTCAAACATGTCACCATCAACATCATTGAACAAAATGTTCATGGCCCTTTTATCCTTATGAACTTGTTCAATATCTGGATCAGACCATTCTGCTCTAGGCTTTGGGATTGATGGCTCATTTCCTGTAGCAGCTCTCATAGGAACATGTGGACCTTTCTCAATATACTCCACATATCCTTCATCTTGAGATAGGAGATGCAGTTACATCTTCACCTTCCAATGATGATAGTTGTGTTTGTCCAGAAAAGGAATTTTTACTCCAACATCTTTTCTGTTCATCTTGTTAGTTTTTGTGATCTTTAAACTCTTTGTTCTTCAAGAGCTTGCTCTGATACCAATTGTTATTCCCAAACAATCTAACAAAGAATTATAGAAGGGGGTTGAATGTAATTCTGGCTCCTTTTTCAATTTTAAGAACAATTCTACTATGAATATATAAGTGTGTTTGATTTAGCAATGGTGCGGAATGAAAGAAGTAAAGAAATCAAATTACAAAGTAATTAAATACAAGTACTTAAAAACTTTCTGGTGGATTGAACTTATCCACCAGAGATATATATTAAAAGAGAACTCTGTGTTATAATGTTGTACACAGCTGCTTACAAGTTGAACTCACAAGAGCAGAGAAATTCTTTATAGATTTTGCTTTTTCTATTTCTCTGGTAATTGCTTACTAACTTGGATAAAGCTCTACTTGCTACACTTAGTTTATAAATCACCAAATTACATGACAAAAAGATAAACAAATAAGACAAAATGATTCTACTCTAATTTCATGCTACTTCATTTCTCTATCCAGCATTTTTGAATATCTTCAGCTTAGCATGGAAATGGAAATGCTTCTTTGTTCTCTTAAACCTAAAAATAGGCTTCCATATTCCATTTGCATACAATCAACGCATGTGACTGTCAAGTCACTATCAACTGCTCTTTTGAATTTGATCATTCGTTGAAACTTTGGCTGATCATTCGTTGAAACTATGGTTGATCATCTGTTGAAACTTTGGATGATCATCCGTTGAAACTATGGTTGATCATCCGTTGAAACTATGGTTGATCATCCGTTGAGACTATAGTTGGTCATCCGTTGAAACTTAGTGAAACATCCGTTGAGATTGTCTTCTTGGCAGTTAACTCTACTTCATTTATACAAGATTACAAGACATCTAATATCTACAATTAACCAACCTATCTTGCATATCAATTTAGTAGTCAACATGACTTAAACATTCTACAACATCCACTACGCCATAGATGACATATTTGCACGTTTTTCCCTGGTGTTGCCTTAGAAAACATTGCAATAGTTATGAAATTATGGCCCTATCACAACACCCAGATTTTGGTATTGCGATAGGTATAATAACATGTTGCAATAGATCAATAAATCTTTGGTGTTGACATAGATGTCTTCTCTATTGTAACACATAGACCGTGTTGCCATAAGTCGTTGATTTGTTTTTAATTTAAATTTAAAATTAAATTTATCTTTAAAAGTAGTATATTTGAATAAAATATTTTGTAGAGTTTCTTGGAAAGTGAAAGCCCAAAATATAAACAAATCATTCTTATATTTATAGAAATTGAAATATTTTATTATAATTTAAAATTACATGAAGTATTTTATAATTAATTTAATAAAATAAAAAAATTAATTGATATCACTAAAATATTTTATAAAAAATAACACCCTGTAGTACTATTACTTTTTCAAAAATTAATTAATTTAATAAATTAATGATAATATTCATAATATCTATGATTTAAACAACATTATAAAATTTATAAAACTAAAAAATGAATTGATATGGGCTGGGCTGCTGAAAAATTGGATTGGGCCGCTAAGTTTTAGACGGATAGTGTTAGGTCACACAACACTATAGAAGGGAGTTGAATACAGTGTTTAATATAATCAAATCGATTTCGAACACAAGTAATAGTAAACAGATATATTCAATATAATAAACTTTGTTATAATGGAACTGTTCTCTCTCAGTGATGAACAAATATTATGAGAGCTGCTAGGTTACAATGTATCTTTTGAAATTCCTTTTTACAGTGACTTCTCAGTGTAAGTGAGTCACGACTGCTTATCAGAATTTATGCTGTTGTCAGAGTATTTCTCCAGTAATCAGAGAATGTGAAAAGTCACCAAGAAAATTTATTTGCTTTTCTAATGCATATTACTTAATACCAGCAATGCACTTGGGTCCCTTCCACATATTTACTCTAGATCTCAAAGGAGAACCTGACTTTTCTTTTCTTTTCTTTTTTTTTGATAAGTGAGGCTTATCACCATTTAGTTCATCCTTAAGATTTACTGACATCAGAATTTGACAGATAAGAAGCAAGAATCTAGTTTGTGACTTAGTAATAAGATACACAAAGTAAACTTGACTAAGCTCAAAATCAGAATTTGCTTGTGTTAATGAGTTTCCACATAAACAACTAATTCAAACATGGGATTTCTAGTAAGTTAAAGACTACTAGGTCAGCATCTAGCATAGTTATCCTCATTGGATTGAATAGTTACAGAACATTCAAAACACTATCAGAGTTTAAAGATCCACATCAGATAACAATCATCATTTAATGAATTTTCATTTTAAGAACAGATTTTTATGAAGATAAGACAATCTGTAAACACTGATCATAAAGTATGATGCATGAGAACAAAAACTAAGCAGATTTAGAGAAAGAACCTGAAACCATTCTAAGTTCATTTACCAGTCTTGTAAAAGTAGCTTCACATAGTGGTTTTGTGAAGATATCTGCTAGTTGTTGATCTGTTGGAACAAAATGCAATTCCACTGTACCTTCCACCACATGTTCCCTTATGAAATGGTACCTAATACTGATGTGCTTTGTTATTGAGTGTTGAACTGGATTACCTGTCATAGAAATAGCACTTTAATTATCACAGTAAAATAGGGATTTTAGAAAATTCTAACCCATTTCTAGTAACTGATTCTTCATCCAAAGAATCTGTGCATAATATCTTCCTGCAATAATATATTCTGCTTCTATAGTTGATGTGGAAATCGACTTCTGTTTCTTGCTAAACCAAGAAACCAATCTGCCTCCAAGAAATTGGCAGCTTCCATGAGTGCTTTTCCTGTCTATTTTGCATCCTGCAAAATCTGTGAAAGGCATATGTCATAGCCTATTTGTTTATTCGAGGATTTAACTCAACTCAAATAAGAATGTAACAAGTAAATAGTGGTTCTATCGTCAAAGAGATCTCTCAAAGTAACATCTGTCAAAGGATTAAGAAACATTGTTCATCTACAGACTTGAGGAAATAATTCACTGGAAGAAGTTCAAGAAATTGATCAAGCCTCAGTAATATAAATCAAGCTTGTGGATTTAATCAAGTGTCAGAGATCTTGTCAGTGTATCAAACAATTACAAGGATTTAATATGAAGAAAATCAAGTTATTAAAGTCAAGATATAAAGAAACGTCACAGAAGTTAGTCACTCATGAACCAGACAGTACCTCGAGTGTCAACATTGAAGTGGTGGAATTGATTCATAATATTCAGAAGATTTTCAGAAGAATGGTTGATGTTCTAGAGTAGTATTAGTTCTCTATTAATTAATTAAGTCATATAATTTAATTAAGAAAATAAATTATATCTGCAAAGATTAATTTATTGATTAATTGAAATAATTGATTAATTAATCCTGAATTAATATTAAGAATTTTCAGAATTGTAATTGAATTATAATAAGTTTTAATTCAATAAGACAATTAAAATTGAACTGGCATGACAATCCAGATTGTCATACCGAGTGTCATTCCAGGCCATTTCTAATTATCTAACCGAAAGTTCTAGCAGGGAGGATATTGTCTTGCCAGTTCAGTTTGATAGTCTTGCTAGTTCAATCTATTGTCTCACCGAAAGTCATGGTGGTTCAGCCGATTGTCTTGCTAGTTCAACAGACTGTCTCACCGATTGTCTCGCCAGTTCATTTGATTTCTGTTGATTCATTAAAAGACAACTGCAGCAGACATTCATTCTCAATCTACAACATTCAATACAGAGACCAATTAACGCAAGAACAGAAAGAAGCAGCAGCCGCCAAAGTTTAACTCTCAACTGCATTTCAGTTCATTTATTTCTAGTCATTAATGTGACGGTCTCAACCCCGGGGTCAGGGGCTGACGTCACCAAAAATATGATAAATTATAACAAAACTGCTAAATAAACTTTATTATAATACACGACCCCAACCAGGAGCCGAAACAGGTTCAAGTATTATTTAGGTTACAACACACACACTAACTTATTCAAAACCAGACACTCTCACTTATTACAGCAACTCATCAGACCTCAGGGCCTGATACAAACTACCTCGGAGGAGCCGGGACCGGAGGTTGACACTCTACGCTGACCTGGTCTTCTAGACATCTGCAATAAATAAATACAAAACAAGCTGCAAGGGTGAGCAATCTATTGCTCAACAGTACCTCTATATGAATAACCAGTAACAGGTTGTATAAAACAATATAGGAACATATATTAAACTGATATACGAGAAATCCGTATGCTTCACAACCTTGTCTCAATAACTTCTTTGCTTCCAAGATAGAAAGAAATTGCTTGTCCTGTTTTTGTCCTTGATAAACCATCCTTTTGTTGTCTTCTGAGTATAGTTGTCAAGCATATCTGATTCTAGTTCCCAGGTAGACTCTTCTACCCTATGGTTTCTCCAAAGTACTTTAACTATAGGAATAGATTTATTTCTAAGTACACGCTCCTTACGATCTAATATTTAGATTGGCTGCTCCACACAGGATACATCCGATTGAAGCTCGATCGGTTCATATTCAATTATTTGATTCGAGGTAGGAATGTACGGCTTCAACATTGACACATGAAATATATTATGGATATGTTGCCATTGCGGGGGTAACGCTATCTCGTATGCCACTTTTCCTTATGCTTCAAAACTTCAAATGGTCCTATATATCTCGAACTCAGTTTACCCTTCTGACCGAATCGAACCAATCCCTTCCATGGTGAAACTTTTAATAATACCAATGATCCTGTTTCAAAACTTATGTCTTTTCGATGCAAATCTGCATTCTTTTTCTGTCTATTCTGCGCGGCTTCCAATCTTTTCTGAATTAACATCACTGCTTCTTTTGTCTGCTGCACTAATTCAGGTCCTAACACTTTCTTCTCTCCTACCTCATCCCAGTATAGAGGTGATCTACACTTTCGTCCATATAAAGCTTCGTAGGGTGACATTCCAATGCTGGCATGGTAACTGTTATTATAGGAAAATTCTATTAATGGTAAATGATCGTCCCAACTTCCCTTGAAATCCAAAGCACATACCCTTAACATATCTTCGATCGTCTGAATCGTTCTCTCACTTCGGCCATCAATTTGAGGATGATAAGCGGTGCTCATATTTAATTTAGATCCTAAACACTCTTGAAACTTTATCCAAAATCTTGAATTAAAACTTGGATCTCGATCTGATACTATAGATACAGGTACCCCATGCTTGGAAACTATCTCATCTAAATATATTTTAACTAGCTTTTCCAGAGAATACTTTTCATTAATTGGGAGGAAATACGCTGACTTGGTCAATCTATCAATGATCACCCAAATGGCATCGTGATTCGATCTTGTCCTCGGCAAGCCTACCACAAAATCCATTCAATTTCTTCCCACTTCCACTGTGGAATTTCTAGAGGCTACAACAATCCACTGGGCCTTTGGTGCTCTACTTTTACTCTCTGACACACGTGACACTTGCTAACCCACTCCGCAATCTCTTTCTTCATTCCTGGCCACCAGAAGTGTTTCTTTAAATCTTGGTACATCTTCGTGCTACCAGGGTGAATAGAAAACCTAGAATTGTGCGCTTCATGCAATATTTTATTCTTCAGTTCTGCTACGTTAGGAATCCAGATACGAGAGGAAAACTTGTATAGACCGCGGTTATCCTTTTGAGTACATAATTCTTCTCATGTCAGATCTTCCAATTCTCGTTCCATAACTATTTCTTGACATCTTTTAATCTTTTCCATTAACGCTGGCTAGAAAGTAATCTCGTATAGCGATTCCCGATCTTCACCTGACACTTGAATTTCGATTTCCATCTTTTCCAAGTCCCGTGCCAATTTATTCGCGATACGGGCCATGTTTAATTTCTCTTTTCTACTTAGGGCATCAGCTACCACATTAGCCTTACCTGGGTGATAGTTAATTGAATAGTCATAGTCCTTAATCAACTCCAACCATCTCTTTTGTCTCATATTTAAGTCCTTTTGGGTGAATATATACTTTAAGCTTTTATGATCCGTGTAGATATCACACTTCTCTCCGTACAAGTAATGACGCCATAACTTCAAAGCAAACACTATAGCCGCCAACTCAAGATCATGAACTGGATATTTCTGCTCGTGGGGCTTTAACTGCCTAGACGCATACGCAATAACCTTATCATGTTGCATTAGCACACAACCTATTCCTTTAAGAGAAGCATCACTGTAAATTACGAAATTCCCGGTTTTATCTGGTAATGCTAACAGCGGTATTGTCACTAGTCTTTTCTTTAGCTTTTGAAAGCTTTCTTCACATTTCTCCGTCCAAACAAATCTCTCATTTTTCTGGGTCAGTTTGGTCAACGGGGTTGCAATTTTGGCAAAGTCCTTCACAAATCTTCGGTAATAGCCTGCTAATCCAAGAAAACTTCTAATTTCCGTCGGGGTCTTTGGCTGCTCCCATCTGGATACCGCTTCAATCTTTGCAGGGTCTACCTTAATACCATCTTTACCAACTATATGACCTAAAAACTGAACTTTCTCCAACCAAAATTCACACTTTGAGAACTTAGCATATAATTGTTTTTCTCTCAACCTTTGTAATGCAATCCTTAGATGTCCTGCATGGTCGTCTTTGGTCTTTGAATAGATGAGGATGTCATCAATAAATATAATAACAAACTTATCCAAGTACTCCTTGTACACCCGGTTCATTAAATCCATAAAAGCTGCTGGTGCATTAGTCAACCCGAATGACATCACTAGAAACTCGTAATGGCCATATCTGGTTCGAAAAGCAGTCTTTGGTATATCTTCAGGCTTGATCTTCAACTGATGATAGCCCGATCTTAAGTCAATCTTGGAAAAGCAACATGCTCCCTTCAGTTGATCAAATAAATCATCAATCCTGGGTAGGGGTACTTATTCTTGATGGTTAACTTATTCAATTCTCGTTAGTCAATACACAATCTCATGCTTCCATCTTTCTTTTTAACAAACAACACTGGCGCACCCCACGGGGATACACTTGGTCTGATTACCCCTTTATCCAAAAGTTCCTGAAGTTGTTTAGCTAGTTCTTTCATTTCTACTGGGGTCATACGGTAAGGTGCCTTTGAAACTCGTTCTGCTCCCGGAATCAAATCAATAGAAAACTCAATCTCCCGATCTGGTGGTAATCCTAGTAACTCGTCTGGAAACACATCTGAAAATTTATTAACTACCGAAATCTTCTTCAATTCGGGTATTCTCTTCTCAGTGTCCACAACATGAGCTAAGTATGCTTCACAACCTTATCTCAATAACTTCTTTGCTTCCAATATAGAAAGAAATTGCTTGTCCTATTTTTGTCCTTGATAAACCATCCTTTTGTTGTCTTCTGAATATAACAACATACTTAGGGCAAAAAGAAATGCCCGCAAATTTCTATTTGACATCTAGGGCAAAGCTGGTTTACTGAGACTTTATCCTGATTAGCTACCTCTATCGATAAGGGCTCATCTAAATTTTCTAACATCAAATTCATTTTATTCACACATTCTTTAGATATAAAGGACTTAGATGCTCCCGAATCAAATAAAACCTTAACAGGCACTGAATTTAGAGAAAGCGTACCTGCAACCACATCTGAATCTTGAGCATTAGATTTCTTGGTCATTTTAAAGGTTCTGGCTCTCGCTATACTAGTTGCTGGTCCTTGAGATTCATTACCTCCTACATTACCCTGAGTAGCCGTCTTGCAGTTTCTGGAGATGTGCCCAACCTTACCACACTTGAAGCAAGTGACTCCGACATTTCCTGGGTTACATTCTAACGCGTAATGACCCTTTTTATCGCATTTAAAACACTCGACATCCTTCCGACACATACCACTATGCTTTTTACCACATAACTTACAATCCACAACTGGTCTGGTTGACTGGACTGGGGCGGAGGCAACTAAAGTGACACCGGAATTTGTCTGAGCCATGCCTTGCCTTCTAAATCTCCGATTCTTATTCCGGCCAAACTTTCTTGGGAACTTCTGACTAGACTCCTCCTGGTCTGCATTAGCTGTACCACTTTCAAACTTTCTTTTCCGATCACCCCTTTCCTTGGAGGCCAACTTCCGATCACTCTCTATCACCAGGGCGGTTTGAACTACAGAGGTATATGTCTTAAGTTGCAGGGCTACCACTCCGCTACGAATTTCCGGCTTTAGTCCTTGCTGAAATCTCCTAGCTTTCTAAATCTCAGTGTTTACATATCCAGGGGCTAGTCGAGCCAACTCCGTAAACTTGGCCTCATACTAAGCCACGCTCCTTTCTCCCTGCTTCAATTCCAAAAACTCTACTTCCAACTGACTCTACAGACAATCCGGAAAATACTTTTCTAGGAACAGCTCCGTGAATCTAGCCCAAGAAATAGGACCTTCTCCTTCTAAGGCACACGCAGATTCCCACCAAAAACTTGCTTCACCTTTCAGAAAATAACTAGCATAATCTGACTTAGAATCATCACTCACCTGAGTAAGGGTGAAGGCTTTCTCCATTTCTTTAAGCCAAATTCTAACAGCAATCGGGTCTACCTCGCCCTTAAACTCTGGGGGTTTAACTGACTGAAAAGACTTGAAACTAACAGTCTGGTTCGGTTCTCTTGGCTGGGGTTGATGTTGAAGCTGTAACTGTTGTTGGATTTGTTGATGTTGTTGTTGTATAAATTGCTGCTGTTGTTGCTGCTGTTGTAGGAATTGCTGTTGCTGCTGCTGGAATTGTTCTTGCTGCTTAGCCATCTGATTAGACTGTTGGCGCAGCAAATCTAGTAATCCATCCATGACTGGGCCCCCTTCAGAGTTCCTACTCGAGGAATTGGACGGGAAATTTTTCTTGGGAGGCATTCTCCTGAAACACAACAAAAAGGTTTTATATGAAAATTGTGCCCCCGGGTAGCAACAGTTTTATGCATCAGGAGAATGCGGTCACAATTAAATATTCCCTTCCCTGTTTATTTGGAGTCCACCCATGATGCAACAATTACAACAATAACAATAACAGCAATAACAATAGTGCAATAAAATAAAACCGACAACCGTAACATCAGAAAATAGTAATACAACAACAGTACAAATCCATCTAACAACTACAGTACAACACTCATAGCATACTAAGTACACAACAAAATTAGTTGTCCTAGCAGCCCCGCCTAATACAAGCTACAATACAAAGAAAACATACATAAGAAAAACATGTACAGAACTCCTGCAACTAACTCCGAGCTCTGTATCTCACTCCAGCAAGTCTAATCTAGCCACTGCCACTGCCACCAATGGATCCTAATTCAAATACCAACCAGTTCACAAGATCCTGGTACTGAACAGCTCTAAACTCAGAGTTAATGAAACAGTCAATGGTCCGAGCTCTCTCTACTGCAGCCTGAGTCAAGGTTCGAACTCTCTCCTGCACATCTGAGGAAGGGGCAGGAATACCCTGGAAAGGCCCGACCGAAATCTGGTCAAGCTGAGCTGCTAACCCTGGGCTCTGCTCTCTGATCAAAGACTGGTTCACCGCTCGGTGAACATGGTAAGGGATCGGGGAGGATGCACCTGAATGAACAGAGGGAGGAACAGATGGTCTCGAGGTGGAGGAACTAGGACCACATCCTCGAGGGAAATCCCTAACAGCCGATACTGACCTTCGTACCCAGCGAGGATGGATACTAGGTCCTGACACACCTCCTGATACAACTGGAGGAACAGGTGGAGGAGGCATGTGAGTCTCCTCGGCTACAACATCCAAGATCTGCTCAGAATCTAAATCATCTGAGTCTGACGGGTTTCCCCGAGAAGGAGAACTAGAGATCACTATAGGGCACTGCCAATCATAACAATATACAGGAAATACAGAACAAGGTTAGGGCAAGTCTATTAAAATATTAATAGATGCCAGGGTAATGCCGTCGGAACCCTCGACTTACACTTAAGGTTGCTCCTCGACATGAGTTGCTGACTCACACTATAGGACATACTTCCTACACCTTACTAACTCATCTCTTAACCTAAATTAGGGACTTGAACCTGTGGCTCTGATACCATCTGTGACAGTCTCAACCCCGGGGTCAGGGGCTGACGTCATCAAAAATATGATAAATTATAACAAAACTGCTAAATAAACTTTATTATAATACACGACCCCAACCAGGAGCTGAAATAGGTTCAAGTATTATTTAAGTTACAACACACACACTAACTTATTCAAAACCAGACACTCTCACTTATTACAGCAACTCATCAGACCTCAGGGCCTGATACAAACTACCTCGGAGGAGCCGGGACCGGAGGCTGACACTTTACGCTGACCCGGTCTTCTAGACATCTGTAATAAATAAATACAAAACAAGCTGCAAGGGTGAGCAATCCATTACTCAACTCTATATGAATAACCAGTAACAGGTTGTATAAAACAATATAGGAACATATATTAAACTGATATACGACAAATCCGTAAAACAGGTATAAACTGGATATCAAAACTAGCATGCTTTGCAAAATAACATCATCTGTAGTGTGCTGCGTAAAAATACCAGAGTTCAATTTTAGCATGCTATTTCCTTTCCAAAACCACTGTCCATTGCTGGACCAATAAATCACCGGTCCCGTTACGGGGACTATAAACTATTCCAACTTTATCAGATATATAAAAGAGGATGAATTCTAGGGACAGCTGATCAGTCTATCCCACCACAAATTTCATTCGGGAACTCAGAGACTAGCTAGTCTCTGTCATGCTGGACTAAGCGCACTACCAGTGCGCGCATCCGACTTAGCCTCTTACGCAACCATGCTGGGCCGTTACCTAATAACGGACCTCTTACTCCAACTGACCATCCAATATCTGATTATTTTTATCCAGTTTCCAAAACCATTTACACCTATCTCTTTTTAAACCATTACAGCACACATTCTAAAATCTCTTTTTAATTTTTAATCAGAATCTAGAGATAGGAATTTTCAGAAGTTACTTTTTCCCCAAAACCTCAGTTAACAAAACATATTTAAATACGGGGAATACGTAACTTAAAACGTTCTGTTCCAGTACATATTTTAAATAAACAACTATTCATATATACTGAACTGTAAAAGATTAGTTCAGGGGTACTTGCCTTGCGAAGCTTTGCACTAACTTTGGCTTAATTCTAATTGACTTGAACTACCGGGTCCTTTGACTCGAACCTACGAAATCGAAACATCCAAGGTTAGACAACCCATTATGTTTAACTTTTCCTCACTAACTAATTACCCATCGCTATAATTTTCGACCCGTAAGTATATTAATATCAATAACATATACTTAATAATGGTGCACATAGCAATCAGAATTTAATTTGTATTAACGAGGTATATGAACTCGATTTATAATTTAAGGTAATTTTTAGAAAAATTGGACAGCGACTCCTCTGTTTATAGGTCTACCCGTCGAAACATTAATCGACGTCAAATCCCAAAAATATCAATTTGAATCGTCACATAACTAAATTTTAGTCCTGAACATAATTTATACAAATTTTATTTATTAAAATATTTAGGACTCAGAGTTATATCAATCCCGTCCACCGTCCGCTCGTAACAAGTCATCGCGGTATGGCGGCAAAATTTCGCGGGTACCCGATTAATTCTCGGGTTTCCAACACGAAACTTCGCCGATTAAGTATTAACAATTTCCCCGCATGAACAATAATTAATATCACGAAATTATTCAAGTAAAATCCTGCAGAAAAATTGCTAAAAATTATTATAATATTCAAATTCACATTCTGCAAAAACAGAATAGGAATCAAATGAAAACAAAACCACACAGTCAACACGCGCAAACGCGCCACCAAACTAACAAAACCGAGACACAACACAGGCGGCACCTTCACCTTCCACCACCACTCACATACTCTTAAACACACACACACAGACACATATATATATACATAGATAAACACATATATATGCATGCAGGTCAATAAACAAAACTAGGCCGGAGTATTCACCGGAGAAATCGGAAACCGAAACGGCGGCGAGAAGAAAATCGCCAGGAACAGCTATAATCGAAGAAGGGAAGAACATGAGAGGAGAAAAAAAAAACAGAGAGAGAGAGTAGCGAGAGAGAGATGAGATGATTCGAGAGAGAGAGAGACCGAGTTGAAATAAACCGAAAGGGAAAGAAATACCCCCTCCTTCTGTTAAGCCGCGTGTCCGATAAAAAGGGACACGTGACTACTTTATAGAGTGGACAAAATTTTTATAACCCCGAATCGTAAAATTGGCGATACATACCGCGCACGAGAGTTAGTCGGAAAAATTACAAAATAGTCTTAAAATATCACAAATAATTCAAAGCTATTAAAATTTTTTTTTGCATAATTTTAAACTTAATTTTGAATCGCGCTTTATACCCGCAATTAATGATTAAACGAAACAATGTGCGGGTAAAACTAACTCCGAAAATTCTTTAAATAATTTTAAAATTCTTAGAATATTGTAAACATAATAAAATATGAGTTTCATAATTTTTGAAGAATCCAAGAATTAAATATGGATTTTACAATTTAAATGAATTCAGAAAATCATTGAAGAATAAATAAATGACAGAATATTGATTTGTAAATTTTGTAAAATCCCTAAAATAATTAGCAAGGTTATAAAATCATAAAAACAATTTTGGAGACAACCCAAATAATTTCGGAAATAAAATTGTCATAAAATCACTTTAAAAAAAATGAAACCAAAAATAACGTTGTGCACCAGCTAATTATAAAGCACACTACGCAATCCAACAATCGCATATAATCGATGATAAGTAAACACAGAGACCATGAGTGATATAAACTTCTTTATTAATTAACTACGCAATAATTACATATTTAAATATTACAGAAATATACGAGTCGTTATAATTAAAGTTAAATCTAAACCCCTAGAAATCATTCTCTTGTTCTTGTGTAACTATCTAGCGGATCAAAATCCCTAGAACTTAATCTCAAATTGATTTTAGCATTTGATCTTTTTATTGCAAAATTAGAAAAAGTTCATGTCGAATTTATTCTAGATTTGTAATAATTTATTTGAGATTAATTCCTTGTAAACGATATCGTTGTTGTAACACCTTTCAAGTTTAATAATAGTTTTATTTAACTTGAATTTTGTTTCACTTTTTTTTATTCCGCATTAAATTCAATTAAACGGTAAAGTTTTTATTCAACCCCCATTCTACAAACATATTGGGACCTAACAATTGGTATCAGAGCCTTCTGATTAACGAACAAATCAAGATCCTAGACTTTTGTGATTCTTCCACTCCTTGAATTTTTATTTATTCAAAAATTCATAATGACTTCACAAAAAGTTGGAACCGTTAAAATCCCACTGTTTGATAAAGAAAATTATATTATGTGGAAGAAGAAGATGCTCTTGTTCTTACAAGTTGCAAATCCCAAATATCTGGATGTGTTAAAGAAGGGTCCAAAAATTCCGATGGTTATTGAACCAGAGGTTATAGAAAATGATGTTGTAATTACCAAAGCTAGAACCTATGTAAAAGATCCTGAGGATTTTTCTCCTGCTGAAAAAGAAGAAGCCTCCTTGGATGCCAGCCTTCAATTAATTTTAGTTGATTCCCTTGATTCCTGGATGAACAGACATGTGATGAACTATAAAATTTCCAAACACATCTGGGAAACTATTGAGGTGATTAATGAAGGCACGGAGGAAGTTCGGGAGAACAAGTTAGAGATCCTAACCTCCGAGTATGAACATTTTAAATCCAATCCAGCAGAAGGAATTACTGAAGTGTTTGAGAGGTACAATGCATTGATCAACAACCTGAACATAAATGGAAAATATTATTCAATCAAGGAAGTCAACAAAAAGTTCCTTTTAACACTGCCAACTCATCTTGAACATAGAATCACTGCCATAAGAGAAGCGAGAGATCTGAGTGAGATTTCTTTGGAAAGGCTCTATGGTGTGTTAAAAACCTATGAGTTGGAGCAGATTCAGCAGAAGGAAGTCTACGGGAAAGGTAGAGTGGTTAGCACGTCTACTGCTCTAGTAGCTGAACAACAATAACAACAACAACAACAACAACAACAACAACAACAACAACAACAACAACAACAACAACAACAACAACAACAACAATAACAACAACAATCTCAACAGTCAGAGAGAATGGTACAGTCTTCCAAGGCTGAAGAAAATGTGATAGTAACAGAATTTGATCCTCCTACTACAAATAAATTCGGTGATGATTTTTACTCCTGGGAAGAGCTGGAGCAATTGGAAGATGAGTCAATGGCCCTGATTGTCATGAGATTCTCCAATGTCAGATTCAAGAGGAATCCCAAGTTCAAGTACAGGTCCAACTACAACAGATTCCAGAAAGGTGGATCTTCATCCTCTAACACCAGCAGTGGTGGATACAAAAAAGGGATGGTTGATCGGAGCACCATTCGAAGCTTTAACTGCAATGAGTTAGGACACTTTGCTACAGAATGCAGGAAGCCAAAGCATGTAAGGAAGAACTCTTATGATTCTAATCAAAAGAGTAAATCTGAAAGGGCTTACCTGGCAAAGGGAAGAAGCTGGGATGATACTCACAGTGAAGATGAAGAAGTTGGGAATCTTGCTCTTATGGCTATTGATGGAAACACTTCATTGTCAAGAAAAGAGGTAAAATTTACTGATGCTGAATTAGTTTATCATCTAGGAGGCTCCTTAGATTGTGCTCGTCGTGATAATGAAATGTTAATTCAACAAATCAAAGACCTTGAGAAAGAGGTCAATGAATTAAGACTTGTGCATATTAATCAAGACAAATTAAAAGAACAAGTATCTTTTCTAGAGAATAGAGTTAACTGTTATAGACAACTCGAAACTATTCTCAAAGACAATATCACCGGTCTTGAGACTAAGGTTAAAGCTTACTATAATTCTTGCTCGAAGGCTAAAGAGTTCTACAATAAGCAAGCTATTAATCAAACATTTGGAGTAGGTTAAGATTACAATGTTGCTATTGGAGAATTAGGCATAAACTCCCCTCCTCATGTATGTGCTAAAGGTAGGGAAGTACCACATGTGCTTAAGGGTGTTGATAAACCCCTCTATAAAGAATCAATTGCTGAACCATTTGATGAGACCTCCTTTATTATTCAAGAAGAAATACGTACTGAAAATCTTGCTAATGAGAAGGTTGTTTCCAAGCCAAGTGTGTCGAAAGTTCCAGTCAAATTTGTGAAAGCAACTAAAACTAACTCAGACACACCTGAGTTGGATAACAAAAATGCCATGCCTACCATGCATAATTTGCCTATTGTTAATTCCTCTCATAAAGTATGTGGTGTTCCTAATTGCATGTCTTGTGCTTTTAATTTGATACATGCTTATTTTAATGGTAAGCATGTTTCTAGTGATAAGACTACTCCTCGTCAGCATATGAATAATAGGAAGCATAATAGGTCTAAGACTGCTAGTCCTCCTAAATCTAGAAAGGAGACATTTGTGCCTAAGCCTAAACAGAAATTTGTCAAGGCTGTTTACAAGGTCAAATGTCTAGTCGTTGAGAAAGTTGAGAACATAAAAGTTAAGAATGTTGTTTTGCCTGATAAAGGCCAATTCTACAAGTATGCCGGACCCAACCAAGTTTGGGTTCCGAAGAAGGTCTAATCCATTTGTATTGCAGGGCATTAAACAGGTGGAACCGGTAGTGTGGATTCTTGACAGCGGATCATCAAGACATATGACCGGAGATAGAGCCCTTCTATCAAATGTGGTTGAGAAAGCTGGCCCAGTGGTTACCTTTGGAGATAACAGCAAAGGTTTAACTGAGGGATATAGCTGTTTGCAAGTTGGAAATGTTATCATTGAAAATTTGTATATTGTGCAAGGACTTGAACACAATCTGCTTAGTATCAGTCAGTTCTGTGATAAGGGCTACTATGTTTTATTCGACAAGCTAAAGTGTCAGATCCTGCACAATAAAAGTGAAAAACCCTCCTTGATGGGAATCCGGAAAGGAAATTTGTTCGTAGCTGACATGAACTCTGGAAGCAGTCCCGAAGTCAATTGTTTCTATGTAAAGGCATCTCCAAATGAGAGTTGGCTATGGCACAAGAGACTTTCCCATCTAAATTTCAAAGCAATGAAATCTCTTGTCAAGAGAGAATTGGTCAGAGGTCTGCCTCAACTGGAATTCTCCCCAGAAGGACTGTGTGAGGCATGCTAGAAAGGAAAGTCAAAGAAAGCAAGTCACAAAGGCACTGACACATCCTCCATAACTGGTATTCTTCAATTATTGCACATGGATTTCTTTGGACCAGTTAATGTTCTTTCAATGTCAAAGAAGTGTTACTGTCTTGTGATAGTTGATGACTATTCCAAGTATACGTGGGTTTTATTCCTTCACTCTAAGGATGAAACACCACAAGTTGTGATTGATCATATCAAGTTGATCGAGTTAGATTCTAATGTCCGTGTTAGAGCAATAAGGTCAAATAATGGAACAGAATTCAAGAATTCACTTCTCAATGGATTTTGTACAGACAAAGGGATTACTAGACAATATTCAGCTCCTAGAACCCCTCAGCAGAATGGAGTGGTAGAAAGGAAGAATCGTACATTGATTGAAGCTGCAAGAACTATGTTAAGTGAATCAGGTCTTCCAATGTACTTTTGGGCTGAAGCTGTCAATACTGCATGTTATACTCAGAATCAAAGTCTAATCAACAAGGACCTCATGAAGACTCCTTATGAGATTATGAATGAACAGCAACCTTCTATCAAATACTTTCATGTATTTGGTGCCAGATGTTTCGTGCTCAAGGATGGAGATGATCATCGTGGTAAATTCGAGGCAAAGACATATGAGGGTATTTTTGTTGGTTATGGAAGAAGATCATATAGGGTGTATATCATTGATCAACACAAAATAACTGAAAGTGTCAATGTTACATTTGATGACACTAAACTCCCTAGTATCCAAACTGAAGATCCTTCTGAGAAACTGAAGTTTGATGATATGTCAGATTTAGAATCAGAAAATGATCAAGAACCTGAGGTTGCTACTGGTGAAGAACCTGTTAATCATGATGATACTCAAGGTAATGGTGATGGAAATATTGGCAACAATGGAGATACCACTACTACTGACGGAGAATAATCAAGTCAACCTGGCAACAACTCAGGGGGAGATGCTGAAGGATCAACTAGTAGGACACAACATCCCAATATATTTCAAGGCGAATCATCAAGATCAAATCTTCCAAGACAGACTGTCTGGAATAAAGCTCATCCTTTTGAGTTGATTATTGGTGATCCAGATGTTGGAGTCAGAACTAGACGTGCTACTCAAAATGAATGTCTGTTCTCAGGATTTCTTTCTGAGATGGAACCTAAGAAGATTGAGGAAGCACTGACTGATCCAGATTGGGTGATTGCTATGCAAGATAAACTCAATCAGTTTGAACATCAACAAGTCTGGAAACTGGTACCTAGACCTTCATACAAGAAAGCTATTGGTACTCGGTGGGTATTCAGAAATAATCTAGATGAAGATGGTGTGATTACAAGAAACAAAGAAAGACTGGTAGCTAAAGGGTATTCTCAAGCTGAAGGCATTGATTATGATGAAACCTATGCTCCAGTGGCTAGACTTGAGGCCATCAGGATATTTCTGGCATTCGCAGCATTCTCGAACTTTAAAGTTTATCAAATGGATGTCAAGAGTGCCTTTCTGAATGGAAGTTTGGATGAAGAGGTATATGTAGAGCAACCTCCTGGTTTTGAAGATCCAGATCATTTGGATTTTGTCTACTTTCTTTTCAAGGCTATATATGGTCTCAAATAATATCCGAGAAAATGGTATGACACTCTTTCTGAATTTCTAATTGAAAATGGATTTACTAGAGGTGTCATAGACAAAACTCTCTTTTCTAAAAAGCATAAGAATGATACTTTATTAGTCCAAGTCTATGTGGATGATATAATATTTGGGTCTACTAATGATAGTCTCTGTAAGAGATTTGCTAAGTTAATGCACAACAAATTTGAAATGAGCATGATGGGAGAGCTGAAGTTCTTTCTCGGATTACAAGTAAATCAAAGGTTAGATGGAATATTTATTTGTCAATCCAAGTATCTCAAGGAACTCCTCAAAAAGTACAATCTAGAGGATTCTGCATCAGCAAGGACTCCGTCATCTACAGCTGTCAAGCTTGGACTATGTGAAAATTCCATTAAGGTAGATGTCATAAGCTACAGAGGTATGATTGGCTCATTACTCTATCTTACCACAAGTAGACCAGATATTATATATGCTAAATGCTTATGTGCAAGGTTCCAAGCGGATCCTAGAGATATTCATCTCGTTGCTGTTAAACGAATCTTGAGATATCTTAAGGGAACACCAAATCTAGGTATTTGGTACCCTAAAGAATCTGGTTTTAACCTTGTTGGATATACAGATTTGATTACGCAGGAAGTGTTGTTGATAGGAAAAGCACCTCAGGGAGTTGTCAATTCCTAGGTAGCAGGCTAGTCTCATAGTACAGCAAGAAATAACAAACAGTTTCCAACTTAACGGCCGAGGCTGAATATATTGTTGTTGGAAGCTGCTATGCTCAGATCTTGTGGATTAGGAACTAGCTACGGGACTATGGCTCTGCATTGAACAAAATTCCTATTCTATGTGACAATACAAGTGCAATAGCCATCACTAACAACCCTGTGCAGCACACAAGGACCAAGCACATTGATATCAGGTATCATTTTATTAGAGAGCACGTCATGAATGCTACTGTTGAACTATTTTTTGTTCCAACAGAAGAACAAATAGCAGATATTTTCACTAAACCACTTGATGAATCCACATTTATCAGATTAGTTGGTAAATTGGGTATGTTGAATAGTTTTAGTGATTAAACTAGTTAATATCTGAGATATGTTCTTGAATGAATTTACAAATGAATTTTTCATGAATGAAAAATTCATTTGTAAATTTATTTTATCATGTTTACCATATTCCTTGCTTAAGTCTATGTAATTTTTATTATCTTATCTTCTTTATTTATTCAACTTGTTAATTTTAATATCTCAGAATATTTTATTTTCTCTAAAAATATTTTTCTATGAATTTTATTTGCTAAAATTCAAAATAAATCTATTTTTGGACTAAAAATATAATTATCTCTGAAATATTTTAATTTTGTAAATATTTTCTGCCATATTTATATTAGTCTTTATTTCAGTTTTCTGTAATTGTTAATATTTTCTGTATTATGTGTTTTTATATTTTTTTTAACTGCAACGACAATCGGCAAGACTATTACAATTATCTTGCTGAAAGTCATTCCAATTAACTTTGTTTATTTTAATTTTCAGTGTAGTTTTATACTGGCAAGACAATCGGTAATTGTCTTTCCAGTTTATTCGGTTGAACTTCCTTTTATTTTGTACTGATTTGACAATCGGTATGACTATCAGATTGTCATACCAGTTCTTTTTTATTTTCTGTTAAAATTTCTTTTTTTTGTACTGGTATGACAATCGGTATGACTATCGTATTGTCATACCAGTTATGTTTATTTTCTTTTTAAATTCAAAACTTTTGCCTGGTATGACAATCGGTATGACAATCCCGGATTGTCATACCAGTTGCAGTACTTGGGTCTTTTTTTTTGTCTTCTTTCTCACAATCAAATCAATTCTCTATCTCTCTCATTTCGAACAGACCATCCGCCATTGTCACTCTCTTCCTTGCTCGAGTTTTTACTCAGCACACTCAATTGTTATATACATACACTTGTATACATACAGGAGTGAAGTGCTGCCCATTTTATTTTCTTTCAATCACTTGTATACATATAGAAGGTGCATAATCGCAAATTGTTAAAATTAGAAAGAAAATCAGATTGGTATAACTCAAGTTAGTCCATCAAGACAATGAGATAGATAGAACGGTTATGAATGAGCTGACCCTTTTGTTATAGGCATAACGAGTTCATAAGATATTTAAATGTATATAGCTGAGAAAGGTAATTTAGTTCCCTACGTATAAAAATGAAGGGTGATTTAGGTTATGTGAGTAACTGACAGATTTAATGTCAGTGAAAGACCGCTAAATTGTGATTAAAATAATGAGACCGAGGAATTATAGGAAAGGTACTTGGGGAATATCATAGTTAACGTCAGAAAGCCAATGCGCCCTGGTTCCCGTGCATCATTTACAAATGAAGAAGAAGATTACAGGAACGGTTACCTCCAGTGCGATAGGAAGTGATTACAAATTAGATTAATTGAACGAAGAAACATATGAGGACGAGATTCAACACCGAGTAACAATTGGAAATGCATGTAGGCACGAGTTACTAGAATTAGAAAGAAAAAGAGAATTAAGATGTGTTATGTTGTTCCTCCTAAGTAGTAAATAGACATGATAAGTAGAAGTGAGTTGGCTTCACCGTTACCCATACAGCGCATTCATAAGGCATTGATCTGTAGATATTCGGAAGGAGTAGGTTAGCTCCAGTATATATAGGAGATGGAGAGTTGAATTGAGTTATGCAAGCAATAAATAAAATATGATGTTAGCAAGAGGCTATAAAGGAAAGATTGGTATTATACGTTAAAGTTATGAAAAATTATGAGGTTGAGAGATTAACCTGAGGAAATGAAAGTTATATACTTGAAAAATAATAGTATTATTCCTTAGCGTGATTCTGAGGACAGAATCCTTTTAAGGGGGGAAGGATGTAACATTTGGGAAATATCGTATAATTATTTATATCAATATATGATTATTATGTGAATATTATATGAATTTTTGGTGAATTATCTGGTGTTTGATAATAATATTTGGATGTTTGTATGTAATAAAATGTGAGTATGTTAATTTTAATATGTCCAGAATAAAATATAGATAATTAAGGTATTTTTCTGGTAATTTTTGGAATGTTAGATGATTTTATAATAATTTATGAAATTATTAATTATTTTCTGAATAATTACAAAATTATTTTATAAAGCCGGGAATCAGCCGACTTCAACCGTTTTTACGTTTTTATAACCCGAAACTCTTCCGGAAACTCCTTCCTAACCTAATCTGGTAATTCCGGACATTCTCCGTGTTTTGACTTTTTCGATCCGGGTTACGATTTGACCTGTAGGAGTACCGGTATGAAATTTTCGATACGCAAATCATTTCATATATCGATAAGAATTTATATTCTCAAAAGGCGAGACATTATCACTTTAATTTCGTATAAAGTATTTTATAGGAAGCTCTGTTTTGATAATTGTCCAATTTTGATATTAAAATCGTATCGTCTTTTCAGTTACTTAGCGACTTAGTAACCTATTTTCAGATCCAAAAGGTAAATGTAATTATCAAATTATTAAATAAATCCAATGTGTGATGATTCGGTCAGTTATGTGATGTGTAGTATTAATTGTTTGTGATTTGTTGGACGCGAAGATTAATGTCATAATTAATTATCGAGTTGTATGAATTTAATTTAATTTAAAATGATTTCCTGACCCCATTTAATTATAAAATCAATATTTAATTCCAGAATGCTGCAAAAATCATGAAAATTTTATTATATTAACTTTCAAATATTTTAAGCATTTTAAAATGATTCTGACAATTTTCTGGCTTTTATTCACCCACACATTTATTCGTATAATCAATAAATACGGGTACGTTACGCATCATTAAAAATATTTCAAAGAATTATGAAAATTTTATTTATTAAATTTTTAATTACTTCGATAAATTTTAAAAGGTAATTTGGAAATTTCTCGAGTTATGTTACTCGTAAATGGATCGTTAAATTGTTATATTCCGTTACGAATTCAGAAATTATACTAAAAATGATTAACATAAAGGATAATTACAACCCTCATCTCTCTCATCCTTCCAATCTCTCTCTCGGGTTATCTCTCCCCTCTCTCTTTCTTCCCTCTTCTTCTCCCTCTCGATTTCTTCTCTTCCTCTCTCTTTATTCATCAATCTCTAAATTTCTTTTCTTTCACTGCAATTGCTTCCCCTCTGCCTCCGTTTACCCTATTCCTCGGTAACTTTCCGGTCGCCGTTTTATATATTCCGGCTTGTTTCCGTTTGGTGTGTGTATAGAGTGCGTGTGTGTGTGTACTGTAAGGTGTGTGCTTGCGTGTATATGTCGATGGTGCAACTGTGTTGCCTTGAATCTCCGCCTCTCCTCGGTTTTCCGGCGAGATGGTGGTGAGTTGGGCGGCGCGTGTGCGTGTATTGCGTATATATGTGTGTGTTCTGATGTGTTTTCAGTTATTGTCGTGCTTTGTTTTTCCAGTTATGCCCCCTG
Organism: Apium graveolens; assembly: GCF_009905375.1. Classification (NCBI taxonomy): domain Eukaryota; kingdom Viridiplantae; phylum Streptophyta; class Magnoliopsida; order Apiales; family Apiaceae; genus Apium; species Apium graveolens. Next base: position 93,774,750 of record NC_133655.1, on the reverse strand, counting down.
TGATTCCCTGTTGTGCGAGCTGTTGTGTTGGCGCGTGTTGTGCGCTTGTGCTTGCGTTGAATCGAAACTGTTATTAACTATATTTTTATTTTAATTTTCTGCAGAAATCATTTGATTGCAATTCTTGAAATAAAAAGATTCTCGTGTGGATATTATAATAATTAATCGATGGAATTCGTGTCGGATGTCCGTAATAAACGGAAACCCGCGAATTTTATCGCCGTCGGCGATGAGCTTCGGCGAGCCGACGGTCGACCGTGATGATTTTAATCTGAGTCCTACGTTATTAATTAAATAAAAATAGTTGGTAAATTAGTTGCGAAACAAAAATGCGAATAAAATAAAAATACGAATAAAAATGCAGAACACGAATAGTAATAATAATTAAGCGAATCGGAGTTTGGGACTTGGTAATTGGATTGTGGATTTAATTATGGTGTGGCTGTTGTTGTGATTTGACGTCGATTTGATTTCGACGGGTAGGCCGATAAACAAAGGACACGCTGCCCGATTTTCGGGAAATTAATTCCGAAAATACGAAAACGTAACCTGTAATTGTCGGAGACGTCGAACAAGGATATAATTGAACTTTATGAAACTGACTTGTGTGATGTGACAAGATATTTTGTGAATAATCGATTACCCTATTTTTCAAAACGACAAACATACGTATTTTCCGAAATTAAATACCAAACCGATTTTCGAAGATGTGAACCGTAATTGCTATGTGTATTTCGATAATACATATAAATATGAATTCGGTTATGAAATCGTACGGGTAAAATAGAATAGTGATTTGATGTAAGCTTAAGCGATTATCTGAATTAGGATATTTCAACCCTGTAGGTTTTAGACGGAAGACCCGAGACGTGACATCGGACTAGGAACGATCTAGTGATTAGACGTCGAGATCAACGAAGTTCCAACCAAAGGGTCTGAATGTTGGGATCGTATCGAGAATAGGATAGTAGGTGCATGATAAAGTCGAACGATCTAAGTCGAACCAAAGTCAACCAGTAATAACGGTTAAAGCTTATTGAGGCAAGTATTCTGGATTTTTCTTTTAAAATACTGCAAGTATTCTGGATTTTCTTAATTTTCTTTTACCTTTCTCCTTAAATACTGTAAATATTTATTCGCTCATATTCTAAGTTCAGAATAGTTAAACTGTTTTATATTTCGCTGCAATTACTCTTATTATGCCAGTTCTTTCCATTATTGTTTCTATAATTCGATTACTCTCTTGAGCAAATTCCCATTCGTTCGGGTTATTTGCGAACCCTAATTTGGGATGTTTTGAAATCAAAATGATTTGATATCAAAATACTCTACGGGCTGGACGGTTATTATGAGGACCAGTGATGAGCTGGATCCTATGGGCCGGAGATGGACCGGACCCCTTTAGGCCATAGTTGCCTGGGTGCCCCATATGTTGGTTGGGTCTATGCAGTTAGGTATAGATCCGCACTATCTCCTGACTGATCAGCAGGTTATAGTGCATATGTTGGTTTTAGTGTCCAGTCTAATTTATTGTTGATCGCCATTAATGGCATTCCCTCTTGAAATAAAATGTGATTATGGGTTAAAGTTATTCTTTCTTAGCCCTCAGTTTCGGGAAATTACAATGTTTCTAAATATATTCGAGGTTCAGATTGTTGCTGCAGCATTAGTTGCTCAGTGATAGTTAGGATTTCGAATGAATTGAGATCTTCTTAATTATTCAACCCGTCCTTATCAGGCTGGTTTAGCAGGCTAAGTCTATGGAAACTTAGTTGATAATGATGGATACTGAATAGTTAGGAATTTCTTGAACGTCGTTTTATGAATAGTTATTGCATCCATTGCTCAATTATGAGATGATACCAGAAGCTATTTTGAAAACACGCGATCTCTAAAAGCTTTGACAAAAATGTCATTATGTCCTTTGTGATTTATAGCAATGCAAATCAAATTGATTTTAAGTTGATAAAGTATATCCTTTAAATGATTTCGTGTTTCACTCTTCAAAATATTTCAGAAATTTTGTCTGAAAGTTTTCTTTAAAATTAATGTTTAAGACTCAAATTATATACTTGCTGGGCATTTTTGGCTCACTCTTGCTTTGTCAATTCTTATTTCTGCCAGAAACAGATAAGGATAAAAATGAATAGCTTAGATAGACAGCAGAAGTTCGAGAAATCTCCGCTGCGAGAGGTTGAAGAAGTTAGAAGAATATGATTCGAGCATTAATTCAGAGGTATTTACAATTGTATTTTAGTTGTTGTAAGTTGTAGAAGATTAGATTCTTGTTTCATACCATAACCTGTAAACGATCCGGATTCAAGGGGTTATTTATTTATTTCTTTATTCTATGTAAGGATTGTTTAGTGACACCAAATCTTGACCCCGGATTTGGGGTGTTACAGTTGGTATCAGAGCTGCAGGTTATTGGTCACTGAAATAAGAATAGGTTAGAGTAAGATAGGAATGATAGATCGTACAGGATAGGAAAGACCCTAGGCATACTCAGGTTAAGTTGAGTTGAGTGCGAATTAGGGTTAGCGGATCCGATCTGGAGTTGCTAAGATAGGATCGTTGAGAAAGTGTAAGGTGAATATCATAAAATTTTAGGTATATTGAGTTATCAGATTATACAATAATGAGGAATTGACGGATCGTTGGAGACGGGGTAGGTTACCCTACTTTTCACGTGGTTTTGAAGAATATGCGATCGATTCTTGTGAGAATTGTGTAAGAGAAGTTACGATTTAACTTAGAATTAGGTATTAGGACGAGTTCCACGTTGAGGGCAACCAGTTGATGGAAGCTGATGAAGAACCAACGTTGCATGTTTCGAAGGCACCGCCGTGGTGAGAAGGATCCTATCACTTATTGGAAGCTGCGTGAGGAATGATATCTACCTTCCTAGATATAGGTAAGACTAGCAAGAAGGTACGACCCTATATACATATAGAACATCGAATCACATGCGTGGTTGTAAGCATAACATCAAGGACGATGACAAGAATGTCAAAGATATTACTACAAGTCAGCGTTGTGATAGAATTGCGAATAAGATGATTTACGACGGTGAATGAAGTTTTGGCGACTAATCTGTGCAAGCTGAATTCGAGGAAATATAGAAGAGGTATCAAAGTGAAGAGACCCTTAGATAGGACATTATTTAATTAGACATTTCATTGTTAAACCATAAAAATAGCAAGTAATGTATATAGTAATGACGACCAAATATTTGATTTCCAAAACTTTAAAATGAGATTTCGGAAAAGATTTTCTTAATCAATTTTCAGAAGATTTTTGCATGAAATGAGTTTTACAAATGGGTTGTCAAACTACTACTTATGTTCTTGTTATTATAAAGAGAAAATGATCTAAAAAGAAGAATGGAATTAGACTCAGTGTTGTTATTCAAAGGGCCAAGTAGACCCATCAGCAGGAAGAAGGTTTAAGGTTGCTGTGAAAATGAAAGTAAACGTTGTTTAATAAAATCAATAATTGAATCAACGTATTAAAATATTATTTCCCCACTTTATAAGATTAATAAAAAAAATTTAACGAGATTCGTGATTCGAATGGACGGAGGATGATTGAAGGAAATGGCAGAATCTTCTAGATGATTGGAGAAGAATCGTATTTCTATCAATGAAATAGAGGCATTACGTGATCAATGGGTATTTTACATGACATAGATGAAATCTGAAGCTGTGATTTTAACTTCGGAATGACGCGATTAAGATTAAATTATTGAAGCATTTGGTGTGAGGGCATTTCCAGGAAGTATTTCAAAGCAGTGATGTGACTTGAATCGTGAACCTGTATCCGCACGATCCTGAAGGCATACGTAAGTGAAGCGTGGAAGGTGATCGGCATTGACATTCTTTTTCTAGTATGATAACATATATTCTTCTCGAATTTAAATATGTATGAGCTTTTTCGGTTGATAAATCATATGAGGCGGAAACGAAAGAACATTCTTGTATCCCTTCTGAATTGTTGCTTTTCTCAAATTCTTGATTCCCAATTGAGACAACAGTGTTATGATATGACGTTTTGTCGAAATGACGAAAAGTCGGGTGGGACGCCACCTAATCATGGGTTGTATGCCATATAGTATGAAAGACTGGCCATCTTGAGTACGAATATGGTTGTCTCATCCTTCACTCATTTTTCTTCCTTCAATCAGTTGTCGCATTGTTATTTCTTATTCCGTTTTTCAATCAAAATCATGTTTACAAACTCTCCTCTTGCATCGAGTCTGTTCTTTGATGATTCCAAAAGAAATAGAATAGTCAGTGCAACAGGTAGAATTACATGTCAAAGGAGAATATGATTGCAAGTTGATAAATAATGCACTTCAAACTAGAGGATTTCAACGCGAAATGAATGGTTAGTGAATCGTACATTTATTACAAAATAAGGAAGCAAAGTTATGTGCGTCAGACGCTGCAAACAAGTATCGGGATGATAATCAAAGATCAAGGAAATTCCGAACAACGACTCAGACATGTAATTATGACGTGAAACATCCCTTCGTCGCTGGAAGATACTGTTCGTGAAGACTCAAGATGGAAGAAATCTTTAATATAATCAAACTTCGAACGTGTTCTTCAAGAAATTGTAAAATTTTCTAATTTGCATAAATAAGTGATGATGAATCCAATGCTCATACCCGGGTCAGTAACGGAAGTTCGATGCGAAGCCATAAATAGAGATGAAGTAATGGTGACTCGATTGTGAAATTTTTCAAGAAATAATAATCTAACGGTTGAGTTTTTACGAGATTGTGACGGTAATAATGAAGACCGTGCGCAGTTATTAAAAGATAAACCGATTAATAATGGTCAGAAATAAATTAACAGAATCATGAAATCAAACCTTAAATTCATTAAAGACAATTCGTAATATTCTAAAAAGAATTGAGAAAGGTATGGTTATATTAATCATTGTGGGTTTCAGATCCAATCCCAATTAAAAAGAGATATGCTATACTAGTTAGATGCTGATTAAAGGTGAATTGTGGGAATTGATGATTTGGTTGATGGAAGTGGACGTATATGATTGTGGATGACTTGGTTGATTGATGGTGTCGGCTTGAGTCCGACTAGTAGTCAATGGTGTAGGGGGAAGTACTGCCCAAATTTTCAGAAATTACCCTATAGTTAAGAACAAAGAAGTATATTGTCATTCTCGTCAGCATTCCAGATAATTGCAATCTCGGTTCTTGAGAAAGTTGTTATGACCAAACCGACTTTATGTAATTGGTCTTTGATTCCAGTTAGCTAGTCAGCACTTGGTTTAAGTGATCATTTAAAGGAGTTGATTGATCCACTTTGCCAACTAATGGTTAGTTAAATGGAAATCGATTCCAATTAGATTGAGTCAGGCTCTAACATGATTTACAGATCTGAAATTAAAGCGATAAGAAAAAAAAAAAATATACGGGCGTTAACGTAAATTGAAGGCTTAGTTTAATTAGCGTGATGTTGTTGTGATCGGGTGCAAGGTTGATCCAGAAGAATACGCTCTTTTAGATGAATAAGAGGAACAGGAAGTTATTGGTACACGCTAGTAAGAAGAATATTTTTAAGAACTGAAGGTTCAAGATAAGGTAAAGGGATTATATCATCTGTAATAGTTTTCCCGGAAGAACTTGGATGTATACCCATATCAAATGATGAATTAATAGAATATTTGAATGTACACTTCTTTTGAACGGCGATTGAATGGAAGTTGTGGTAGAATAACGGAAAGCTCGCAAATTCAAGCACCCAATGAAAGACGAAGATTGATGAAGTCCGCATGTGAACTCAGGAAAAAGAGATGATGGTCAATAAAGAAAAGTCAAACGCGCGATCTGTGATACGTCAAGCAAAGCTAAGGAAATAACTACCGAGGAAATTCGACAATTTTGTTAGTAAGAATTTAAATAGTACAAATAAAAGCCTTCATTCCAGTGTGAACTCCAGAAATGACCTATCCAATAATAAACAAAGTAATATTACTAAGAAAAAGAAATTCGTTATGTATGAACAAGATAATGAATAATGAGAACGAAGTACTAATCAAGACAAGAAGTGAAATCAAAAGGATGATAAAGAAATTTTATAAAATAATCCAGAAAATATGCAAGTTGGGAACGTCGGTTGTGCCAGAATTATTAGGAGAATGAGATGGAACGTCGATAGTTGAAAATAGGAGTTCGTTCCCAAGAATGCATGTAAGCAGGGGAATGAATAAAGGGATAGGAAAAGTTAGAAATTGAGAGCAGGTTTGATCCGACTTCTGGAATATACTGATACTTATTTTGTTGTTAAATATCAAAGGTGGTATTAATATAGATGATTGGTGTTGACTTCAGTATGGAACGTTGTTAGCATCAAAGTTCATATTTATATCTAATTTAATATGACAATAAAATTAGTATTAGTACCAGGAGTTCGGCTTTGAATAAAGTTATGGTTCATTCTATTCCAAAGTAATATTCTATTTAAAGAGTAAAAGATTTCACTTGATGAATCTACTTGTTAATATTTAAAAGGAATTGAAAAATACTACAAAATGGTGAGTTAAATGCGATGGTCGAGATTGCCTTTTTAATTGTTAGTTTTAATATATTCAAAACATTTCGAAGCATTAAACGCCATAAGTTTAGTATGTCAGGCGGATACGGAGTGAAAGTACAAGAAACCAACTAAAGGTTCTCGAATACGATTAAAAACAATTATAGGCCAGATTAACTAAACAGAAGGAGACGCGAGAAGTAAAGTTGAACAGTCAGGAAAATAGAAGGTGCATAATCGCAAATTGTTAAAATTAGAAAGAAAATCAGATTGGTATAACTCAAGTTAGTCCATCAAGACAATGAGATAGATAGAACGGTTATGAATGAGCTGACCCTTTTGTTATAGGCATAACGAGTTCATAAGATATTTAAATGTATATAGCTGAGAAAGGTAATTTAGTTCCCTACGTATAAAAATGAAGGGTGATTTAGGTTATGTGAGTAACTGACAGATTTAATGTCAGTGAAAGACCGCTAAATTGTGATTAAAATAATGAGACCGAGGAATTATAGGAAAGGTACTTGGGGAATATCATAGTTAACGTCAGAAAGCCAATGCGCCCTGGTTCCCGTGCATCATTTACAAATGAAGAAGAAGATTACAGGAACGGTTACCTCCAGTGCGATAGGAAGTGATTACAAATTAGATTAATTGAACGAAGAAACATATGAGGACGAGATTCAACACCGAGTAACAATTGGAAATGCATGTAGGCACGAGTTACCAGAATTAGAAAGAAAAAGAGAATTAAGATGTGTTATGTTGTTCCTCCTAAGTAGTAAATAGACATGATAAGTAGAAGTGAGTTGGCTTCACCGTTACCCATACAGCGCATTCATAAGGCATTGATCTGTAGATATTCGGAAGGAGTAGGTTAGCTCCAGTATATATAGGAGATGGAGAGTTGAATTGAGTTATGCAAGCAATAAATAAAATATGATGTTAGCAAGAGGCTATAAAGGAAAGATTGGTATTATACGTTAAAGTTATGAAAAATTATGAGGTTGAGAGATTAACCTGAGGAAATGAAAGTTATATACTTGAAAAATAATAGTATTATTCCTTAGCGTGATTATGAGGACAGAATCCTTTTAAGGGGGGAAGGATGTAACATTTGGGAAATATCGTATAATTATTTATATCAATATATGATTATTATGTGAATATTATATGAATTTTTGGTGAATTATCTGGTGTTTGATAATAATATTTGGATGTTTGTATGTAATAAAATGTGAGTATGTTAATTTTAATATGTCCAGAATAAAATATAGATAATTAAGGTATTTTTCTGGTAATTTTTGGAATGTTAGATGATTTTATAATAATTTATGAAATTATTAATTATTTTCTGAATAATTACAAATTTATTTTATAAAGCCGGGAATCAGCCGACTTCAACCGTTTTTACGTTTTTATAACCCGAAACTCTTCCGGAAACTCCTTCCTAACCTAATCTGGTAATTCCGGACATTCTCCGTGTTTTGACTTTTTCGATCCGGGTTACGATTTGACCTGTAGGAGTACCGGTATGAAATTTTCGATACGCAAATCATTTCATATATCGATAAGAATTTATATTCTCAAAAGGCGAGACATTATCACTTTAATTTCGTATAAAGTATTTTATAGGAAGCTCTGTTTTGATAATTGTCCAATTTTGATATTAAAATCGTATCGTCTTTTCAGTTACTTAGCGACTTAGTAACCTATTTTCAGATCCAAAAGGTAAATATAATTATCAAATTATTAAATAAATCCAATGTGTGATGATTCGGTCAGCTATGTGATGTGTAGTATTAATTGTTTGTGATTTGTTGGACGCGAAGATTAATGTCATAATTAATTATCGAGTTGTATGAATTTAATTTAATTTAAAATGATTTCCTGACCCCATTTAATTATAAAATCAATATTTAATTCCAGAATGCTGCAAAAATCATGAAAATTTTATTTTATTAACTTTCAAATATTTTAAGCATTTTAAAATGATTCTGACAATTTTCTGGCTTTTATTCACCCACACATTTATTCGTATAATCAATAAATACGGGTACGTTACGCATCATTAAAAATATTTCAAAGAATTATGAAAATTTTATTTATTAAATTTTTAATTACTTCGATAAATTTTAAAAGGTAATTTGGAAATTTCTCGAGTTATGTTACTCGTAAATGGATCGTTAAATTGTTATATTCCGTTACGAATTCAGAAATTATACTAAAAATGATTAACATAAAGGATAATTACAACCCTCATCTCTCTCATCCTTCCAATCTCTCTCTCGGGTTATCTCTCCCCTCTCTCTCTTTCTTCCCTCTTCTTCTCCCTCTCGATTTCTTCTCTTCCTCTCTCTTTATTCATCAATCTCTAAATTTCTTTTCTTTCACTGCAATTGCTTCCCCTCTGCCTCCGTTTACCCTATTCCTCGGTAACTTTCCGTTTGGTGTGTGTATAGAGTGCGTGTGTGTGTACTGTAAGGTGTGTGCTTGCGTGTATATGTCGATGGTGCAACTGTGTTGCCTTGAATCTCCGCCTCTCCTCGGTTTTCCGGCGAGATGGTGGTAAGTTGGGCGGCGCGTGTGCGTGTATTGCGTATATATGTGTGTGTTCTGATGTGTTTTCAGTTATTGTCGTGCTTTGTTTTTCCAGTTATGCCCCCTGTGATTCCCTGTTGTGCGAGCTGTTGTGTTGGCGCGTGTTGTGCGCTTGTGCTTGCGTTGAATCGAAACTGTTATTAACTATATTTTTATTTTAATTTTCTGCAGAAATCATTTGATTGCAATTCTTGAAATAAAAAGATTCTCGTGTGGATATTATAATAATTAATCGATGGAATTCGTGTCGGATGTCCGTAATAAACGGAAACCCGCGAATTTTATCGCCGTCGGCGATGAGCTTCGGCGAGCCGACGGTGGACCGTGATGATTTTAATCTGAGTCCTACGTTATTAATTAAATAAAAATAGTTGGTAAATTAGTTGCGAAACAAAAATGCGAATAAAATAAAAATACGAATAAAAATGCAGAACACGAATAGTAATAATAATTAAGCGAATCGGAGTTTGGGACTTGGTAATTGGATTGTGGATTGAATTATGGTGTGGCTGTTGTTGTGATTTGACGTCGATTTGATTTCGACGGGTAGGCCGATAAACAAAGGAGACGCTGCCCGATTTTCGGGAAATTAATTCCGAAAATACGAAAATGTAACCTGTAATTGTCGGAGACGTCGAACAAGGATATAATTGAACTTTATGAAACTGACTTGTGTGATGTGACAAGATATTTTGTGAATAATCGATTACCCTATTTTTCAAAACGACAAACATACGTATTTTCCGAAATTAAATACCAAATCGATTTTCGAAGATGTGAACCGTAATTGCTATGTGTATTTCGATAATACATATAAATATGAATTCGGTTATGAAATCGTACGGGTAAAATAGAATAGTGATTTGATGTAAGCTTAAGCGATTATCTGAATTAGGATATTTCAACCCTGTAGGTTTTAGACGGAAGACCCGAGACGTGACATCGGACTAGGAACGATCTAGTGATTAGACGTCGAGATCAACGAAGTTCCAACCAAAGGGTCTGAATGTTGGGATCGTATCGAGAATAGGATAGTAGGTGCATGATAAAGTCGAACGATCTAAGTCGAACCAAAGTCAACCAGTAATAACGGTTAAAGCTTATTGAGGCAAGTATTCTGGATTTTTCTTTTAAAATACTGCAAGTATTCTGGATTTTCTTAATTTTCTTTTACCTTTCTCCTTAAATACTGTAAATATTTATTCGCTCCTATTCTAAGTTCAGAATAGTTAAACTGTTTTATATTTCGCTGCAATTACTCTTATTATGCCAGTTCTTTCCATTATTGTTTCTATAATTCGATTACTCTCTTGAGCAAATTCCCATTCGTTCGGGTTATTTGCGAACCCTAATTTGGGATGTTTTGAAATCAAAATGATTTGATATCAAAATACTCTACGGGCTGGACGGTTATTATGAGGACCAGTGATGAGCTGGATCCTATGGGCCGGAGATGGACCGGACCCCTTTAGGCCATAGTTGCCTGGGTGCCCCATATGTTGGTTGGGTCTATGCAGTTGGGTATAGATCCGCACTATCTCCTGACTGATCAGCAGGTTATAGTGCATATGTTGGTTTTAGTGTCCAGTCTAATTTATTGTTGATCGCCATTAATGGCATTCCCTCTTGAAATAAAATGTGATTATGGGTTAAAGTTATTCTTTCTTAGCCCTCAGTTTCGGGAAATTACAATGTTTCTAAATATATTCGAGGTTCAGATTGTTGCTGCAGCATTAGTTGCTCAGTGATAGTTAGGATTTCGAATGAATTGAGATCTTCTTAATTATTCAACCCGTCCTTATCAGGCTGGTTTAGCAGGCTAAGTCTATGGAAACTTAGTTGATAATGATGGATACTGAATAGTTAGGAATTTCTTGAACGTCGTTTTATGAATAGTTATTGCATCCATTGCTCAATTATGAGATGATACCAGAAGCTATTTTGAAAACACGCGATCTCTAAAAGCTTTGACAAAAATGTCATTATGTCCTTTGTGATTTATAGCAATGCAAATCAAATTGATTTTAAGTTGATAAAGTATATCCTTTAAATGATTTCGTGTTTCACTCTTCAAAATATTTCAGAAATTTTGTCTGAAAGTTTTCTTTGAAATTAATGTTTAAGACTCAAATTATATACTTGCTAGGCATTTTTGGCTCACTCTTGCTTTGTCAATTCTTATTTCTGCCAGAAACAGATAAGGATAAAAATGAATAGCTTAGATAGACAGCAGAAGTTCGAGAAATCTCCGCTGCGAGAGGTTGAAGAAGTTAGAAGAATATGATTCGAGCATTAATTCAGAGGTATTTACAATTGTATTTTAGTTGTTGTAAGTTGTAGAAGATTAGATTCTTGTTTCATACCATAACCTGTAAACGATCCGGATTCAAGGGGTTATTTATTTATTTCTTTATTCTATGTAAGGATTGTTTAGTGACACCAAATCTTGACCCCGGATTTGGGGTGTTACAACTTTTCCTATAGAATTTCTTATAACTTCACAGTGTTCTTCAAAGAAATCCACATGATAACCTCTGTCACAGATTTGACTCACACTCAGCAGATTATGTTTAAGTCCTGAGACAAGAGCTACTGTTTCAATGATGACATTCCCAAGATTAATATTGCCATATCCCAGAGTTTTTCCCATGTTGCCATCTTCATAAGAAACTCCTGGGCCAGCTTTCTGCACAAAGTCTGAGAGCAGGGCTTTATTTCCAGTCATATGTCCTGAACATCCACTATCCAGTACTAGGATGTTTTTCCTGTTGCCCTGCAATCACAAATACCACTAATGGTTAGTTTTAAGGACCCGGACTTGCTTGGATCCTTTGGCCTTTTTTAAGTTTGTTAGCATTTGCAGCGGATTTAATATCAGAGTTTATGCTAACATGCTGTTTATCAGAACTTATATCAGACTTTGCATCAGACTTTACACTAGAAGGAATTAAAGCAACTTTCTTCAAAGAAGGTTTAATTTGATAATAATCATAGTACAAACTATGATATTCCTTACAAGTATAAATGAAATGTCATAAACTACCACAATAAAAACAAGGATTTTGTGGCTTAAATCTAACAGACTGACTCTTAACTCCTGACTTATGAGGTAAAGAGTTTATATTCTTATTCTTCCTGTAAAAAGAAGCAAAATTTTCAGAAGTTAATCTTTCACATGTTAAAGTTTGATCTCTGTAGCTAATAAACATGGTTTTAAGATATAATCTCAACTCAGTAATATCATCAGTATGAAATGCATAAGTTGTTTGAGGTACCTTCAATTCAGCAGTTTCAGGGCTGCCATCAATATTTGCCATTAAAGCATAATTCACCTCATCTTCAGAATCTGAAGAGTCTGTCCAGCGTTTCTTCTTTGTGACAAGTGCCTTGCCTTTGTCACTCTTTCCTTTCTTGCAGTCAGGAGATATGTGGCATCTTTCACCACAATTGTAGCATTTGACATTTGAGTTATCTCCTTTGTCAGACTTTGCACTTTTGTCTTCATACTTTCTGGACCCTTTCTTATCAGAACTTCCACCTTTCTTGGAAAATTTCTTTCCCCTTCTGAATTTCATGTAGGCTATCTTTGTGATACCCTTCACCATAAGAACACACAATTTCATCATCTATTAATTAGCATCTATTTCAGGTAAACTTTCAGTTTCTGAATCATCATCATCAGAACTTGATGATTCTGAATCAGACTTTATGATGAGAGCCTTTCCTTTGCCTTTCTTTGAGACAACCACTTTGGGGAATTCCTCCTCAGCCTTAAGAGCAACTGTCCTCGACTTTCTCCCAATATCTCTTTCTTCTTTGATCCATCTCAAGTTCATAAGTCTTGAGCATACCATAAATTTCATCAAGAGTCGTTTCATCAAGAGCATAGTTGTTTCTTATAGTAGTAGACTTCAAATCCCAACTTTCAGGAAAGCTAAAATGAATTTTAGATTTGAATCTTCAAGATAATATTCCTTGTCCCCCAGTGACAGACCGTTCAAGATTTGACAAACCTGTCATATAAGTCAGTTAATGACTCATCAGCTTTTGAGTCAAAGTGCCCATACTCTTGAGTGAGTATAGTCCTCCTGTTTTTCTTGATTGCATCAGTTCCCTGACATCTTGCCTCCAAAACATCCCATATCTCCTTTGCAGTTTTGCAATTAATTATCCTGTTTGACATAACATTATCAGTGGCACTATGCAGCAAATGTCTTACCCTTTCATCCTTGGCAATAGATGAGATGTCTTCAGCTGTGTACTCACATTTCTCCTTTGGTATGGCCATTGTTGGTTGATCAATAACTACAAAGAGAGCTTGGTAGGCTTATGTGGTCGTTCATTAGGTATTCTGGATGTGTAACTTCCAGAAACATAGTCATCTTCACTTTTCATATGGGATACTCAGTCTCAGTATGAGAACCCTAATAGTCTCATATCGACTGTGTGTTTGAGTTTTTTGAGTTTCTTTATTTTTGGTGGGCTTGGTTGGAGTTTGTGCTTCTTCAGACGTGATTGTTTGGATCTTTACTGTATGTGTGTTAACAAATAAGCTCTGATACCACTTGTTAGATAACACTGCTGTAGAAGGGGTTGAATACGGTGTTTAATACAATGTTTAATACAGCGAGAATACCGTGTTTAATACGATGTTTAATACAGCGAGATGGACAGAGGTGGGAAGTGAAATATTCAGACAAAAGGGGAAAGTAATTTTAGGGAGTCACTTTCGGTTCTTCGTTTCAATTTCGCCTCTCTCCTTCCTTCTTCATTCACTGGCCCCTAGTTTCTCGCCGTCTTTCTCTATCTAAATTAGGCTTCGAGGTGAGTTTGAATTTAATTAAGGGTATTTTAGACTAATTTGGTTGTCGATTTTGGTTGATTAGGTTTAATGATGATTTGGTTCTCGATTTTGTGTTTTTTTTGAATTGATGGGGATATAATTGTGGGTTTTGAGCTTATTGTCTTTTTTGCTGTGGAATTTAGGTGTGGGAAGCGAAGACGATGCAAGTTGGTTCTGTATTGAGACCGAATAAGAGGTCTCCTGCTTCAAACTCAACCTCGCAGGGTGTGAGGGTGATGGTGTGAGGGTGATGCCTCTAGAGCAAGAGCTCTTTTGTTCTTGTATTATTGCTGATATTTGTTATTTCAGCTTTCTTGTAAGTAATTTTACCTTATAGAGTATATAGCTTATTTGCTTGAGTTTCCTTCTAATTGCAGAGATTCAATAGATAACGTATGTTGTTTGTGAATTGATTAGTGATATGGAAAGTATATGTGTGCTTAATTGCTTGAATTTTGTTCTAGCTGCAAAAAATGATGACTGATGTATGATGTTAATCAATAAACTGTGATTTTCTGCAGAATCAAGATGCAGAAAGATAAGCCAGCAAGCCACTGCATATTTCACGAGCATCCATCACTCTGTTCTCCCTACTTCTGTGAATCAGAGGGCTACAGTTACGCCTCATTTTTTATTTAACTCTTTGCCCCTTGTCCACCCTTGCCTTTGTCATAATTACAAGCCGCTTTTCTTAGATAATGCAAATGCGTTTATCCAAAAAACAAGGACCAGAGTCGAAATAGCTAATTATGATTTTATGTTACTTTCATGCTTTCAGGCCTGCAGGACATATACATTGCAAAGCTCAAGTGTAAGGCTGATTGCTAATTGCTAATACGTACAAACGCCTTATGTAATGGACATTCTAAAGGAGCTGATTTCGAGTTTGATGAGAGTGAAGAAATGAAGGAGCTGACTGGAAAAAGGAAAAGGCTTTGGTAGCTGAGTCCTGTTTTCTCGCCTGATTGGTCCACGTATGCTCTCTTTCTCTCAGAGTTCACCAAATGTTACAAATAACATACATGATTCATACAACTTACGTGCCTCTTTTCTACCTTTAAATACGACAGGTGGTTAGATGAACAAAAGAAACTGGCCAATGTTTCAACTGACTCTCCAGTGTAAATATTAAAATGTTTATTTTATCTTCATAATATTGGAAGCATGGCTTAACTTATTAATGCACTATTACACTATATGTCACATGTTCCTACCATGATCATACAAATCAGAAATGATTTTTATCTCTGTATATTATTAATTTGGGCCTCACTTTCTGGTAATACTAGTAAATAGACATATCAGGGCAAGGTCTATGACAATCAAAGAGATGAGTAAGTAATATTATGGTAATTTTGTTCTATTAAGGTATTTATCTCTACGCTTGGACAGTCAGGTTCGTGGTGGTGGAGTAGGATACCCTCCTTGGAATCCTGTCCTGCATCTACGCTTGGACGGTCGGGTTCCAGTAAATAGATAATATTTGTTAAATAAAATTCTTTTTTATTTCGGAATAAAAAGTGTTGTCCTGCATCTACTCAAATATTAGTGCAAGGAATTTCGGAATGTCGTATAATGATAGAAGGTAGATAAATTGCAATCTCGTATATCTCCTGGAAACTGGATTTTAAACTTTAGAAGTGTATTTATTTCCTTTGTTTTTGAGAAAATATGTTATTGATGTATAGACATCACATCATCCTCTCCTGAAAAATTTAACTTCTCTTTCTTAGGAGTCTCTGAACAAATTGAGCTTTGAGAAATATAGCTCAAGGGCACGTGATTCACTATCTTGTTGGTCACCTGATTGTATTGGACTGGATTTTAAACTTTATGAAGTGTTTTCATGGTCCTACTACTTAGGTGATCAAATCTAAAAATATCCAAGTATGGAGGTGGATCTTTGTAGGGTAAGGTGTTAGCTTCCTCAGGTAACATGAGCAGTTCTCGGCTGGGTGGAGGAATAATTACATTCTGTAAGCAGGTGTGATGTATTG
Organism: Apium graveolens; assembly: GCF_009905375.1. NCBI lineage: Eukaryota > Viridiplantae > Streptophyta > Magnoliopsida > Apiales > Apiaceae > Apium > Apium graveolens. Next base: position 93,758,749 of record NC_133655.1, on the reverse strand, counting down.
ATCAAAAGAATGACTTTTAAGATAGATCTAATTTATTTTTAGGAATAAGCAGGTTCAAAACAGAAAGATTGTATCTGGACGCTATAACAACAGAGTATGCTATCATTGACCAACACAGATGCTTGAATGAGTTTAACTAAGAATGAGAAAGAGAAAAAGTGTGTGCTTAAGATATTTCCATTTTTCAATTTCTGTTTCTCTTTGTAATTGCAACCTGTAAACATATATGGTGAAGAAGTATTTTAGAGTGCATAATACATGAATTGTCAACCTTTCATGCAGTATGGAAGCTATCAACGGCAAAACCTTGTGGAAGACATGAACAAAAAGTGGAAACAAATCGTCTTACAAACATCGGTACATTAAATTTTAGCATATGCTAAATGTATGCACACTTTTTCATTTAGGAAAAAAATGAACTTCAAGCTTTTTCACTCGGATCATGCCCTCCTACCTTGGGAATTAATGGTAGTCGCTGGTCAACTTTAGGTGATCAGGTTTGTAAGCTTGTTAATTATATTTTTATTTGTCTAGAAGTTTCTTAGAGTGTAAAATTGTACATTCTCTCATTGAGCCAAGTGGTTACAAGAAAATGTTGTAAGCTTGTTCATAACAGTTGACTTCGTCTTAAAATGCACCTTCTAGCAACTACCCTCCATACTCTGTTGACCATGTCGTCATAGTTTCTAAAAAAGAACTAGGATAGCCCTTTATGCCACTATGTTGGCCTCCTGTATTACGGAGGCAATTTGCTGAATCTGCTGCCTCCAGAAGGCCCATCACAACTCACAGTAAGTTGCTGATACCAGTGTGGAACCTTAGGACTTTCCTTTGACCTATTATCAGGATCAAACTAGCAAAGGAAATGACTTCTGATTTATTATCAATGGTACTTAAAACATATGCAGTGTCGCTTGCTATTATTTGAGACGGATATGGATCTTGTTGTTGCTATAACGATTTTAACCCTTATCTATCTGTATGTAAGACGACCATCTGGTTATTAATCTGCTTTTAGTTGTGCAAAATTTTTTTATTCTTCGCTGATCACATAAATTGATGTATATGTTTTATTGTTTATAGTCAATTAGGATTTCGGACAGTGCTACTGCTGACGGGATTTATTATGGCAGAGAATTATGCATCTGTTTTATTGTCAATAAGTTCTATTTTCTAGCGTCCTGTTGAAAGGGTGATATTCTGGTCCTAGATCATTTAAGAATTTTTAATTGGTAACAATGTGTTCGGGTCTAGTTTTATCTTCCAAGTCCATTGTTAATTATTGATGAAACTGTTGGTTATAATTTTTGTAGGAAATAATTGAGAAAAAGCTTGCTGCATCAGAATCTCTTGACGGTATCGAGGAACTACTTTCTGGAGGAAAAAGCTCTCATAGTCCGGGTTGGCTCATTGGCAGACACGACATGAAGGCTCCAAAAAATCCTACTCCAAATCCATCAGATGCATGCTTACAAGAGTTGACAAAAAAGATAAGGCATGATGTTGTTGAAGAAGTCGAAGAAAAGTTTAATAGGAAGCTCTCTTATAAAGTTGCCAAGGTTAAGAAGGTTCAAGACAACGTGAGCTTGGTGCTGCAGAAATTACTTGAAGCAAACCCCGGGTTAAACATTGACATGACTCAGATTTGTGGGACAATTTCAGGTGACATAGGAGCTGATGGTACTCCTTCGTAGCACTTAAACCATTTGTTATCTCTCTTCTACGTTATTTTCAAAGACTTGTATGCTTTTGCATTATCTTGCACGTTTAGTTCTTAGCAAGGGTACTTGTATTTCTTAAGTTATGTTTTGGTGTGATGGACTGTAATTGTTGGTTGGACAGAATGTAATGGTTGGATGTGTAGTTAAGACTGGTTGGATGAATTGAACTGGTTGTGAATGTTGTTGAATTTATGGGAAATCAAGTATTTGAAAAGTATATTTCAATTTTTTATAGTTCAGGTGTTGCAATAGCCTATTAGTATGTTATAATAGGGTGCTAAATTATGCACATAAATTTCTTTTTTGCAACATTAAAGGTGTTGCAATAGGTGTGTTACCATAGATTATGTGGGCCCCACATATGGGACCCAGTCACGTGTCCTGCCACGTGTCATGTTACGTGTCATGCCCATGCGGGGCCCATTTTTTGTCAATTAGTATACCTATTGCAACACCATGTATGTGTTGCTATACTCTGAGAATTCTGTTGCAATTGATATCTATAGCAACATATTTTGCTATGTTGCTATAGAATGATACTGGTGTAAGGTTAGATACCTATAGTTACGGCCTTAGACCAAACACAGAAAAAGTGTTGTAATAGACCCATTTTCGTCTATAGCAACATTTTTAGGGGTTTATAGCAACAAATTTTTGGTGTTGGTTAAAGTCATCTATGGCGTAGTGATCTAGTTCACTAAGGCATTATAATATGCAGGAATGTGCTAGTAATCTTATTATAACATAAGATACTCTTTCAACAGATTTTGAAAGTGATAATCCGTTGAAAGCTACAAATACACTAAATAATATCTACAAAGTGTTTTTTTAAACTTATCATCAAGTTCACAACATATTCTTAACAGGGTTTTTGGTGATAATTAAGTGTTATGAATTCTCTATTGAATTTAAGTTATAATGAGGTTTGGATGTTAATTTAGAATTATGCATGTAAAGATATATGGATGCATGTTAAGCTATTAGGAATTATTGAGTGTAGTGTATAGTTTTGGTTCAAATTTTGTGAATTAAGAAGGGAAGAATAAGTCGTTTTGATAGAGGGTTATACAAATTGTTATTATAACTCAAGTATAGAGTTTTAGGTATAAAGGTATTGCATGCTACGTGTTATGATTGGGTCGTGATATGTGATTCGATGATTATTTATAAATTTGGAGTATACGAGTAAATCGTAATACGTGTTATGTGAATACGATCGAGTATATGTTTTAAGGGTTATTGCGATAAGGGGTAATCGTTAGACGTTCTGAAAAACATCGAGTATCTAATAAGTTTCTAATTAGGGAATTCTGTTTGAATTGTAGATTCAGATAGCGGAGGCATTCAGGCTAGAAAAGGGAAAAGAATCTTAGGTGGCCATAAGCTCTATACCTGTTAAGCAGGAAAGCGATTTAAGGCAAGTAACTCTGCCTTATCTTGTGAATTGTTTATAGAGAGGAAATTATTGATGTCATGATTAAATAGAGGCTTTTTATTGCAATTGTGATATACCTGTTATTGATTTTGAGAAACCCTGATATTGTTCTTATGACAACTTTATATCAAACCCTGTTCGACCCATTATAGTAACCCTGTTGATTCGTACCCTAAATATCGTATTATTTCCTTTGTTATCTTATATTATCGTAAACCCTAAAAGAACCTTTATGATCTTTCTTACATAATGTCTTGATCAATCTGGATTCTGCGATAACCATGAACCCTGTCATGTGTTGATCTTTGAAACTATTCTAACCTGGAACTAGTATACCATATTTGTCATTTGATCCAGTTCCTTAGTATTGATCCCTATTTACGTTTGATTCTGTTATTCCTAGAGGACTAACAATGAGATTTACAGAAGGGGGGTTGAATGTAAATCTCAAAACTTTTTCAGGTTTTGAGAAGTTTATTAAAGCAGTGTGTTCTAGATGAACAAGTGTATGAATTGCTTTGAGCTAATGCAGACAGATATATATTCAAACACAAAATGTAAAGAACACAACAAACTTTAAAAACTTTTCTGGTGGATTTGTTGTTCCACCAGAGATGGTATATTAGAAAATCTGTGTTCAACAATGTTGATCACAGCTGCATCCTAGTACAAACTAGATGAATTTTCTCTCAAGATATTTCTTAACAGCTCTGGAAAATCTCACACTAATTACTAGCTTCTTCTTGGTTTATATATTACCAAGTGTACAAGTGAAAAACAATATAAAATTACAATAGTAAAATAAGTTCTTCACTTGCTTCTTTTCCTGTTCACTCAAGTACTTTGTTGACTATTGCATCTTTGTACTAAAGAAGAACGGCTGCTTTTTCTGTTGATCCTGAAATTCGGCTACCACATCTCACTTTTCTCTGTCAACCCATGTGCCTCTGTTTGTAGGTACAACTACCACTTATCAACGGCTAATTAGCAGAACATCCGTTGAAGCTTTCATCCGTTGATGACTTCATCCGTTGAAGGATGTTATCCGTTGAAGCTTTCATCCGTTGATGCTCTCATCCGTTGAAGGATGTTATCCGTTGAAGCTTTAGAGACATCCGTTGAAGCTTAGCTTCTCATCCGTTGAAGGTCTTTAAGTCATCCGTTGATACCACTTCATTTATACAAAATTACAAGGCATGAAATATTTACAATTGGCCTTCCTATCTGCATATCATCTAGTAGTCAACATGACTTATAGTTTCTCTCAACTTCTAAGAATTACATTTTAAATACAGAGACTGAAATATGCTACAATACTAGACTTATTTCTAAGTAAAGCTACACCATCAACGGATAGCCAAAGTGGTCTTATCCGTTGAGGCTACAGACACTAAATTTCTACTTAAGTGTTTTGTTTAAACATATCATCAAACTAATGCACATATATTCCTAACAATCTCCCCCTATTTATGTCTATAAGAATTGTAGGCATAAATTCAGGGTTAACTTGATGATAACAAAACACTTAACAAATATTTGAATTGAAACTAAGTAGAAATATAAAAGTGCTGCAAAAGTGTATGTACTAGGAGGTAATTGAAGATTTACAGTATTTCCAAGGGTGCTCCTCTAGCCTGAGCAAATCATCATTTTCTTCTTTGTTCCCTGGTTTTCTTTCCTAGCCCTTTGTCATTTTCCTCAATTTGGAGTTGGAGTTGTCTGAAGAATTCAGCTTCATCTTCATCACTGATATCCAACTTAGATTGCATTTCCTTGAGAGTTTCATTGCTGGCAATCTTGAGTTGGTCTTCAAGTCTGAAAAATCTTCTGACTCCTTTGTCATCTCTAAATTCCATCAACCAATGAGGTGATTTGTGAATTTTAGTTCCCCTTTCTTGTATGAGTAAGGTTCTGGGCAAAGCATTTGGTTCCCTCCAAGTCTTCCTTATGTTGGCAATCTTGTTGAGAATTTCAGTCTTGGCTGTTCTGGTAAAGCCAGAATCCTTTTTGATGGCTGAAAAGACTCTGATCAAGGTAGAGTAGCCTTCATTTAGAATCCTGTAGAGAGGCCATGTTCTTTCCCCAGCTCCCTTATATCTGAAAACCAATCTCTCTGGTAGCTGTCTGTAGGCATCTATTCCCCTTACTTCCTCCAGCTCATCCAGATAGAGATTAATGTCTGAAGCTTCTTTTATGTCACAGATGTGAACATAATCATCTTTAGAAATGGGTGGCTTAGGGTTAGGTTTTTGTTTTTGAGTGAATTTCTTAGAGGTTAGGGGAGGTGTAGATTTAGATTTTCTTTTCTGTTTCTTTGGTAGTGGTAGAGTGGTTAAAAAGGTAGGCAATGTGATGTTGTCCCAATCAATAGGTTCCTCTTTTGGAATGATTGGTTCACCATGGATATTTATAGAGGGATCAGCAACAAAAGGTTTAGGTATGGAAGGTAGTGGTTTAGATATAGATTTGGTATCTTCAGGGTTATCTTCACTCCTTCTGTGTGCCTTGGCCTTTCTTCTGTTTCCCTTCTGCCATTCCTCTCTTTCTTCCATATTTTCACCAAATATGCTCCCAAGAACCTCATCTAAGTTAGCAATCTTTTCTTCACCCCTGACTTCAATTCCTTTCATTTCTTCAACTTGGCTTGACTTTAGCTGTTTTTCAAGCTTTGCTTGTGCTCTTTTGTCAGCCTTGAGTTTTACAGCTTCTTTCTTCAACCTTCTGGTTTCTTCCCTTTTGGCCTTTAGAAATTTGGGATGTCCTTGCATCACACAGATACTCTTTCCCTCTCTATAGATAAAGGCCATGTCCATTCTCTCACCCTTGTCCTTGGTCTCCTTCTTCTTTATGATGCTTGCACTTAGAACTTTGTCTCCATCAGGTTTTGGAAGAGAAAAGTCTACTTCCTGCATCTGAGCAAAGTCTAGGGGATTTTTTGTGGAGTCCATACTGGATCTAGTGTTAGGCTTTAGAACCATAGGTTTTAAATTCTTGAAAGAAGTCTCTCCAACCTTATTTCTCCCTACTGGCTTGAGCTCCATGTTGATTGGTTCAATCTTTGTGCTAAATTTCACAGATGTTGATTTATTTTGTGTAGAACCAAACACCAATTGCAACCTTTCATCAATTCTCCTCCATTGTTCTTTCATTTGTATTTCAGCTGCTGCTAGCTGAATCAAATCAATTCCATCAGGTTTTCCCTTGATTTGAATGATTGGAGAGGTAGTGATGGCAGGAACTAGCACTTTAGATATCTGAATCTTTGTAGAGGGCTCTCCTTCCCCTTCCCTTTTCTTCTCCCCCTTTTTGTTATCATCAAGGAGAGGGGTCAAGCCTTGTGCTTTTGCCAGCTGTATTAGGAGATTGGTTTGAGATTGTTGGTTGAGAAGAAGGGTGGCCACAGAATCTTCAATTCCTTGAACTCTGTCTTCCAACTTGGCCAGCCTTTGTTCAGTAACTGATTCCTTTTTCAATCTCGAAACCAAGTCCTGCAAAGTACCATAGGGCATGACTGAATCCAATTTTTCTGAAGTGAAGGATTTCAAGTCAGCAATATCTTTCCTGAGATCATCTAGACTCATATTTTGCTTTACTTTCTGCAACTTCATGAGATGCAGTGAGTCCAGGTGAGCTTGGAGGATAGCCTTGATATTTGCATTTGAAGTGTTCTGAATGGCCTGTTGAATAGTGATGATTTGTTTGACCAAGTGGACATTGAATTCACCTGTTCTATGCTCCTTAGTCAAGGCCCATTCAGGTAGATTAGGAATGGAACTAGGGTCTTCATCTCCCCCAATGTTCATGCTTCCATCAGAAGAAATAGAGTCATCATCATCAGAATTTACTCCAAATTCCTCAGATGGCTCACCAGCTGTAGAAGGCATCCTGTTAATAGCAGCTTTATCCCTTTGAAGAGATTCTGTTGAGTGCACTAAATGTAGTGTCCTTTCTGCCTCCTCATTGCCCTGAGCAGCCAACAGTTGATAGGCTGTCACAGGATGAGTAAAAGTGTCAGCATCCAAGGAAATGTTATCAATTACAGCTTTGTAATGTTGCTGAAATTGTCTTTCCTTTTCAGCATCATCCACAATCATTGACTCATGAGCAATGGCTGGTTCCACCCTTGTATCAACTGTACCTGCTTTTCTCTCTTTTTCTCTATGTTCTTGCATCAGGGGCTCCCCCTGGCTCACACATCTCACTCCCTCACCTTCACCTTCTAAGGTGGTACTCCACTCACTGACTTTTGCCATGCTGGAAGAAATAGCATGCATTTTTGTGCTCTCAATCTCTCCTTTTGCCTGGGAGCAACCCAGCCTCTCACTCAAATTTTCACTCCCTGCCCTCAATCCTAAAAGTGATTGCACAGTATTCATGTCTTCTACACTTGGAATCATTTCAGTTATTTGTGTAGAGACTATCAACGGATGTGGAATATCCGTTGAAGTTGAAACTGTTGTTATCAACGGATAACTGTTGTGAAGCTTATCCGTTGAAGAGCAACCACTTGTCAACGGATGAGTGATATCCGTTGAAGAAGGAAAAGAAGATGAAATTGAAAGTGATATAACTGTTGAATCTGTATAGATTGATTTGATATGTGTTGATACAGATCTTTCAATTATATCTGAAAGAATTTGCGGGTGATCCAACAAATCATCTAAAAGATGATGATCACCTGTATTTGAGTGGGGCTCCTCCCTGAGTTGTAAAGAGGGAGAATCAGGAATTGATGGGAATAACATATCCACATCCAGAGATGGTGAAGAAGTATTTGGTGATTGATGTGTAGTTATTGTGAGAGAATGGGGCTGTGACTCCACATTTATTGGAGTCACATCAAACTGAGTTTGAGAAGGCACAGAGACAGATGGATGTATCTGTGCAGTGTGTGCACCCTGTGTAGAAGATTGGGTTCTAGCCTTCTTCCTTCTAATAAAAGCTTTTGTAGGTGAGTGTTTGGCTTTAGTGTCCCTCCCTCTTTTGTTCTGTGTTCCTGGTTGGGAACTCTTTTCAATAGTAACATCCTTTTGGGAGGATGCTACTAGGGATGTGCTAGAAACCTTTTCAACCACCACAGCTTTTTGAGAAACTGGGGCTTGGCTAGCTTGGGAAGCACTCAACTCTCCTTCCTTATCCTGGGGGTTTCTTTGATGTTCACCCCTCCCCTCACCACTCACACCCTGTTCACTTCCCTCAGGGTTAATGGTTGTTGTTACAGCTGTTGTCTTTTGAGAAACAACAGAGGTGGTTTTCTTTGTCTTGGATTTTGAAAGTTTAGATTTGGTGACCTTGGTAGAAATCTGTTGGGGCATTGACACAGATTTCATGGCCACACTAGAAGATAAAGAAATAGAGAGGTTGGAAGAAGTAGGAGTTGTAGAAGCAATTACCTCACCTACCTGAGGTGCATTCATGATTGGTAAATACACCAATGGCACACTGCTGTTAAGATCCATTCTCTTCAAGTCTGCAAGAACTCTTTTCTCTTGTGCCCAGCACTTGAGTTTATTATTCTCATTGATTATGACTAAACCTTCAGCAACATGGTTAGCCAATAACATAAAGAATCTAGCATAATAGATGTTATTAGGTCTATTAGCTTTGTTACCCAATCTAGTACCTAATTCTAGCATCACATAGTTGCTAAAGTTAAAGTACCTATCAGAAACAAGCATATAGAACATATTAACAAGAGATGAAGTTATGGCATCAAAATTACTAATTTTCCCAGAGAAAACCTTTATGAAGGCATCCCCAAGAAAACTCCATTCTTTCCTAAGGCCTTTTCGTCTAATACCCCCTAAATTAGCAGAGTTAAGAGAGTAACCTATGGAATCTAACATGCTGGATACATCACTATCAGTGTGTGGTGTCATGGCATTGTTCTCAGGTAATTTAAAACATGCTTGTAAGTCATCACAGTTAATACAGTGATTTTTACCTTTGAGAGTGAAGGAGATAGTCATATCCATGGAGTTGAACTCAGCAGTTGTCCAAATCTCCTCAACTACTTCACAGAAAATCGTTGGGGCTTCCAGCATTGCATAGCTAAGTTTACAGTTTTTGATGAAGTCCATCATTTTGTGATAATCTGAGTGGGCTTCATTCTTTTCTACCAGAGCTATGAAATTGTTCTTCTCGTAGATGAACCCAGATTGAGACATAATCTTCACGACTGGTGCCATTGTTGTGAGTAGAAATTGCAGAGAATAACTTGAAGGTTTTGCAGAGAGAAAATGGTAAATGCTTGAAATTCTAAGAAAGCGTAAAGTAATAATGAACAATCAGAAGGGCTTATATGCTTTCAAAGAAAAAGAAATAAATAAAGGATTAATCAATAAGTAGGTGTTAGTGAATTTCAGCCGTTTAAGAATAAACTGTAAGTATTCTAATAACTACCTTTAAAACCAATACATACAGATGTATGTATGGTATCAACGGTTAAGAAAATAGAATCAACGGCTGTGAAACACCTCAAACGTCTGATGTGACATTTCAACGGATAATGTAAATTGTCATCCGTTGAAAGGTACTTCAGCTTTATCCGTTGACGGATAAAAGTTCCAGAGATATACTTGTCTTTCAACGGATAATGAATATCCGTTGATAGAGCAATTTTGACTTTCAACGGATAGGGAACATCCGTTGATGGAATAAACTTTGTTAAAAGTCAAATTTGTTCTAGCAACTAATATATTTCAGGCTTCTCATCAAATTGCAAAGAAGACATGAATTTTAAGAGTAATTAAGCATACCTAGCTCACTTACCAATCTTGTGAATGTTGATTCATCAAGTGGCTTGGTAAATATGTCAGCAATTTGTTGTTCACTTGGAACAAAATGTAGTTCCACTGTACCATTCATGACATGCTCCCTAATGAAGTGGTACTTGATATCAATGTGCTTGGTCCTTGAGTGCTGTACAGGATTCTCTGTTATGGCTATGGCACTTGTGTTGTCACAAAAGATAGGTATTCTATCAACATGAAGTCCATAATCAAGGAGTTGATTCCTCATCCATAACATTTGAGAACAGCAACTTCCAGCAGCAATGTATTCAGCCTCAGCTGTAGAAGTAGAGACTGAATTTTGCTTTTTGCTAAACCATGATACAAGCTTGTTTCCCAGGAATTGGCAGGAGCCTGTTATACTTTTCCTGTCTATTTTGCAACCTGCATAGTCTGCATCTGAATAACCAATTAGATCAAAGCCAGATTCTCTAGGATACCAAATTCCTAAATTTGGTGTACCCTTGAGATATCTGAAAATTCTCTTGATAGCAATTAAGTGAGACTCCCTAGGATCAGCTTGAAATCTAGCACACAGACATGTAGCAAACATTATATCTGGTCTGCTAGCAGTTAAATATAAAAGTGAACCAACCATGCCTCTATAACTTGTAATGTCCACAGACCTTTCAGTCTTATTTAATTCAAGTTTGGTGGCAGTGGCCATGGGAGTTTTTGCAGATGAGCATTCCATTAAGTCAAACTTCTTTAAAAGATCATAAATATATTTAGTTTGACTAATGAAAATTCCATCACTAACTTGTTTAACTTGTAAACCAAGAAAATAGGTTAGTTCTCCCATTAGGCTCATTTCATATTTACTTTGCATTAGCTTAGCAAACTTTTTGCAAAGTTTATCATCTATAGAGCCAAATATTATGTCATCTACATAAATTTGAACAAGTATACTAGAGCCATTAACATTCCTAAAGAAGAGAGTTTTATCAACAGTACCTCTAGTGAAGTGATTCTCCAAAAGAAATTTTGATAAGGTTTCATACCAGGCTCTAGGTGCTTGCTTCAGTTCATAGAGTGCTTTCAACAGATAATACACATAGTCTGGAAAATTTGGATCTTCAAATCCTGGAGGTTGACTTACATAGACTTCTTCCTCTAATTTCCCATTTAGAAATGCACTCTTGACATCCATTTGATAGACTTTGAAATTGGCATGGGCTGCATGGGCTAGAAATATTCTGATGGCTTCAAGTCTTGCAACAGGAGCATATGTTTCATCAAAATCTATTCCCTCTTGCTGAGAATAGCCTTTAGCAACCAATCTGGCTTTATTCTTTATGATAATGCCATTTTCATCCATCTTGTTTCTGAATACCCACTTTGTGTCAATAGGACTCTTGTTCTTTGGTTTGGGTACCAGCTTCCAAACTTGGTTTCTCTCAAATTGGTTTAGCTCTTCCTGCATAGCTAATATCCAATCTGGATCCAATAGAGCTTCTTCCACTTTCTTAGGTTCCTCCTGAGATAGAAAACTACTATATAGACATTCATCTTGAGTAGCTCTTCTTGTTTGCACTTTAGATGAAGCATCACCAATGATCAGTTCAAAGGGATGATTCTTGGTCCATTTCCTTTGTGGTGGAAGATGTGCTCTAGATGAGGTGGCCTCAGTATTGTCATGATGTGAGACAGAGTGTTGACTAGTTGAAACTCCCCCTGAATCGTTGGTCCTTTGCAGGGAACTTGGAGTTCTATCAACTGATGATGTAAATCGATTATCCGTTGATGAACTATGATCAACGGATGCTTCATTTTGTACTTCAACGGATGATGCACTATGTCTTTCAACGGATACTGCATTGCTTCTATCAATGGATGCAGTATTTTGTGCATTATCCAGGGGCATGTTTTGAATCCCTTTTGAAGTGTCATCTCCATCAGTCTCCTCTTCACTATCATCACAATATATCTCAATGTTGTCAAATTTGAGTCTCTCATTATGTCCCTCATCTGTAATATCCCGTATTTTCAGAATTATTATTATTAATATTTGAATATGTTTATGTGATTTTCTGATTTAGAAAGAATAAAATGGTGGATATTTTATTCCTATTTGACGAGTTTGTGTTATTAATTGGTAATGTGCTAATTGTTGAGTGTTATATCGGTCCTTGTTAATATCTGAAAATATTTCCTTAAATGTATTAATTTCAAAAGTTTATTTGAAACCCGATCATTTATTGATATCGGTAAATTGAGTTCGTTTAGTAATAGTGGGGATTGGATGGATATTATGTCTGCTATGTGTTGTATGTAATATTAATTGTGTGGGACTTAGTTGTGATTGAGGATTATTTGTATTATAAATTACTGAGTCGTATCATTTTGTTTTTGTCTTTAAAAGTGATTTTATTGAAAATCTAATTTCATAAATATTTAAATTATCTTTCAAAAATATTTTTATGACTTTATAATTACAATAATTATTTTTGGGATTTTATAAAATTTAGAAATCAATATTTCATCAATTATTTAGCCCTGTATGATTTTTAGATTTCATTTATTTATAAAATTCATATTTAATTCCAAAATTCTTCAAAAATTATGAAACTCATATTTATTTAAGTTTGAAATATTCTAAGAATTTTAAAATTATTTTGGAAATTTTTGGGATTAATTTCATCGGCGCATTGATTCGTTTAATTGATAAAAGCGGGTATAAATTGCGTTTCAAAAATTGTTCTAAAATTACGAAATTTATGTTTTTATAAACTTCGGGATATTTGTAATATTTTAAGACTATTTTCGTAATTTTCTGAATTTGTTTCAAGTGCAGCTCGGTTCATTAATTGTGTAATGCGGGTATAGCGCGTAAGTCAAAAATGTTTTAAAAATTATGAAAATTTTATTTTATTAGTTTCGGGGTTTTTAGAAAATTTTAAGACTGTTTTCATAATTTTATAAATTTGTTTTATGCGCAACATGGTTCGATAAAATATAAAATGTGGGACAAAACCGGGCTACAGGAAACCATACACATTCTTTTTTGCTACGTGGCTATTTAATCTGGGGGTGGAATATTTATTTTATACGTGTTGATTGTTAGTTAAAAAAAAAAAAAAACAAAACACTCTCACACGACCCAACACTCTCTGCTTGTCTCTCGATCTCTTCTCCCTCAACTCTCATGTTTTCACCTTCACCCTCCTCCTCCTCCACCTTTCCCCCCGTGCTCCCCTGTTCCCCTTTCTTTTTACTTTTTTTTTTTTTTTTTTTTTTTTTTATTTTTTTTTCTGTGCGTGTATATTTATACACACCAAATATTTAAAAAATTCATATTTTCTAAACCGTTTATCCAAATTTCAATTATTATATATATAAACGATCAGCGCTTCGATACCTACGCATAGGTATATATATTGCAAGGTTTTGAGAAGAAAAATTGCGGGGCATATTTCCGTTATATTTCCGTTTTAATTTATTTTCGGGGCGTAGAAAAAGAGTTTGGAGGTGGTGATTACTCCACATGGCATCTCAGCGTGTATATATCTATCGCTATTAATTTCGGATTTTTCTGGAGATATTTTCCGGACATCAGATTTTCTCTTCGGGGTGATCAAAATTTATTTTGGGTAACGATTCCGAAATTCCGCCTTCGTACTTGTGTATATTATAGCATGTTAATGTTTATATATTTATTTCATATTTTTTTAGAAATTGTTGGAGAAGTCACTTTTGGTCCGAGTTTTGGTTCAGGTGCCCGTGTTATTCATTTCTGGAGTGTTTATACGCGTAAATATAAATTATTGTGTTGATTGTTGTTGGTTGTGTCGATATGATATCGACTGGCATTCCGAGAAATAGAGGAGGTGCTGTCCGATTTCCAAGAGAATATTATTTTAAATTATTTTCCAGGCTCAATAATTCTTATAAAATTATTTCGAGTGTTCGAGCACTATTATTTAGTTATAAATGATTCGGAGACTTGTTTTAATTCCGAAAAATGTTCAAAAATTCATATTAAATAAACCGTTCGTCCGTTTAATACGAAATGAACGCGTACAGACTCAGAAAAATATTCCGCTTTCATTAAAAATACTTTTGAGACCCAAATCCTTTTTGTTTCGAAAGGTCGTTTGTTTTACAAGTTATTCTGAGTCGATTATTGATCGAAAAATCATATTTTTGACCTGATTTCAGTTTTAAACATATCGAGTCGACCCTTTTGACGAACTGAGTCATATGTGATATGAATTAAGTGATACATGAGTTATGTGCTTATGTGCTATGTGAATTATGTGTGTGTGTGGATTAAGAGTCCTGTGTTTGTCTGTTATAATTATATATGGGCTATCGTATGGGTAGACGATAGGCTTTTGACGCGTAGTTCGTCGAGTGATTATCGATTAGACGATTAAAGTATTATGTTTTAATTATAGATACGAGTCTTTCAAGACGATCAGGACCAGATGAAGTGGATAAAAGCTAGAGTTGAATAATATGGAATAGTGGGTTGCAGCACTGCATGAGCAGCAGGCCCAAGAATTAGTAGAATAAAGATGGTGATGTCTTGAGACAGAATGTCAGAATAGATGCGATGTTACGAGTGTGACTAACTGCTAAAAATCTCAAAGGCAAGCACCCTAACCTCACTTATCATTCAAGTGACATTTATTTCGATTCATATTATGCAAGTATTTCTATCATCACTTATTGTTCAAGTGATATTTATTTTGAATCATATCATGCAAGTATTGCTTTCCCTATTCTCAGTTTAGAATCAATAAATGTTTTACATATCGCTGAATTAAATAATTCTGTTTATGCAAGTATTTTTCCGCTATTCTATGTTCAGAGTAGCTAAGTGATTTTACTTATCCAATTATCGGATTTATAAATGTTGTGGATTTTGAGAAAGATGACGTTGTTTTGGTTTTCTGCCCAAGTGAATGGGCGAATAAAATTTATAAGGGTGTCGAGTATTATGACCCCTTTCAATAAAAATGTTTTAAGATTGGATGGTTGCGTAAGAGGCCGTGGCGGCGGTCCAGCGTGAGCTATGTGTTATACAGGATATAACACCTTGCTAGGCCGATATGTGCCTTGGGTACCCCTTTGTTTAGTTGGATATGCTTCGGCATACCGGTGTTGCTCCGCGGCTGATCACCGGCGGCAACATACCGTCGTTCGAGGATTCCAATCTAAATTATTATATTGCTTTTGATAATCTTATAAGGAATGATTTATCAACTGTTTTGGTTTTGAATAAAGGTGGAATGCAGTTTTGATTCAAATTCTGATTGATGTTGATATTTAAGTTGTTAAATATCAAAGGTGGTATTAATGCAGATGATTGATGTTGACTTCCCTATTTTAGCGCAGGTAGGTTGTGAGCATCAAAGTTCGTATTAATATCTAATTTGATATGACAGCAAAATAAGTATTAATTTCAAGAGTTGAGTTTTGAGTAAAGTTTATGATTCATTCCATGATCATTGTTTCATGTTATTGTGGTTTACGATATTTCCGTAAACACTGTTTTTACGAGTTTTATTCTCGTCAAGATTGAAAGTATTGCTGAAGCATGTCGCTCAAGAATATCAAAATGCTTTTGAATACAATTAAGGAATCAATTCTGGGATTCCTCAACTAAAATTTTATGATTCAGCAACTATGATTTTAAAAATGTTCTGCTCTAATGCAGATGTCGGTTTTATATCAAACGACCCTATATATATGTTATAATTAACTTGCTGAGCATTTCTTCCGCTCATACTTGCCTGTTTTTAAATTTAACCTCCAGTGAGGATTAGCTTGCGCTGTTTAGCTGCGTAATTCGAGGAAGCAAAGAAAAAGCTTTTGGAAGATGGTTGATCCAGGGTTTGCGGGCTAGTGTAAGTTTTATTGTGTAAAGTTGTTTATATTATATTATATTATATTATAGTTGTGTATTTTATTTGGGCCTAGTATACTTCATTTCGAAGTTATACTAGTGGATTTAATTGTGAGTTGGAATTTATTGAAAAGAGTTTTAAAAGAAAGTGAGAAAAAATTTATTTGTGGAATTTGGATATCTTGTTTCTAGAACTGTAACCTTAAAAGATCTTGGATTAGTTTGGGGTCATTTATGATAAATATCTTCCGCTGGCATTTATTATTTGATTTAACAGGTTATTTTGGATTGAGGTTTCATCGTGACGACCAAATCCCCTGACCCCGGATTCTGACGCGTTACAGGTTGGTATCAGAGCTGAGGTTATAGTAAACTAGAAACGAGAGTGTGTAGGAGTGTGTATAGCTATGTGAGGACGTTTGAGCTCATATCGAGTTCCTGTTGGACTATTGAATATAGTACCAACGAATAAGTTAAGATAAGGCGTATTTGTTTGAGATGATTGTGCTGAGCTGGATGGCACTCCGGAAAGCTGCAAATTTCTATTATGGAATCTTCCGAGACTACGATACGATGACGATGGAGATTATCGATATCCTTAAAACATGAAGAATTGTCTAGAATTGGATGACGAGTCAACAAAAGAGTTCAAACAGAAGATAAATATTAAGACTTTGGCAATACCTTCTCTTTCTATAATTTCTTTTGGCTTCTCTCAAAAAGGGATATCTGTTAGAGGATATATTCCCTACCACTCATTTTCAATCATAACTATGTTTTAAATGTGCCAGAGGTTATCATGAAGCCTATTTTTCAGGTTTTGATAGCTCTGCTAAGTTATGAATATTTAACTTCCACTTTTCTTATTTGGTGGATAGTTTCTTGGTGATGTGACACCACTTGCTCATTTTGGTGCCAGAATTTTGTTCTCTAGATTTCATTTCCTTCAGAAATATCAGCTTTGAAATCTTTTCAGTTTTATTCATTTGATTTTGAATTCCTTTAACATTCTTTTATTCTGACTGAGATGAACAACCTTAACTATAAGGGACACAAGGTATACCTGTCTGTGTGATAGGAGTTGGATGGGACGCCATCACTTGTGTGTATTGTGAATACATGAAGGTTAACAACCTTTAGTAGTGTCTTAATTTGGACACGCAATACCAAGTTCGTTTGATCATATTGATCTCTCAGTTATTCTTTTATTTCAACAATACTTTTTCTCAAATTCAGATTTTGGTTCCGTTATGGTATCAAATACTTTTCTTTTTGAAATTCCATGATTGTATCATTCCAAATATTCGAAGGTATGTCAATCAAGTTAAGCTGAGTTATCCTGGTCAAGTCAAAGCAGGGTTATGTGATGGGATTATCAAGAGCAACAGTGGATTGCAATGCGATTAAAATATCAGGGGTGTATAGCGAATTCATTCTGTTTCTTTATTTCTCTATCTTTCTCTTTCTTTTCTTCCCTCTATCTTTCTCTCTATTCTTCTTTCTCGCAATCAGTAAAGCGATTCTATTGAGGAATTGGTCAAAGGATGTAGACGGAACAGTGGTACATAGTGAAGCTCCTGTAAAAGTTTTATTATACCAGGAATACAAGATTTGTTTAAGATTATGGAAAATTGAGGTTATTTGGAAATGGAAAGTTGGTTAGAAAACCCTAAGTGCTGTCTTCTGCTGATTCCGAGGACAGAATCCTTATAAGGAGGGTAGATTGTAATATCCCGTATTTTCAGAATTATTATTATTAATATTTGAATATGTTTATGTGATTTTCTGATTTAGAAAGAATAAAATGGTGGATATTTTATTCCTATTTGACGAGTTTGTGTTATTAATTGGTAATGTGCTAATTGTTGAGTGTTATATCGGTCCTTGTTAATATCTGAAAATATTTCCTTAAATGTATTAATTTCAAAAGTTTATTTGAAACCCGATCATTTATTGATATCGGTAAATTGAGTTCGTTTAGTAATAGTGGGGATTGGATGGATATTATGTCTGCTATGTGTTGTATGTAATATTAATTGTGTGGGACTTAGTTGTGATTGAGGATTATTTGTATTATAAATTACTGAGTCGTATCATTTTGTTTTTGTCTTTAAAAGTGATTTTATTGAAAATCTAATTTCATAAATATTTAAATTATCTTTCAAAAATATTTTTATGACTTTATAATTACAATAATTATTTTTGGGATTTTATAAAATTTAGAAATCAATATTTCATCAATTATTTAGCCCTGTATGATTTTTAGATTTCATTTATTTATAAAATTCATATTTAATTCCAAAATTCTTCAAAAATTATGAAACTCATATTTATTTAAGTTTGAAATATTCTAAGAATTTTAAAATTATTTTGGAAATTTTTGGGATTAATTTCATCGGCGCATTGATTCGTTTAATTGATAAAAGCGGGTATAAATTGCATTTCAAAAATTGTTCTAAAATTACGAAATTTATGTTTTTATAAACTTCGGGATATTTGTAATATTTTAAGACTATTTTCGTAATTTTCTGAATTTGTTTCAAGTGCAGCTCGGTTCATTAATTGTGTAATGCGGGTATAGCGCGTAAGTCAAAAATGTTTTAAAAATTATGAAAATTTTATTTTATTAGTTTCGGGGTTTTTAGAAAATTTTAAGACTGTTTTCATAATTTTATAAATTTGTTTTATGCGCAACATGGTTCGATAAAATATAAAATGTGGGACAAAACCGGGCTACAGGAAACCATACACATCCTTTTTTGCTACGTGGCTATTTAATCTGGGGGTGGAATATTTATTTTATACGTGTTGATTGTTAGTTAAAAAAAAAAAAAAAACAAAACACTCTCACACGACCCAACACTCTCTGCTTGTCTCTCGATCTCTTCTCCCTCAACTCTCATGTTTTCACCTTCACCCTCCTCCTCCTCCACCTTTCCCCCCGTGCTCCCCTGTTCCCCTTTCTTTTTACTTTTTTTTTTTTTTTTTTTTTTTTATTTTTTTTTCTGTGCGTGTATATTTATACACACCAAATATTTAAAAAATTCATATTTTCTAAACCGTTTATCCAAATTTCAATTATTATATATATAAACGATCAGCGCTTCGATACCTACGCATAGGTATATATATTGCAAGGTTTTGAGAAGAAAAATTGCGGGGCATATTTCCGTTATATTTCCGTTTTAATTTATTTTCGGGGCGTAGAAAAAGAGTTTGGAGGTGGTGATTACTCCACATGGCATCTCAGCGTGTATATATCTATCGCTATTAATTTCGGATTTTTCTGGAGATATTTTCCGGACATCAGATTTTCTCTTCGGGGTGATCAAAATTTATTTTGGGTAACGATTCCGAAATTCCGCCTTCGTACTTGTGTATATTATAGCATGTTAATGTTTATATATTTATTTCATATTTTTTTAGAAATTGTTGGAGAAGTCACTTTTGGTCCGAGTTTTGGTTCAGGTGCCCGTGTTATTCATTTCTGGAGTGTTTATACGCGTAAATATAAATTATTGTGTTGATTGTTGTTGGTTGTGTCGATATGATATCGACTGGCATTCCGAGAAATAGAGGAGGTGCTGTCCGATTTCCAAGAGAATATTATTTTAAATTATTTTCCAGGCTCAATAATTCTTATAAAATTATTTCGAGTGTTCGAGCACTATTATTTAGTTATAAATGATTCGGAGACTTGTTTTAATTCCGAAAAATGTTCAAAAATTCATATTAAATAAACCGTTCGTCCGTTTAATACGAAATGAACGCGTACAGACTCAGAAAAATATTCCGCTTTCATTAAAAATACTTTTGAGACCCAAATCCTTTTTGTTTCGAAAGGTCGTTTGTTTTACAAGTTATTCTGAGTCGATTATTGATCGAAAAATCATATTTTTGACCTGATTTCAGTTTTAAACATATCGAGTCGACCCTTTTGACGAACTGAGTCATATGTGATATGAATTAAGTGATACATGAGTTATGTGCTTATGTGCTATGTGAATTATGTGTGTGTGTGGATTAAGAGTCCTGTGTTTGTCTGTTATAATTATATATGGGCTATCGTATGGGTAGACGATAGGCTTTTGACGCGTAGTTCGTCGAGTGATTATCGATTAGACGATTAAAGTATTATGTTTTAATTATAGATACGAGTCTTTCAAGACGATCAGGACCAGATGAAGTGGATAAAAGCTAGAGTTGAATAATATGGAATAGTGGGTTGCAGCACTGCATGAGCAGCAGGCCCAAGAATTAGTAGAATAAAGATGGTGATGTCTTGAGACAGAATGTCAGAATAGATGCGATGTTACGAGTGTGACTAACTGCTAAAAATCTCAAAGGCAAGCACCCTAACCTCACTTATCATTCAAGTGACATTTATTTCGATTCATATTATGCAAGTATTTCTATCATCACTTATTGTTCAAGTGATATTTATTTTGAATCATATCATGCAAGTATTGCTTTCCCTATTCTCAGTTTAGAATCAATAAATGTTTTACATATCGCTGAATTAAATAATTCTGTTTATGCAAGTATTTTTCCGCTATTCTATGTTCAGAGTAGCTAAGTGATTTTACTTATCCAATTATCGGATTTATAAATGTTGTGGATTTTGAGAAAGATGACGTTGTTTTGGTTTTCTGCCCAAGTGAATGGGCGAATAAAATTTATAAGGGTGTCGAGTATTATGACCCCTTTCAATAAAAATGTTTTAAGATTGGATGGTTGCGTAAGAGGCCGTGGCGGCGGTCCAGCGTGAGCTATGTGTTATACAGGATATAACACCTTGCTAGGCCGATATGTGCCTTGGGTACCCCTTTGTTTAGTTGGATATGCTTCGGCATACCGGTGTTGCTCCGCGGCTGATCACCGGCGGCAACATACCGTCGTTCGAGGATTCCAATCTAAATTATTATATTGCTTTTGATAATCTTATAAGGAATGATTTATCAACTGTTTTGGTTTTGAATAAAGGTGGAATGCAGTTTTGATTCAAATTCTGATTGATGTTGATATTTAAGTTGTTAAATATCAAAGGTGGTATTAATGCAGATGATTGATGTTGACTTCCCTATTTTAGCGCAGGTAGGTTGTGAGCATCAAAGTTCGTATTAATATCTAATTTGATATGACAGCAAAATAAGTATTAATTTCAAGAGTTGAGTTTTGAGTAAAGTTTATGATTCATTCCATGATCATTGTTTCATGTTATTGTGGTTTACGATATTTCCGTAAACACTGTTTTTACGAGTTTTATTCTCGTCAAGATTGAAAGTATTGCTGAAGCATGTCGCTCAAGAATATCAAAATGCTTTTGAATACAATTAAGGAATCAATTCTGGGATTCCTCAACTAAAATTTTATGATTCAGCAACTATGATTTTAAAAATGTTCTGCTCTAATGCAGATGTCGGTTTTATATCAAACGACCCTATATATATGTTATAATTAACTTGCTGAGCATTTCTTCCGCTCATACTTGCCTGTTTTTAAATTTAACCTCCAGTGAGGATTAGCTTGCGCTGTTTAGCTGCGTAATTCGAGGAAGCAAAGAAAAAGCTTTTGGAAGATGGTTGATCCAGGGTTTGCGGGCTAGTGTAAGTTTTATTGTGTAAAGTTGTTTATATTATATTATATTATATTATAGTTGTGTATTTTATTTGGGCCTAGTATACTTCATTTCGAAGTTATACTAGTGGATTTAATTGTGAGTTGGAATTTATTGAAAAGAGTTTTAAAAGAAAGTGAGAAAAAATTTATTTGTGGAATTTGGATATCTTGTTTCTAGAACTGTAACCTTAAAAGATCTTGGATTAGTTTGGGGTCATTTATGATAAATATCTTCCGCTGGCATTTATTATTTGATTTAACAGGTTATTTTGGATTGAGGTTTCATCGTGACGACCAAATCCCCTGACCCCGGATTCTGACGCGTTACAGCCTCATCTGTTAGTCCATCAATCTTTTTATCATCAAACACAACATGCACAGATTCCATAACAATGTTGGTTCTTAGATTGTAGACCCTATAAGATTTTCCAGCTGAATAACCAACAAATATTCCTTCATCAGCCTTTGCATCAAACTTCCCTTTATGGTCAGATTGATTCCTCAGTATAAAGCATTTACATCCAAAGACATGAAGAAAGTTTAGAGTTGGTTTTCTTCTCTTGAACAACTGATAAGGAGTCATGCCTTTAGCTTGATTGATCAAAGAAATATTCTGAGTGAAGCAGGCACAATTAACAGCTTCAGCCCAGAAATATGTTGGTAACTTTGATTCTTCAAGCATTGTTCTGGCAGCTTCAATTAAAGATCTGTTCTTTCTTTCAACAACCCCATTTTGCTGAGGTGTTCTTGGAGCTGAGAACTCATGCATGATTCCATTTTCTTCACAGAACAGCCTTAATGTCAAATTCTTGAACTCAGTTCCATTGTCACTCCTGATATTTCTAACCTTCAAGTCAGGATGATTGTTGACTTGCCTGATGTGATTGATAATGATTTCACTTGCTTCATCCTTTGATCCAAGAAAACAGACCCATGAGAACTTTGAGAAATCATCTACAATCACTAAGCAATATCTTTTTCTTGCTATTGACAATACATTGACTGGTCCAAACAAATCCATATGTAGCAGCTGTAATGGTTCATCAATTGTTGTTTCAAGCTTCTTCTGAAATGATGCTTTCCTTTGTTTGCCTTTCTGACAAGCATCACACAGACCATCCCTTGAGAATTCAACAAGAGGAATTCCTCTTACTAAGTCCTTTTTGACTAGATCATTCATTGTTTTGAAATTCAAATGGGATAGCTTCTTGTGCCATAGCCAACTCTCAACTGAACTTGCTTTGCTGAAGAGACAAGTAATAGATTCTGCATCTGTAGAGTTGAAGTCAGCTAAGTACACATTTCCTTTTCTAACTCCAGTTAGAACCACTTTGTTGTCTTCCTTACTAGTGACAACACAGGCTTCAGAATTGAAGGAAACTGTATTCCCTCTATCACATAGTTGACTGATACTCAGTAAGTTGTGCTTGAGACCATCAACTAATGCAACTTCTTCAATGATGACATTCCTTGTTGAAATCAAGCCATATCCCATAGTAAACCCTTTGCTGTCATCTCTAAAGGTTATGCTGGGGCCAGCTCTCTCTTTAAACTCTGTGAGCAGGGAGAAATCTCCAGTCATGTGTCTTGAACAGCCACTGTCCAAGTACCATAGATTTCTTCTATTTTCCTGCACACCACAAAATCAATCAATTTGATTTTGGTACCCAAGTTTCCTTGGGTCCATTCTTGTTAGCCTTTCTCCTAGACTTCATTCCTCCTGCATCTTTAGACTTAGGTGAGTTTGAGTCAACCTTGGTCTTAGATGTGGTTGGTTGAGGTGTAGGGTTAGTCACAACATTATCCAGCACATTTATAGAATTATTAGGCATGGATTGTGCATACATGTTATTCCACATTGGCATATTGTATGGCATTTGAGGCATACTGAATGCAGCAAGATAAGGATTGTTAAAATATGGCATGTTTGCAAAATGTGCATAAGGATTTTGTTGAGACATAACAGGCATAGCATGTAGAGGTGATACAGACATGTTAGGCATGGAAGAGGGTACAGTTATGGGAGATTTCTTAATAGATTTACAATTAGCAGATAGATGATTAACACTACTATAATGCACACAGCTTTTTCTAGGAGCATACTTGTCAGGTGTGTAATTGTTATGTTTGTTAACTCCTACCTTCCCATTTCTGTTGGATTTCCTTTTGGATTCCTTTTTATCCTCAACCATCTTGAGCCTATTGTTTAACTGTTCTAAGGTCATGTGCCCTACATTCACCTTTCTGACATCTTTGGATGTGCTTGCTCCTTCTTTGACAAAGTTCTTTGAAGTTGAACCAAACTTTTTGTTGAGTTTCTTTAGATTTTCTCTTTTAGAAACATCTGCCTGTTTTAATTGAGGAACCTTCAACGGATGTTCCTTTTCTTCCTTCAACGGATAACTTTCATCATCCGTTGATTCCACATCCGTTGACAGTCCATCAATTAATTCCAGTTTCTTTTTATTTTTATCCCAGGCAGTTTCACAGAATGATTCAATTCCTTGGACTTTGGCAATTTGAGCACTTACATCCCTAGATGTTTTCCAGGCTTTAATCACCTCTTGCTCTTTCTCTAATTGATTGGAAAGTATTTCTACTTTCTTAACAGATTCAGCTAGTTCATTTTCAACAGATATACAATGCAATTTGGTTTTCTCTAGGTCAATCAACTTATTTTCTAACACAGTATTTCTATTACTTAAAAACAGATTGTTCTCTTTGATCCTACTATTTTCTTTAGCAAGAGATTTAAGAGACACACGCAAATGATACAATTCAGTAGACATGTCATTGAAAGCATCATTGCACTCTTCTTTAGTAAGCTGTGTTAAATCAGTAGTGATTACCTGATTGCTTGATGAACTAACTTCGTTTTCTTCAGAATCAGCCATGAGAGCAAGGTTGACATAATCCACATCTTCATCCTCTTCATCTCCATCAGCTGCCCAGTCCTTTTCTTGAGTAATGAAAGCCCTTTCCTTCTGTTTGAGTAGATCAAAATATTTCTTTTTGTAATCTACTTGTTCAAATTTCTTCTTTTCAGAGGTTGGCTTTCTGCACTCACTTGCAAAGTGTCCACTTATACCACAATTAAAACACTTGAACTTGGATTTGTCCACCATGTTCTTATAGGGTTTAGTGGCTCTAGTGTTTTTCCTGAACTTCATCTTTGCAAATCTCCTGGACAGAAATGCAAGATGCTCATCAATACCATCAGAGTCATCTTGACTGGAGTTGTCTTCATTTTCAGCAACTTGCTCTTTACCCTTGTCTGATTCTGGATTTCTTACACCATCTTTGGAGCTTGATGTAGATCTCACAGTTTCTTTTCTGCATTCTTTCTCATTTTCAGCTACCAATGCAATTGAACCTCCTTTCTTTCTCCCCCTCTCCAATACCTCATCCTGTTCCAACTCTAGTTCATAAGTCTTCAAGATTCCATATAATCTTTCAAGAGTAAAGTCCTTATAATCCTGAGAGTTTCTTAAGGAAACAGTCATGGGTTTCCATTCCTTTGGTAAGGATCTCAAAAATTTAAGATTTGAATCCTTCACCTGGTACACTCTACCATACAGCTTCAGTCCATTCAACAGCTTTTGGAATCTATTAAATGTGTCATTTAAAGATTCATTCTCTTCAAAATGAAAGTACTCATACTGTTGAATGAGAAGCTGCATTTTGTTCTCTTTTACTTGTTCTGTACCTTCACACAGCAACTGAACTGTGTCCCAAACCTCTTTGGCAGTTGAACAATTTATCACATTATCAAACATATCCTTGTCAAGACCATTAAACAAAATGTTCATAGCCTTCTTATCCTTGTGGACTTCTTCTGTGTCTTCCATTGTCCATTCTGCTCTAGGTTTTGGAATGGATTGACCAACAGCAATTGTGGCCGTAGCAACTGTGGCTACTTTGTGGGGAATGTGAGGACCATTCTCAATGCAGTTTACATAACCTTCATCTTGGGAGAGTAGATGAAGGTGCATTTTCACCTTCCAGTGGTGATAACTGTCTTTGTCAAGAACTGGGATCTTTACTCCAATATCCTTCTTACTCATCTTTGTTAGATTCCAAGATCTTTAAACTCTTTGTATGTCAAGAGCCTGCTCTGATACTAATTGTTATTCCTAGAGGACTAACAATGAGATTTACAGAAGGGGGGTTGAATGTAAATCTCAAAACTTTTTCAGGTTTTGAGAAGTTTATTAAAGCAGTGTGTTCTAGATGAACAAGTGTATGAATTGCTTTGAGCTAATGCAGACAGATATATATTCAAACACAAAATGTAAAGAACACAACAAACTTTAAAAACTTTTCTGGTGGATTTGTTGTTCCACCAGAGATGGTATATTAGAAAATCTGTGTTCAACAATGTTGATCACAGCTGCATCCTAGTACAAACTAGATGAATTTTCTCTCAAGATATTTCTTAACAGCTCTGGAAAATCTCACACTAATTACTAGCTTCTTCTTGGTTTATATATTACCAAGTGTACAAGTGAAAAACAATATAAAATTACAATAGTAAAATAAGTTCTTCACTTGCTTCTTTTCCTGTTCACTCAAGTACTTTGTTGACTATTGCATCTTTGTACTAAAGAAGAACGGCTGCTTTTTCTGTTGATCCTGAAATTCGGCTACCACATCTCACTTTTCTCTGTCAACCCATGTGCCTCTGTTTGTAGGTACAACTACCACTTATCAACGGCTAATTAGCAGAACATCCGTTGAAGCTTTCATCCGTTGATGACTTCATCCGAAAAAGGATGTTATCCGTTGAAGCTTTCATCCGTTGATGCTCTCATCCGTTGAAGGATGTTATCCGTTGAAGCTTTAGAGACATCCGTTGAAGCTTAGCTTCTCATCCGTTGAAGGTCTTTAAGTCATCCGTTGATACCACTTCATTTATACAAAATTACAAGGCATGAAATATTTACAATTGGCCTTCCTATCTGCATATCATCTAGTAGTCAACATGACTTATAGTTTCTCTCAACTTCTAAGAATTACATTTTAAATACAGAGACTGAAATATGCTACAATACTAGACTTATTTCTAAGTAAAGCTACACCATCAACGGATAGCCAAAGTGGTCTTATCCGTTGAGGCTACAGACACTAAATTTCTACTTAAGTGTTTTGTTTAAACATATCATCAAACTAATGCACATATATTCCTAACAGATTCGTTCACTTTTCTTGAGATCTTAAATTGAACGTAAGAATGATTCTCGACTTGAATGAGTTTAAATGATTTCACATTCTTGGTAATTTTAAAATGAATTTAGTCAACTATTTTCCTTCTTCCAATACAAAGGTTTTTCAAACGATTCCTGATGGATTGGATAAAGATGTAAGAGGCTAGTGGGACTAGTCCAGTCACATAGGAGGCTAGCAGGGCTAGTCCAATATAAGGCTATAATGTCGTAGGTACCATAATGACCAGATGGAGGTCGTACGAGCTGATCACATGTATTATAATTAAAAGATATATATTCCAATCAAGGGTTCCCTTATCCTCTATAAAGACGAAAATGTTTACATTCTTTGAGCAGTTGCTCCTTATTCTTTAAAAGATGAAATAAAATGATATGGTACAACTCGAGTCTTCGTTGTGGTTATAATGTTGTGAACCCTGTCACTTTACGTTGATGATATGTTTCAAAGTTTGATTAATTATTTCCTTATGTTGAGAAACACTTTAAAGTCCTGCTAATGATTTGTGATAAATGTCGGCTTTCACCCTATCCTGAGTTTTGATTCCTGAAAGCCCAAATATTTCTTCATAACCCCTTTCGTAGCCAGAGATAGAAATCTGCCACCTACATTTTTAAGTAGAATGCCTCGTATGTTGATATTGATATTGTTACTGCATTGTAGATCTGTTTATATAGTTACTTGCTGAGCTTTTTTGCTCATATATTTTGCTTTGATCTAACCATGAAAGTTAAGAAAGAAGATAGCCAGACTTAGGAGCACCGCTCGCAAGAGCGTTCCTGGCGGTCCCTACCGTGTCATAGGTTTCCAGATGCCAGAGCAGGTAGCAGTGTGTGTGAGCAAGCGTATGAGTTGGAAGGACTGTATAAGTTGGATCAGATACAATGGGTTATCTGTCGATTCCATGTCGGAATCGAATAAATTTGAATTTATTATTATTTTGGGTTGTAATATATTAATTTTGTTTGGTAGTTGTAATCTTGTCTCATACTTAATACTCTTTAGATCCTATTAGTGTTTAATCGGAGTTTATTATATCTGCTGTTATTATATTAGTTTAATGGTGTGTGGGTCCTCATTTTCTAATCTCGAGATTGAGGGCATCACAATCCAACCTACTAGCTCCTTGAACATAAACAAACCAAACTATGGCCAATATCACAAACACAAAATACATAACGTAAAAGTTCTTCTTCATTTTCTTTAGCTCTTCTTCATGCCTCTTTCTTTGTAACTCAAGTTATGCTTCATGCTTTTCAATCATATGCTTAATTTTAAGGATATGGTCCTCCTCCATTCGATTAACATGCCTTTATAGACCCATTATTATAGACCGAGACCATTGACGAAGGGGAGGCTCCATCCACCTAGAAAAATTGCAACCACCATACTGACTGGCACATCGCAAAAAATGCCTACCTGTATTTGCCTCTGTCCATTCTGTAGTCTCAATGGCCCATCGATTACAATGACAAACAATGTTAATATTCATTTTTTCTTTTTAATATCTCAATTTAGTATAATGTTTTACACCTCTTCTGCAGCTTCAGATGCTTATATATGGTTGTAAACATGTGTTTATATGTCTTATAGCCGTTACCTTTTTAAGCTGACTAAAATACCCTCACGGTGTTAACAGGATTTTGACGGAAGTACATGAAATTTAATTATTTATGAACTGAAGTATTTCAAGTGGTACTTTTCAAAAACTTATACAGAAAGTGGTGTATTGGCCAAACTAGAGGTACACAAAGTGCATTTTTGTATAAAAGAATATAATAAGTTAGTAAACCACCTTTCGATTTAATATGAGGAGATGCCGAGATATTCGCCCAAATCGTCCTTCGACCCGATCTGAGTCGAATCGAGTCATCGCAAGGCGAGGTGGTGATGCACGTGTCTACGCGCAAGACCCACAATAACACCATGCGCACCCTCCTTCCTTAATAAATGTATACTACTCTTCCACATGGTACTATATAAAGCACGTAAACTCTTTTTACAATATCAACATTAGGTAACCTCACATAACCCATTTTAAGCTATTACCTTCAATTCAATTTAATATGAATTACAATAAGATAATGAATTAGATCAAAACATGAAAATTTAATTTTTCATTATAACGAACAACCTCCAACAATTAGTCTCCAATAGTTCCATCAAGAACACACTAAATGTGTCTTGAATTACCATTTTCTGACCGTTGTACCAGAGTCAAAGATTTGGAGCAGGATGGGGAGTAACTGACCGCGATTATACATTGTGGGAGGCCCTTCATATTGATTTACTATTTGAGAGTTGTCGGGTACTTCGTGTCAAAAAATTTCTTGAGATATTCAAGCGGCGGGTTCTACGAGATTAATCGCTACGGTACAAGATGCAGATAAATTTATCGCAAGTATAAGATCACATGATTTGTGAATTTTAATTTTAGCGAAGCATTGTTGGATAGTGTCAACACGGGTAGCACATCGAGAAGAATGAAGCCTTCTGAGATGTACCTAAAATAAATTTGTGTCACCTTATCCAAAACGAACAATACCATACTATTATAGAGTTAGGATTTTGTTGTGACCTAGCAAGTAGTATTGTAACCAAATATTTGAAATTTCAGGTCACAGTTATACAATGTGGGACGCCTCTCGGGTATTAAATTGTGATCGTAGAATTGAAGGTCCCTTGTGTCCAAAGTCATCATGGTGTACAAGTAGCGGGTTTTGTGAGATGAGTTGCACTGTATCAGATGTATACAGATTTATCGCATATATAAGATCACATGATTGGTGGTTCTTGGTTTCAAAAGAATGTTATTGTGTAATGTAACCCGGGTAGTATGTTTGAGATATAATTATCTTGTATACGGAGAAGGCAATAAAATTCATTATTAGGAGGTTTTTGAATTGTGTATAAAACAAATTTGTGTGTACTCGGCCTAAAGTTGACAATATAATATTATTGTGAAGTTAGGATTTTGTGCGAACATATTTGAATAATTTGGTAAGAGAAACATGTACAATTACAGACAAATGGAGAATCGGCTAATAATGTATCGTCTTTTTCGCAATAATGTGCCATTTATTTTAGTGAAGATACAAAGTAAAAGATATGGTACCATTTCCCCATAACTCAATGCATACATTCTAAGTTCTAACAGATGAGTAATGAAAATATCTACAATATTGGCTTCCAGCAGATTATAAGGCCAATATAATAAATCCATGTTTAGTGCATTTCTGCACAGACATTTTATCACAAAATTGGGATTGATCTGGGTCCGGACAGTTTCAGAGGAATTGGGGTCTTGTGCTAAACCTCAATTTAAAAGAAGGCCTTGATTAATGTAAAAAGATACATTTATTGTGGACAACACGAAGATGGCCCTTCTGTGCAACCACACACTGTGCATGCACCTTATTGGTATGCGAGTATCATATCTGGCGCTGGTGTTGGTGTCGGTGTCGATGTCGGTGTTGGTGGTTCGATAAATCTTGTAGCAATGAGTGCCCTTCTGGGTAACAATATGTTCTTCATCCCACTTGCTTCAGCACCTGTAAAGCATATAGAATTGTTTCATATGAGAAACATCTACAATTATAGAGAAATACAGAATCGACTAATGTATCGTCTTCTTTGCAATAATGAGTCATTCAATTTGGTGAAGATAAAAAACAAAAGATAGTGTACCATTTAAACTCAAGAGTTTAGCCGAGGCAGACATGCGAATAAGTGTTGGAGTGATCACTGTGAGGAGAGCCCAGAAGAATAAAATCAAAACAGTACTTCTTCCATCCATTTGCGAGCTTGACAATATATGGGTATTAACTTTCAGGCTTTCATGGAGTGTCTAAACATTCAGTGGTCAATGGTAGGAGAAGATGCCTAAGCTTAATGGCCTAGCTGGTCTAATATTAGAAGCCAAATACAAAAAAGTCAAGGGGTAATGTAGATTGTCAAAACAACCAAATAATTTGTTAATTATGTTTGATAATATGATTAAAGTGAGATTGTGGTATGATGATGACTTTTAACTAATGATATTATTGTTCAGTGGTTGGGAAGTTGTTAAACCAACTGGGCTAATGATGAGGACTCTACCTGGTATTAAACATTTTTAAACAAGTTAAACTAAGCCAACAAGCGTGTACAAAGTGTAGATTCATTCCCTATAACATCCATATTCCATACAAGCATTAAACATTTTTTCAGACTGTTCTGTCTGCATTAAAAGCAACCAAATCATTAGTCTGACCCATAATTTGTGAAAAATAAAAAGTTTTGACAAGTCAGCGATGAAGTGCAGAAATAGAATTTAAATTAGTCTAGGTTATGAAATGTGTAAAATTATTAGAGGCTGGCATTCATCTACTTTGTTTGACAAGTTCCTACAACTACATATCTATATACTGATATGCAAACAATAATACAATCACAAAGCTGGGTAACATCAGATGACCAAGCTTACATCAGATTCCAATTGGACATATATAGCTTTAAGATTATAAATAATATTTGGTTATATATATAGATAGAGCTTAGAGTAGTTGATAAACAGTGTGTTGCACGGCCCGAGATTAACATTCGCAACAACGTTTATAAAGAGTGTTTCCTTTGTTAATAAAGAGTACAGATTTCTGTTATTTATATTTGGCGAGCCATGGAGATGTTTCAATAAAATGTGTTGAATGCATCAACGTTTTCAATGTTCTTAGACTATGAAAAATCGCGGAGAACGGTTGTAGGAAAGGTAAGAATGATAATTAGTAACCTACTTGTGATAAGAATTTTGTTTATTTTGTTCCCCACTTAAGTAAGTTTTCTGCCCTAGTGCTTGGGTACATCATACATGCAGATTAAGCTAACCAAACCAGTACTTAGACAAACATAAGAGCTCATGTATTTCAGATGAGTAGATATATCCACATTAACTTCTTCCAGCAGATTATTCAGCTAATTACTTGATCAATTCAGATCACTACCAAGGGGACTTTATCTGTAGTGGAGACAGTGTTAGTCTGTTAGAGGACTTGGGAGTCTTGTGCTAAACTCAATATGTTGTAGGCCCTTGATTAATAATAAAAGATAATTTATTGCAAACAACACCAACATAGCCCAGCTTCTTGGCAAGCACAAATCCCGCATAGACCATCCTTGGTCAGTATCAGACCTGATGCCGGTCCTGGTGTTGGTGCTGGTGATTCGATACATGTTGTATCTATGAGTGCCCTTCTGGGAAACGATCTGTTCATTATCCCTTTTGCTTGAAAACCTGCGAAGCATATCATTTGTTGCCATATTAGAAAAATATATGTTATATAAGATAAGAAAACATCATCAAAAAAAGTATGATCCATACCATTTAAGAGTTTGGCTGATGCAGACATGCGAACAAGTGTTGGAGTGATCACTGTGAGGAGAGCCCAGAGGAATAAAATCAAAGCAGTAGTTCTTTTATTCATTTGCTTTACAATACGACGGATAGGTACCCTTTCAAGCGCCCTTATACAGTTTATATATATTTTGCAGTGTTGAACGGTAGGAGAATATGCCTTTGCTTTGCTCAGCGGCTGTTACAGGATTAAAATAGAAATGATTTTCATTTCTTTTTACAATTTTATTTTTTTAGCTGAAAAGGTCAAACTGAACTTTAAGCGGGAAATTCTGTTATCAACATATTGTATTAATACTGTTAAGATACAGCTGATTCATTTTATGAAATGAAATAACAACTTACCCATTTGTTCTCTCATCTCTCTTCTTTCTCAATCTCTCTCTCTCTCTCTCTCTTTAATTCTTGTAAGTTCTTGTTCTTAATTTGTTGTATGTTGGCAAGTTGTGGCCATCTTTAAGGGCTCGGAATAATCCCTTAACATTGGTATCAGAGCTGTTCTATCCTGTATTTGTTCTATCCTGTAACAGCGGCTTAGCTGGTGTCCTATTTGAAGCCGACTACAAAAGTCAAGGATAATAAAATTGTCCAAACTACGAAATGATTTGTTAATTAAGTTCTCTCATATTATAAGTAAAGTCAGAATGTAGTATGATGATCATATGTTTTAACTAATACTTTTATTGTTTAGTGTTCGGGAAGTGGGCAAGGTTATACCAACTCAACTGGTTTAATGATGAGGAGGACTCTACCTGGTATTTAGCATTTTTAACAAGTCAAAGTAGTTAGAAGCCAATAAGCGTGTACAGAGCATGGACATGCCTGATACATTCCTATACAGTGAGTTACAACTCGGAATCATAGTGTCGGACGAATACATGATATTTAGTTCACTTATTAACTTGAACTAAAAATAAAACTACGACAATCATAAGACTATACAATCCTCAAAAGGGAGAGACCAAGAGACCATAGATGGTAAGTGTAGAATCATGCATGAAGCAATTGAGAATATTCAGTGGATCAACAAAAGCCACTAGAATCATGCATGAAGCGATTGAGAATATTCAGTGGATTAACAAATTCAAGCGCAAAGTAGGGTATCAACATTATTTAATAGGGGGAAAAGGTGTCAGGACAACATAAAAACTGTTGATTACAGAATTTGTAAAAATGATAAGATGTTCAATTAGCATTACATTGTTTGACCACACACACAGCCACTTATAAAAACAAAACATCCTGTTAGAAATCTGGGTAGTACTGTCAAAAAAAAATGCAGTTCTTACTAAGATCCCCCCTAACAGATCTGTTATCAGTTAACCAGCTTACATAGCTTTTCCCAAATGGAACATAAGAAATCTGCAGGGTACTCTATGAGGAAACATTAGATTATAAACATATATTTCAGCTGAAAATCTAATCCCAGGACTAGATTAAAAAATCCTACAAGCTGCGCATCCTATCAGAACTAGGTTCAACTTTGGCACCTTGGTGAAACTGCAGCAGACTTCTTCCCAGTATATGTCTGACATAATTCAACAAGTGGAATACACGTCATTCTCGATACATTGTCAAATGTTAATGGCTAACTACCCAAAACAAATTTTATCTAGTTAGTTGAATTGGCAAGAAATCAAGTACACTTAAGAATGGAAATTAGAATAAACAAGCTCTCACCTGCTTTCCCAAGGTGAGTGGGACATATTTGTATTTAATCATGTGCGTAATATGGCGCTTCAATGTAAGAACAAATTGAACAATCCAATAGCCTAAGAGTATCGGCCAGAAAACAGGGACATCAAACAGAGAAATGAAAGTCATCAAAAAGGCTACACAGAAAGCCTTGGTCATTCCATACCTGAAATTCGTGAATAAAGCAACAGCCGTTGTCAAGCAAACACTAGGTGAACACTTTTCTTATGAGTGAAGCTAGACAAAATTTGAGGGCAGAAGGCAAAAAAATTATGCTTCAATCAAATCAATTCTTTAGTCATTCATCATTTTTCTCTACCTCGATCTTGAGAATGCAGCAAATTCCACATTTTTATGGACTCTAACATTTTGGTCTTGCATAATTTTGAAAAAGGGGAAACTAAACATGAACGAAAATATTTTTAAATTCACAATCATAGATCTCTTCAACCTGTAGTGGTTGGGCAAGGCACTATTTCAATGATCATATGTACTACAAAGTTAAATAATTCAGCATCCTGAAATCTTTTGTGGCATGCTTGCAGCAAGTTTAACTCGTTGCACTCAATGATATAAGTGCTTAAGGCAGCATTTGCTAAATGTAATAATTGTTACATATTCAATAAAGGGATCAAAATTTCACACGTGGCCCAGAAAATGAATATGTCGACTTATAAACCAAGTTAGTATGGTATAAATGCAAAAGAGATTCAATTGCAAATTAGGATCTATATAAGACTTGGTACAGTTACCAAAATTTATTCATGTCTTCACCTAGATCAGATATAATAATAATGAGGTGCCTGATTACAGTCCATCTGATGGAATCAGACAAACTGAAGTTCTACTCATGGCAAGGAAAAGAAAAAAGATGCATTGATTTCATCACACCAGTGTCCTTCAATAAATTAGATACGAATGTTTCACATTTGAACTTAGCAAAGGACCGATTAGATACCAATGTTTCACATTTAACTTAGCAGGTAACATGCTTTCGCTCTTTTTCATACGGGAGTCAGCTTGCTAATCGTCTAGTACTAATTTTCTTCATTCTGTTTGCTAGCTAACTGACATAATGATAAATCCAAAGTTGATGAATATTAGTAATAACATTATGAAATTTATTAATGTGCTAATAATTAATTGCGGTGTACTGAGGGACTAGATCCAGGAGAGACTTGCATAGCTGATAATTATCCCTGGAAGGAACACAAGGATAGCTGCTATAGTACTGATATGTTCATTTCAGTGAGGGAGATGTGTCGATAGAATTTTAGTTAGCATACAGCACTAAAGCAGGAGTTAACAGGTGGAGAAAATCCAACAATCGTATTATGTAATACCTAAATAAATTCAAAACAAGTTAGGGTTGTTCAATTAATGAGAATAGTCGTAACAACATTAGCATCCAATATAGAACTAAGAACAGGGCAAGGAAAACTATTTTCTGCCTAGAACCATGCATTTTAACATATTGATTCTTCCATCCGTCCCGCAAAGATATAACAAATCTTCTCTTCATCATAGAATATTAATTTTTATTTACTAACATTTTGTGAGGCAAAAGTAACATATGAAATAGAAACACAATGCATAGGAATAAAATGTATATAGACACGAGAACACAACTTCTCACCAGAACTTGAACTCAGGAAGGCGACGAATGAAAGGTCTAAAGTCATCAGATTCCTTTGTTGGTAACTCAGCCCCGTCCAGTTCTTCCAGTTCAGGATCAACTATGGGTGAAATAAAGTCAATCAAAAGATTGAGAATATAGATCCCAAGGCCGTAAGTGACAGCATAGAAGCTTCCAAGATGATAAATGCGCACGGCATATATGAATGCGAGAACAAAAGTTCCTAGCCACCTATGAGCCGGAAAAGGAGTGCACTTATCTAGATAAAACTGTAAAAATGTAGAGTAATCATTTCTCAACTTAGCTAGCGGTGACCGTGGTGACCGTGGAGAGCCACCTTCAGCCGGCTGTCTGTCCACTGCATTTTCTACAAAACCGAAATCACAAAGAACTATTTAACGCAAACAAAAAAAAAACAGATGCTCAATTTAAAGGAGGGAAATAGCATATTAACACTAATTAAGCTAAAAACAATCAAAACAAATAACGTGTATATTTTATGAGTATGTATAATACGTACTTGATTCAAAAACTAAACGTTCTCAGAACCCCAACCAAAGAAAATTTGCAAAAACAATGTAACGTAAACGAAATCTACAAAAAGTGTGGAACAATAGTTCTTTGCGACCCTGTATATATGATTCAATGCAAAAATGACATGTCAATGAATGATGACAAAGAAACCTAGTTATGAATGCTATACACGGTGAGAGGTGTAGATCGATCATTGCTAGATATATAGCAAACACACCTGCGAGCGACGAGAATGCATGGGTTTTCATCGGAGAATGTAAGAAATATTGTTCTTCGGAAATTAAATCTACAAACTCTATCAGACAGATCCAAATATGTATATTTCGTAGATTTATCGGTCCAGTCGGATTCCAGTTCCTTCCTGCAGATCCTCTATCTACTGTGCTGAGACCATCTCTATCTTTTAATTGAGAACCAACAAGCCTATTGCACTCCGATCCTATGTGTAACCTATTATTCAGATTTGAAACAATTATCAACAAAAAAAAATTTGACATTTATATATATTTGGCTCAAAGACTTCGTCACTTTTTATATTTTATACTGAATTTTTCTAAATTTTAATTTTCATTTTTGTCGGAAAAAATTTATAATTTTTTTTGAAGAAAAATGGAGAAAATTAGTCAAATCGCTAGTTTTCTTAGTTCATGTGGAAATAATCAGGTGATACGTTGAAGATGATACATTTACAATTACTTGTTCCGCTAAAATTAATTTGAGCTATCGCACATAACTGAAATTTCATACAAACTTTCATCACTAACATTATATTCCTATATTTTTTTAGATATAGAAAAGAAAAGAAAGTGAATGAATGGTGTAGAAAAGAAGAGAAAAGATTTGACATATAATTTTCATTTTTATTTTCTTAAATATTTGAAGAAAAGAATAGGAAGTAAAAATAACTGTAAATATTCAATACAATTATTAGTGCAACTAGGGTTATTATCCGTGTAAGGCTTGGGGTAGCTTTATTTATAAAAAATATTGCTATTTTTTAATGTACTTTTACGATATTTGTGTGTTGTTTCATAGATATTGTATGGTTCATGTTAGAAGCACTAATATAACAACGAATATCCCTAAATTTATATTATGCCACGAATATAAAGTTTAGAATGCACTCGTACCATTGAAAATAATGGTTTTCTATCAAGTCTCAATGATTTTTTTTTTCAATTGGAGATACCAAAAATATTATAATGTTTATGTATAATATTTATCAAAATATGGGGCGGAAATAGTAAAAAAAATTTACACGGTCGAGCTCGAACTTGAAATTACTCGGCTCATAAGGCTCACGAGTCTTATCGAGCCGATACTATTTTTTTAATATAAATATATCTGTATGTAAATATTTAATATTTCATTTATATTTTATATATTTAATGGAAGCGATTTCGAGTATAACCTATCATATTTCAAGTTTTTATCAATATTTGGTGAAATTGATTCAAGCTTTCGAGCCGAACTTGAGACGATCGGACTATTTACAACCCGAGTTTCAAGCTTGATTTAAGATTTGGTTGAAACCGAGCTCGTGCTTGAGTCCGAACATTTTTAATCGAGTTCGAGTCTTAAAGTTTTCGACTCGGCTCGGCTTGATTATAGCCTTAGTTGTTGTACACAACTATAAAGTTAGTATTTTGAAGTGAGTTAATTACACAAGTCACGATAAATAATAAATTATTATTATATGATAATATATTATCAACCAGTTAATATTGTAACATAATATCAACAAGTTATTTATTTAATGATTGTACATTTTTTATAAATAAAAAAAATTATAATCCCGTTGTTGTACATGATATAAAGTTAATATATTGTAGTAATCTAATTACGCAAGTCTTAGAATAATTTTATTCTATATCAATATTAAATTGTAGAGGCTTAGCCATACAATATAAAGAAACAAATATATAACTCAGTATTTGATGTTAACAAAAAATATAATCAAATGAGTCTCTACCTCAATTGATTGAAGGCACATGTTTGGACATATGTGTCACGGGTTCAATTCTACAAGCCAACAATATTTTTTCATATTTATTCAAATACGGGCACAAAATAGTAATTTCGAATTATATGTTTCTCCTAAAACAATTGAGCCTATCGAACTTTTTATGACCCGAGATTCGAGTTTGAAATTTAAGATTCGGTTGAACTCGAGTTCGCGCTCGAATCCGAACATTTTTAATCGAGTTCGAGCTTAACAATTTTTGACTCGACTCAGATTAATTATATCATTACTTGTTACACGAGTATGAAGTTAGCATCTTGAAGCGAGTTAATTACCGGAGTCTCGATAATTAATAAATTATTATTATACGATAAGATATTATCAACAAGTTAATATGATAATATATTATCAACAAAAAAATATTTATTTGATTTATAAATTAAAAAAATAATTATAATCCCATTGTTGCACATGAGTATAAAGTTATTATATTTTAATCAGCTAATTACCTAAGTCTTAGAATAATTTTATCCTGTATAAATATTGAATTATATAGGTTTAATCACCCAAAATAAAGAAAGAAGTATGTAACTCAATAGCTGATGTTATCAAAATATAATCAAATGAGCCTCTCAGTTGGTTGAAGTCATATGTTTGTTATAAGTGTGTCATTGGTTCAATTCTCCATGACAACAATATTTTTCCATATTAATTCAAATACAAGAGCAAAATAATAATTTTGAATTAATTTTTTTCCCACGAAAGCAAGAAGTTATTTATTTAATGTATCAATTAAAAAAATAATTATAATCCCATTGTTACACATGAATATAAAATTATTATATTGTAATCAGCTAATTACCCAGTCTTAACTCAATAGTTAATGTTACCAAAATATAAACAAATGAGCCTACTTAACTGATTGAATTCATATGCTTGTTATAAGTATGTCATGGGTTCAATTCTCCACACAAATAATAGTTTTCCATATTTATTCAAGTACGAGGGCAAAATAGTAATTTGAAATTAAATATTTCCCCACAAGAGCAATGTTGCAGTATTATATATATAATAGATTTATCATTAATTAAGTCTCAGTCATCCTATTTTTGAAAATAAAGTTTTAGAGAGAAATTGACCCATCATTGAACTTTCTTTTCTTTTCTTTCATTCCTTAGAAAATTGTTAGGCTAGAACACGCGCTAATATTCACGCAAGGATACGTGATCGCAATTAATATAGAATTAATTCTAGTTCGTTTCCACAGGGACTGGTTTAGGTTAATTTTAATCAATGTACTTATGCAACAATGATATGGTTATTATCCAATGCTAAGACGAATAATAAATTGAGATTGTTTTAACTACGCTTAACTAAGAGATTATACTAAAGAACATTAACTAAGAGAATAAAGAGAGTTGAATACTATATGACACAAACATGGGATTCTAACTTCATTAAATACTTCACTCAATAGCCTTTTCGTTCTTAACCTTAGCATGCAATGGTGATGACACTAATCAGATAACACGAACCTGATAAACGCCAACTTTCGTTGTACGGATACCATACTACCAGACATCCACAAAAGAGATAGAAGTTGAATAGACACCAATTATAATGAGACCCTATATGTCTATAGAATTTGACAACATAACGGTTTAATGCACAAGTTATCTATCATGATTACGTAGGGCAAGTAAGATGGTCAAAGTTACCTACGAATCATGCATATCAAATACATGAGCCTATGCTAGCATGGCAGGTTTCTAAACCCCTAAATTCACTTTCGCTTCATTATAGATTAACACGCTATCTTATAAGTTCGCGACGCTCATAAGACGAATAAGCACAACCAATACTAGGATATCATACAATCACCACACACTAAGACATCGAAACGAATTAACTAAAGAAATCCATAAATAAATCCGCTAAAACCCCACGATAACGATTAGCCCATAATCGGACTCATCATCAAGGTGGGTTCTGATGAAAGCATGGTATAATAAACGTAGTCTCTATACTGAATAAATAATAAATCAAGTACGAAACAAGAGTATGGGTTCACGAATAAGAAAACTAGCATCTAAAGTTACAACTTAAAATAAAGATTCACAAGAATAAACTAGATCCTCTTCGCCTTGGTTGAATTGTGCTCTACGATCTTCTTACGCCTTCTCCTTAAGCTCTGGTACGTCTTGTTATGAAAAATGAACATAAGTTATGTTTATATAGAAGCCCATACATATTAGAAGTCTTTCGGATCAAAATCAGAGTAGAAACAGGATTCCAGGAATTCGACTCAACGCGGCCGCGTGCTTCACTAGTGCGGGCGCGCTGTGCTTTTGCAATCCTGGCGTGACCGCACGTTACTACAGCGCGGGCGCGCTGACTCTCTGGAGAAAATCCTAAATTCTTCTTTTCTTGTAAGTTTAAGTTGGTCTTTTCACGAGCAATTTTCTTGACACCATCCTAACACCATATTAGCATCAAAATAATGCTAGATCACCTGAATTCCTGTTAAATGCCTGAAATGTAAAACACTACAAAAACACGTTAAAAACACCAATAACTTGAGTACAAAACACCAATTCAAAGCTTTACGGGGCGTTCTAAGATGACATAAATGACACTCAATATACCCTCAAACTTGAATCGATACTTGTCCTCAAGCATAAATAGACTCAAAGAACAAGAAATAAAAATACATGAATGCAAACTATATGAATGCAACGATCCCCATAGAATAACTAAACCAACCAACAAGCAACATCTCAAGAAATGCAGCTGTTAGCACAAAGATCAATCAAATCCTACAAATCAACTTACAAGCCAGACACGTGCGTGTGTACAAATGCTTACAGATATACTATCGCAACTAGATTAATAATCATGACTCACCACTCATCAAGGCAATCGCAAGGTTATAAATAGAATAAAAGCTAAACTCAAAATAATTTATAACACTTCAATTCTTATATCGGAGTTTTACATGGATTCATGCTTTTATTCACAACACAAAATAACACAAATATGCTTATTTGACCGTGCAATGAGTGAGTTTCACAAAAGACTTATACAATAATACCCATGTAGCGAGCGTTAGGTTAGTGGATCTCAGACTATAAAAAGCCTTAGGTAACTAGGCACAAAGTCCCCTAAGAACTTAATAACTCGAGTATTAAATAGCCCACTCGTGATCAATTATGCATAAACACATATATATTTTTTTCTTTTCTTTTCTTTTTTTCATATTTTCTTTTCATAAATTTCTGAACGAGTGTGTTTCGCTCCATCTCGTTCAACCCTAGACTACTCATATAAAATGAGCCAGCTACTAGCCATTTCACACCTAGCTACAACAACTAGAAATGAAATCCAATTTTCTCCAATTTTTAAATTTCCATGTTATTTTATCATTAAGAGAATATCCTAAATTCAAAATATAAATAAGAGATTAAACATTGACAAACAAACAAACCATGGCCATGATCTAGCCCTCAAGCAACCTATAAGACTTAGTGAAATACAATTGTCTCTAGCATGCAAATCAACTCGATAAGACTTAACATCACTAAGCACGACATCATTACACTAGCATCAATATCACAAATTAATCAGAAAAATCATCTAAGGGATCATATTATAATGCAAACGCATGAAACTATATGAACAAACTATCATACAAAAATAAAAAAACTATAAAAATAAAAAAACTACCACATGGAAAATATGCAACTATATGAACTAAACTAGCATGAACATGCAAACTATATGAGACTCACACAAAACGCATAATCCTTAACTACTACCCCCAAACTTAAAATATTCACTGTCCTCAGTGAAGGTAATAGCAAGGATTCAGGCATACCTACTTAGAATCAGGGTCATCACTCTCAAGTAGTGGAGTGTCAGGAGTGTCTGAAGGTGGATATACAGAATCATCACCGAATATTGGATACTGCATGTCAACTCCTGTGGCTCTGAGTTCAGTCCCCAATGCCTGGGTAAGGTCCTATGCAAAGCGACTATGGATATCATGCATCGCATCCATCTTCCTCAACAGGCGCCTATACTGCGCTAAACTCATCCTAGCACTACCCTGTGCTTCCTCCTCCTCCTGCTGCTGCTGCGATCCCGAAGGACCGGTCTCTCCCAACTCAGCTCTCCAAGCTGCCCTGCTTTCCTGCGTTGTGCAACCAGCATATGCCTGAGGAGCTGGCCTACCACCTGGCAGATGGTCATAAGAGTATCCGAGGCCCTTAGGATCGGGCTTCCCTCCATACCACTCCGTCATATTTAACAATGTCGAACTGTCAATCGGGGCATTCGGGAGCTGCAACTGCTCATGTGCGGGCCAATGAACTCCAACCGCCATACACAGCTTCGTCACAATGAATGCATAGGGTATAGAACCTGTAGTACTCCCTTGCAAGAACCTCAAAATACCCTGATGAATCACCATCCCAAGATCTACATAGTCTCCCTGAAGAATGCTCCACAATAAACGTGCACGCTCCACAGTAATATCATGCATGTGAGAAGATGACATGATGTTAGCACAAATAAAAAAATTCCATGCACATGCAAACCTGTTCATGCATGATGCAGGGAAAGTGGCATACTCGTTCGTGCCCTTCTTGAACTTCCAATGAGTCTCAGGCACACACAGGGTAGCAACAATCAAATCCAAGTTAAACTCCTCCGGCGTCTTCTCATTCCAATTCTCCTGTTCTGGCCTCCTCCGGGCTGCTCAATCACCCTACGAATAGCCTCAGCACTATACTCCACTGTCATCCTCCTAACCACCGTGAAACCGTTCTTCTCCGCCTTAGCATTCGCGTAGAACTCACGCACCACACTTATGGGCACAGCAGCAGGTGTCTCGTAAAAAGCAACCCAACCCATCTCTAAGATCATCTCCAACAACTTACCATCTCTCCCCGATGGCAGAAAACCACGCTCCTTGACTATAGGCTTTGAAAGCAGCCTCGCATACTCCGCCTCAGCCTCGGGAGTTGAAAGCCTAGGCCTCACACCACCCACACTCGAAGAATCAGTGGTGCTGCTGCTAACTTGGGTTTCGCTGTCTTTTTGGTGCCATTGAGATTGAATAAGCTTGAGAGAATAAAAGTTTGCAAGAGAGATTTGTGTGTTTGAGAGTTTGAGAAGTGATGGAGGAATTGTGTATAAGTGTATGTATATATAGAAGATTGGGAGAGTATTAGTTATGGAAAAGGAGTGGGAATTGATTATGGGAAAAATGGAAATAATGGGTTTGATTTCGAGAAGGAAATATGGGATGTAGAGGAGGGAAATTCGGGTACAAATTGAATTTGTACTGAAGTCCCCGATTTTCTATTATTTTCTGCTTTATATTTTTTTCAAAAAACCAGCGGGGCGGGCGCGTCGTGCTTCTGGAAAACCAGCGTGGCCGCCCCGCATGCCAGCGTGGGCGCGCCGTGCTACTGACTTTTCAGCACGGCCGCCCCACTTCTCAGCACGGGCGCGCCGTGCTATTATAGTTGGCACTGAATTTTTCTATTTTTCTGAGTTTTTTGGTTTCCTCCTTTTTTCTTTCTTCCTCTATCCACTAATGTACAACAAACTTGGGTTGCCTCCCAAGAAGCGCTTGGTTTACGTCATTAGCTTGACGTAGAATTACGAGATCAAGTAGACAATAGAATGGCACTA
The DNA here is from genome assembly GCF_009905375.1 of Apium graveolens. Taxonomy (NCBI): domain Eukaryota; kingdom Viridiplantae; phylum Streptophyta; class Magnoliopsida; order Apiales; family Apiaceae; genus Apium; species Apium graveolens. Next base: position 93,715,195 of record NC_133655.1, on the reverse strand, counting down.
ACCACCTCATGGTTTGCCATATCCCCCATAGTAGTGCTTCAACCTCTGACCATTCACTTTGAACGCTTGACCTGGATCATTCTCAAAAATCTCCAAAGCTCCATGCGGAAACACAGTTTTGATTATGAAAGGCCCCGACCACCTCCACTTCAATTTTACAGGAAAAAGACGGAGACGAGAGTTGAACAAAAGAACTTGTTGCCCAGGCACAAAGATTTAAGTACCAGACCCTTATCGTGCCACCTCTTGACTTTTTCCTTATATATTTTGTTGTTTTCATACGCTTGAAGTCGAAATTTTTCGAGTTCATTCAATTGAAGCATTTTTTTCTTACCAGCTGCATCCAAATCAAGGTTCAACTTCTTCAAAGCCAAATATGCTTTATGTTCGAGCTCCACAGGCAAATGACACCCCTTATCATAAATCAACTGAAACGGCGATATTCTTAACGGAGTCTTGTATGTTGTTCTATACGCCCAAACAACTTCATTAAACTTCAAAGACCAATCCTTCCTTGATGAACATACCACTTTCTCTAGAATATGCTTGATCTCTTTGTTAGACACCTCAGCTTGACCATTAGTCTGAGGATGGTAGGCTGTAGCAATACGATGATTCACATTATACCTTTACATCATAGCAGTGAACTTGGAATTGCAAAAATGCGATCCCTCGTCACTGATTATGACTCTTGGAGTCCCAAATCATGTAAATATTTTCTTAGGAAGAAAATTAAGCACTACCTTCACATCATTTATCGGCAAAGCTTTAACTTCAACCCATTTCGACACATAATCGACCGCCAACAAGATATACTGATTATTGCAAGATGAGACAAACGGCCCCATAATGTCGATTCCCCAAACATCAAAGACCTCAACCTCGAAAAGAACATTAAGAGGCATCTCATCCCTCTTGGACATATTGCCCACACGCTGGCATCGATCACACTTCAAAACAAAGTGATGCGCATCCTTAAACAATATAGGCCAGAAGAATCCCGCTTGAAGGACACGAGTTGTTGTCTTCTCTACACCATAGTGGCCACCATAAACAGTCGAATGACAATCTCGCAAGATCCCCCCTGTTGAGTGGTATTTATGACATTTTATAATGCTCTAATAAGTTTTGAATTGATATCTTTATACTCAAGTTGTTAGGTGTTTAAATACGTTTTCGAGTGTTTTTGCATTTCAGTCATTATCTCGGTAATCAGGTGCATTAGCATTATTTTGGTGCTAATTTGGTGTCAAGGTGGTGTTGGAATAAAAGCGCGTTGAAAGCCGTCTCGAAGTTGTAAGAAAAATAAAGAAGTCAGTTTTTGGCAGAAGCCCAGCGCGCCCGCGCTGATCAAGCGCGCGACCGTGCCGAAGTTCAGAATGCCAGCGCGCCCGCGCTGATCAAGCGCGCGTTCGCGCCGTGTCGGGATGCAGAATTCTGATTATACTCTAATTCGAATTGGGAGACTTCTATGCTGTATGGGGCTGCTATATAAACAACTTTAGGTCATTTTTAATAAATAATCAAGCCAGAGACATATCAAGGAGAGCGTAAGAAGACCATTTTAACACGATTCAACGAAGATGAAGAAGATCTTGTTTTTATTTACGAACCTTTGTTTTAAGTTATATTTGGATGCTAGTTTTCTTATTTTTGAACCTTAATCTTGTTTTGTACTTGGTTTTATTTATTCGTTATAAAGACTACGTTTTTTATACCATGCTTTCATCGGAACCCACGTTGATGATGAGTCCGATTATGGGCTAATCTTTATCGTGGGGTTCTAGCGAATTTATTTATGGATTTCTTTAGTTGAATTATTTGATGCCTTAGTATGTGGTGATTGTATGATATCCTAGTATTAGTCGTGCGTATTCATCTTATGAGCGTCGCGAACTTATAATATAGTGTGTTAATTCTTAATGAAGAGAAAGTGAATTTAAGGATTTAGAACTTGCCATGCTAGTATAGGTTCATGTATTCGATATGCATGATTCGTAGGTAATTTTAAACATCTTACTTGCCCTGTGTAATCAAGATAGATAACTTATGCTTAAACCATTATGTTGTCAAATTCTATAGACATATAGGGTCTCAATATAATTGGTGTCTATTCAGCTTCTATCTCTTTTATGGATGTCTGGTAATATGGTACTCGTGCAACAAAAGTTGGCGTTTATCAGTTTCGTGTTGTCTGATTAGTGTCATCATTATTGTATGCTAAGGTTAAGAGCAATAAGGCTATTGAATGAAGTATTTAATGAAGTTAGAATCACGTGTTTGTCATATATATTAATTAAATCAATCTTATTCTCGTAATTATAATCATTAGTTAATTCTTAGTTATAAATAACCTCAATTTGTCATCGTCTTAGCATTGGATAATAACCATACATTGTTGCTTAAGTGCATGAATTAATTAGTTAACCAGTACAGTCTCTATGGGAATGAACTAGAAAAGATTCTATACTATTTGCGAACTCATATACTTGCGTGTATTATTAGCGCGTGTTTAGCGACTAACAAGTTTTTGGCGCCGCTGTCGGGGACTGCAGTGTTAATTGATAGTTTATGTGCTTTCCATGAGCACCAGCTGCAAGCCCATACGGAGGCCTATCCATCCCCACCAGGGGTATGTTGCCTTTTGAATTAAACAAAGTAAGTAGTAGCATTGAAGTTCATTGACCCGGACATTGTTACTTATCTGTTTCCTTGTCTTATTTCAGGTACTCTAGCGAGGGTGTATGCATACGCGTTCACATACTCGTAAGAGAACACCTGATAAAGCCGAGGAAGAACTTGTGGTAGTTCGTAAGGAAGTTTTTGAGGAAGAAAAGAAAGTAGAGGGATAAGAGAAAGTCGAAGAAACAGTTATAGTAGCTATGGGAGATCAAGCAGAAAATTCGAAGGCTTTGATGTACTATTCTCATCCTAAGATTAATGACATTCAGTCAAGCATCATCAGACCAGCCATTAGGGCTAACACTTTTGAGATCAAGTCAAGCACAATTCAGATGATACAAAACTCAGTTCAGTTGGGGGTTCTCCTACTGAAGACCCCAACATGCACATCAGGGATTTCATCAAGATCTGTGACACTTTCAAAGTCAATGATGTGACTGAAGACGCTATCAAGCTACGACTTTTACCATTCTCTCTGAGGGATAAGGCTAAGTGCTGGTTACACTCTCTTCCAGCAGGATCTATCACCACTTGGGAGGATCTCGCGCAAAAGTTTCTCACTAAATTCTTCCCCATGGCGAAGACTGCTGCAATCAGGAATGCTCTTACCCAGTTTGCTCAGCAAACTGGGGAATCTCTGTGTCAGGCTTGGGATCGATATAAGGAGATGCTAAGGAAGTGCCCACACCATGGCATGCCTGATTGGATGATTATTAATTATTTTTCCAATGGATTGGGTGCTACTTCTAGACCCATGCTTGATGCAGCATTAGGAGGAGCCTTGTGGGCTAAGAGTTACGATGAAGCTTATGAACTTATTGAACTGATGGCTGCTAATTGAAAGAGATATGTCCTAAGTCCAATCATGTATGATAATTTAGGAATAACATTTATGTAATCTGTTTTGATTTCATTGATATTAATAAAAGACTTGTTTTGTTTTTATTGCGGACTCTATCTATTTAAATGTTTAAATAAGATATACCACAGTTTAGAGTAAAGCTTTTTATGGATTGTGATGAGATCATAATAATGAGACCTAAAAGATGATAACTCTAAACTTAAATAGTTCCTGGTCGTAGGATTACTAACTGATAATTAATAATCCGCAAAGATCGGTACATACTATGCTTGCTTCATTATGAAGGATGTCTGTTCTCATAGACATTTATGTGGTGACACTATAGCTAGTATGTAGGTGCTTATTATAGAATATGTTCACTGAACATGACTCACACAGCTGAACAACTGATGGAGTTCACTCACGTGTCATCAGTTGTTCACATAGTGATAGTTGTACAAGTATCCTTAGACTTGAGGTCATCATAGTCATCTTGTGTACACTGAACTATGCTTTGGTTTAGTTCTTAGTCTCAAGGGACAATTATAAAGGCTCTACTGGGTATAGGAATTTGTACACGAAGATAGTGTATGATCAATAAAGGATCTACCCCTTCTAATGTAGGAAGAGAATGTTCAATGCTGACCCACTTATGTTAATTCAGGAATCTCTGGCCAGAGTGAATGAAATTAGAAAGGAGTTTCTAATTTACATTAAATAGAACTAAGCATAGTGAATGGGAAAGCAAGTGATTAAATAAGATAGGCTTGACACAAGTTCCATGCCTTGTATTTAATCGTGACATTGCAGGGTAGAAGAAATTAATTGTACGGTAACTACTCACTGAATAGGTTCTTGGTATTCTAAGTAGTGAATTCGTATTATCCGGATAGTCGCGATATGCTGATAAGTATCCCTCACGATGTAGAATAAATATGATTAATTAATTAATCATATTTAATGAATTAGAGAATTTATATAAATAATGATAAAATAGTTTTATTATTATTTATTTCTACTACCAGCTTAATATTGAACCTACAGGGCCACACCATAAAAGAGAATGATTTAATGGTGGATAAATTAATTAATAATGGCTGATAATTATTTATTTATGAAATAAATAATTAATTGGCAAATTTAATAATTGATTAAATGAGATTTAATTGATTATAAATTAATTAAGAAAAAGTTCTTAATATTATTAATTAAGAATTTAATTTTTGGAAATTAAATCAAGTGAGAGAATTATTTCTAAAGTGTTTAGAAAAATGATTAATAATTAAAAGGTGTTTTAATTATTAGTGAGAATAATAAAAGGTTAATAATAATATTTTATGGGAAAATTTTTAGCTGAAAATTTTGCCTATAAATATACTATTATAGACCCTATTTTTGTCTCAACCAAAAATATTTACAAAACCCTAATTCTCTCCATCTCCTCCTCCTTCATTACATCATTTTCTTGGTGGACACCGGTGAAGTGCTTCACACTTGAGGAGCAGCTGCTAAGGATCTCCGTTCATCGTTTTTGGATCGCCATTAAAGACCTCCATCTTTCCATTAACGTAAAGCTTCTTAAGGTAAACATACTGAACTACGAATTAAATATTATTTTTCGCATGGATCCTGCGGAGGGTTTCATTTTTTTTAAGATTTAAATTTACGTTTTCGCCGTTTATGTGCTAAAAACCCTTCAATGGCATCAGAGCTACTTGCGAAAAGTTTTTAATTCGTTTATGTGTTTAACTGTTTTCGATATATGAGCATGTACGTGATTCACCATGATTTGATGTTGATATAATATGCTTATATATGTATGGTTTTGAATATATGATATTCATGTAAGTTGTATAATCATAAGATGATTATGTAATCTGTATATATACTGATATATACATGATTTATGTTTGTTCTAATTATGAAAATCATATTAGATACGGATTCTGAATTGGCTGCTGCAGATTTGCTGAAATCTGGGTCTGGTGTCCGATTTACGCAAACGAATACCCTATTCCATAGGTAAATGAGCGTCTGAACAAAACTGATAGAAAAAGCTATCAGCGACTCGTCTGTAAGGCGTTTGACGTCGTTTACTGCCCGTAAACAGTGATTCTTGTTTTTCTGATTTGATTCTGATAATGATTTTTGTCATATTTTCTTTTTATGATTAGATCATGGATAATATGATATGTTAAGATCAGATTATGTGTTTTAACATGCTTTTATGTGTTGTATGAGCATGATGGATGGTTATGGCCTTTCGACCTTAGTGTAATGGTTTTGGTTTTGGTTTTAAATACAACTTGCATGTCGTCAATCTTTGTAATCATAAATCTCGAATGTAACTCGAGTTATTCTTGTAAGTTCATTAGATTAGTTTTACTTTCAATCATGTAATGTAATTGAAGACTCAAGAAGGCTATCCAATGGAGGTGATACAAAGAAGAAGACGAGGCATACAAGAAGTCTAAACAAAGAAGAAGACTTATGTAATAAGTAGTTGTATTTATTTCCATCACCATATTAGATTGACCTTGATCTTTATCATGAGCTTGATAAAGATCACATAGGATGGGGCCATAACCAAACATATTTACTTTATTGTACTTTATATTTACTTGTTTATTTAATTTTATACATGAGATATATGCCTATGTTTACCATGCGATGATAGATTTAGGTGAACTTAAATCAATATAAGGCGTGCTCTAGAAAATCTAGAATTGGAATCATTTATTGCCTTAAAAATAAATATTATGAATACGATCATGAGATTCTTGTGTTTATGAAACACATAATTGAATATGAATTTTCAATATTGAGAGAAAGGATGATTCTGTCAACAACAGATTTCTATCTGTAAGAAAGGGTTATTAAGTGACGCCTCTTGACAATGCTCCACCCGATCTGGGAATCATCTGATTATCGATTATTGATTTGAAATATTTAATTTAAAAGGAAGAATCTCTTTATAATATGATTATGATTGTAACGTAATATAATCCCTCTAAAATTAAATAATATCAAGTAGTAATTGGCCAATGACACAACGGGCTTGTGTCGGTCATAGCCTTCCAACATGGTAGAAAGTGGTTCTTATTTTTAAATCATTGTTGTTTCGTGCTACAGCCGAGGGCTTTGATTTTGAAATAAGAAATACTTGTCTATTACATAGAGATGTGTACATTGAATTAGAATCTAAAGGTCGGTACGTGCTACAGCCGTGGGCCGTTGGAGACTGATTCAATTGTACGAAATGTTGGGTTAGACTTGACTTAGAATATTGAGTTTGTCATGCCACAGCCGTGACTCAATTATTCAAGAGGCTAAACTTATATTAGGGAATAACATAAGATGTAATTGACAAGAGTTGTCTGCCTATTGAACATCACATGACGTTTCGTGCCACAGCCAAGGTTGTGTGATGGAATGTAGGATCCCTATTCCCACTAGCATTATGAATGCTTAATTTTCACTTAGGGGGTTGAAAAAAATTAGGGTAAACTAGTGGGAGACACTTATGAATAAAGACCCGATTCATATAGTGTTTTGAAATGAAATTGAATATTTGTTAAGTGTTGTTATGTGTTTATCATTTACAGATTTACTATATTCGTCATGTCTTCTGCACTATCACTCCGGAGCATACTAGATGCTCACAAGTTAACTGGTCCTAATTTAGCTGTTTGTTTTCACTGTAACAAGTTGGGGCACTGGAAGAGGAACTGCAAGGTTTCCCTTGCAAATTGAAGAAGAAGAAGGGTAGTAAGACTACCGCTTCTGATTCAGGCATGTTCATGATCGAAGTTAATATGTCACTAGGTCAAATTTCTACCTGGGTATTAAATACCGCCCGTGGTTCTCATATTTACAATTCGTTGCATGGACTAAAAGGAAGTAGGACTCTTGAAAAAGATGAGGTGATTCTACGTATGGGCAATGGAGCAAGGGTTGCGGCCATATCTGTAGGATCATTTAGTTTACATATGCCTACGGGAAAGACTATTATTTTGAATAATTGTTATTACGTTCCCTCTATTGTGGGGAATATTGTTTTTATTTCTATGTTGGATGTGGATGGTTTTTCATTTATTATTAAGAATAATGAATGTTCTATCCTTAGAGATAATGTTCTTTTTGGACGTGGCATTTTAAATAATGGTCTGTATGTATGTGACGTAGAGCATGATTTACTTCAGATTGAACAAACTAATAAAAGAAAATGAGATGATGAAAATCTAACCTATTGATGGCACTGTAGGCTAGGTCATATTAGTGAAAATAGACTGCGGATATTGGATAAGGAAGGGTTATTTGACCCCTTTGATTTTTGAATCATATCCTACATGCGAGTCTTTTCTATTGGGCAAAATGACCAAATCTCCATTTAGTGGACATGGAGAGAGGGCTGCAGATTTGCTAGGATTGGTACACACAGATGTATGTGGACCAATGTCTACGCAAGCCATGGGTGGATTTTCGTACTTCATTACTTTCATAGATGATAGATCTAGATTCGGATATGTTTATTTGATGAAACACAAGTCTGAAGCCTTTGAAAATTTCAAAGAATATAAACATGAAGTGGAGAAACAAACCAAACACAGTATTATAACTCTTCGATCAGATCGAGGTGGTGAATACTTGAATGGAGAGTTTCTAGATTATCTCAAAGAAAATGATATAGTCTCCCAGTGGACTCCTCCATATACTCCACAGTTGAATGGGGTATCTGAAAGGAGAAATCGAACTTTGTTAGACATGGTTTGGTCCATGATGAGCTATGCGAATGTTCTAGTATTCCTATGGGGTTATGCATTGGAAACCTCAGCATATTTACTGAATAAGGTGCCTTCCAAATCTATTCCTCAAACACCATATGAGATATGGAAAGAAAGGAAACCGAGTCTTAAACACGTTAAGATTTGGGGATGTCCAGCTTATGTCAAGAAAGTTGACCCAGATAAGCTGGAATCTCGATCCGTAAAATGTAATTTTGTGGGATATCCTAAAGAGACTTTGGGGTATTACTTTTACACCGATCATCGGGTGTTTGTCTCCAGACATGCTACCTTCTTGGAAAAGGAGTTTATCCTTGAAGGAAACAGTGGGAGCAATATTGAACTTAATGAAGTTCAAGAAGCACAAACTACCACGGATCAAGTAAAAATACCTGTTCAGACTGAACAACCTTCTGTAGAACAGCCCATTCGTAGGACAGGGATAGTGTCTCGCCAACCTGAGAGGTATTATGGCCTTGTCATTGAGAATGACAATGAGTTGTCAATCATTAATGATGACGACCCTGTGACCTATAATGAGGCTATAAGTAGTTTTGCTCAGAGAAATGGCATAATGCCATGAAATCTGAAATGGAATCTATGTATAACAACCAAGTGTGGACTCTGGTTGAGGCGCCTGAAGGTGTTAAGCCTATTGGGTGCAAGTGGGTATACAAAAGAAAGATTGGAGCAGATGGCCAGGTGGAGACCTATAAGGCCAGGCTCGTGGCAAAAGGATTCAAACAAAGGCAAGGGATTGACTTTGATGAAACTGTTTCGCCTGTAGCCCTGTTAAAATCAATTCGGATTTTGCTTGTGATTGCTGCTTACTACGACTATGAGATCTGGGAAATGGACGTGAAAACGACCTTCCTCAATGGGAACTTGAGGAGGAAGTGTATATGACATAGCCAAAGGGTTGTCTTTCCAAGGGAAATGAACACCTAGTGTGTAAGCTGCTGTAAACCATATATGGTTTAAGGCAAGCTTCTCGTAGATGGAACATCCGTTTTGATGAGACAATCAAAGAGTTTGGTTTTATCAAAAACATAGATGAACCATGTGTCTGCAAGAAGGTTAGTAGGAGCACGGTAACATTTCTTGTATTGTATGTGGATGACATACTTCTTATAGGAAATGATATACCGATGCTACAATCAGTCAAAGTATGGCTATCAAAGAACTTCACCATGAAGGACTTGGGAGAAGCATCCTACATTCTCGGTATGAAGATCTATAGAGATAGATCTAGAAGAATGATAGGTCTTACCCAGGGTACATACATCCAGAAAGTGCTTAAAAGGTTTAGCATGGAAAACTCCAAAAGAGGTCTCATACCGATGAGCCATAGAGTGTCCCTTTCCGAAAAAAAGTCTCCTAAGACACCTGAGGAAAGAGAGCGTATGAGTAAGATTCCTTATGCAACGCGATGTTGTGTACAAGGCCTGATGTTGCTTATTCAATTAGTGTGACGAGCAGATATCAGTCTAATCCAGTTGAAGACCACTGGAAAGCAGTGAAAAACATCCTTAAGTACTTGCGAAGGACTCATGACATGTTTCTTGTTTTTGGTGGTGAATCTGAGTTGAAAATAGAGGAGATGTCAATATCGAGAGAGTTGACACACATAACAACGTATCAGACCCACTCACAAAGCCACTTTCTCAGAGTCACTTTGATCATCATAAAGACAAGATGGGTATTAGATACCAGAGTGATTCGCTTTAGTATAAGTGGGAGATTGATAGAGATATGTCCTAAGTCCAATCATGTATGAGGATTTAGGAATAACTTTTATGTAATCTGTTTTGATTTCATTGATATTAATAAAAGACTTGTTTTGTTTTTATTGCGGGCTCTATCTATTTAAATGTTTAAATAAGATATACCACAGTTTAGAGTAAAGCTTTTTATGGATTGTGATGAGATCATAATAATGAGACCTAAAAGATGATAACTCTAAACTTAAATAGTTCCTGGTCGTAGGATTACTAACTGGTAATTAATAATCCGCAAAGATCGGTACATATTATGCTTGCTTCATTATGAAGGATGTCTGTTCTCATAGACATTTATGTGGTGACACTATAGCTAGTATGTAGGTGTTTATTATAGAATAAGTTCACTGAACATGACTCACACAGCTGAACAACTGATGGAGTTCACTCACGTGTCAGCAGTTGTTCACATAGTGATAGTTGTACAAGTATCCTTAGACTTGAGGTCATCATAGTCATCTTGTGTAGACTGAACTATGCTTTGGTTAAGTTCTTAGTCTCAAGGGACAATTATAAGGGCTCTACTGGGTATAGGAATTTGTACACGAAGATAGTGTATTATCAATAAAGGATCTACCCCTTCCAGTGTAGGAAGAGAATGTTCAATGCTGATCCACTTATGTTAGTTCAGGAATCTCTGGCCAGAGTGAATGAAATTAGAAAGGAGTTTCTAATTTACATTAAATAGAACTAAGCATAGTGAATTGGAAAGCAAGTGATTAAATAAGATAGGCTTGACACAAGTTCCATGCCTTGTATTTAATCGTGACATTGCAGGGTAGAAGAAATTAATTGTACGGTAACTACTCACAAAATAGGTTCTTGGTATTCTAAGAAGTGAATTCGTATTATCCGAATAGTCGCGATATGCTGAGAAGTATCCCTCACGATGTAGAATAAATATGATTAATTAATTAATCATATTTAATGAATTAGAAAATTTATATAAATAATGATAAGATAGTTTTATTATTATTTATTTCTACTACCGGCTTAATATTGAACCTACAGGGTCACACCATAAAAGAGAATGATTTAATGGTGGAGAAATTAATTAATAATGGCTGATAATTATTTATTTATGAAATAAATAATTAATTGGAAAATTTAATAAATGATTAAATGAGATTTAATTGATTATAAATTAATTAAGAAAAAGTTCTTAATATTATTAATTAAGAATTTAATTTTTGAAAATTAAATCAAGTGAGAGAATTATTTCTAAAGTGTTTAGAAAAAGGATTAATAATTAAAAGGTGTTTTAATTATTAGTGAGAATAATAAAGGGTTAATAATAATAATATTTTATGGGAAAATTTTCAGCTAAAAATTTTGCCTATAAATATACTATTATAAACCCTATTTTTGTCTCAACCAAAAAGATTTACAAAACCCTAATTCTCTCCATCTCCTCCTCCTTCATTACATCGTTTTCTTGGTGGATACCGGTGGAGTGCTTCATACTTGAGGAGCAGCTGCTAAGGATCTCCGTTCATCATTTTTGGATCGTCATTAAAGACCTCCATATTTCCATTAACGTAAAGCTTCTTCAGGTAAACATACTGAACTACGAATTAAATATTATTTTTCGCATGGATCCTGCGGAGGGTTTTGTTTTTTTTAAGATTTAAATTTACATTTTCGTTGCGTTTATGTGCTAAAAACCCTTCACTAATGAGTACTAGAATCCTTCCCAGAGACTGACTCAGGGGAAAGTCGCAGGAATTCTGGAGTTAGATGCAGCAATTGCTATCGCTGCCCAACTTAAGGCTTTGACGATGAAGGTGGACACTTTGGCTAATTATGGAGTTAATCAAATCGCCAGTGTCTATGAACTTTATGCTGGTGCCCATGAGACTGATCAGTATGCAATTTCTAGTGAATCAGCTCAGTTCGTGACCAACTTCCAGCGATCGCAGCAACCAGTGCCAGCCACCTATCATCCGAATAACCAAAATCATTCTAATTTCAGTTGGAGCAATGCTCAGAATGCGGTTCAACGGCCTTATCAGCAGTACTCAGCTAAACAGTACAACCCCCTGGTTTTCAGCAACCATAGTATGCACCCAGATATCAACTCCAGCTACAACAAGCCAATGAAAAATCTGAGTTAGAGGAGTTGGAGCTTATGTGCAAGAGTCAAGTTGTTTCTATCAAGACCTTGGAAAATCAAATTGGGCAAATTTCCAATGCCTTGCTAAATCGTCAGCCTGGTGCACTACCTAGTGACACTAAAGTGCCAGGAAAGAGTGAAGCTAAAGAACAGGTAAAGGCAATCACCTTAAGGTCTGGAAAGGTTGCGAATCCCGAACAAACTCATGAGTTGACTGAAGAAGTTGAGGCTGAGAAAGAAGTAGAGCAACAAGATAAAAAAGTGGAACCAAGGAAGACTACTGTTGAGCACACTCTGCCTGAGGGTATTATAGGGGAGAAACAGATCTATCCTCCACCACCTTTTTCCAAGCGGCTATAGAAGAAAAAGCAGGACAAGCAATTTGAAAAGTTTCTGGAGGTGTTTAAGAAACTTCATATCAATATACCTTTCACCGAGGCTCTTGAACAGATGCCTATTTATGCAAAGTTTATGAAAGGTATCCTCTCTCGGAAGGTAAAGCTAGATGATTTAGAGACAGTCGCTCTCACGGAGGAATGCAATGCTGTGCTGCAACAGAAGTTGCCTCCGAAGCTTAAAGATCCAAGAAGCTTCACTATTCCATGTACTATTGGAAAAGTATCTATTGACAGATGCTTATGTGACTTGGGAGCTAGCATCAATCTGATGCCCTTGTCAATCTTCAAGCAGTTGGATTTGCCTGATCCTAAATCGACTTATATGACCTTGTAGTTGGCCGACCGTTCTATTACATATATGCGAGGTGTTGTGGAGGATGTCTTGGTCAAGGTTGATAAACTCGTCTTCCCTTCCAATTTTGTCATTCTTGATTTCGAGGAGGACAAGAAGATTCCCATAATCTTGGGGAGACCTTTCTTGGAAACTGGCTGAACCTTAATAGATGTGCAGAAGGGTGAGCTCACAATGCGAGTTCTGGATCAGGATGTTACTTTTAATATGTTCAATGCTATGAAATTTCCTACTGATAATTAGGAGTGCTTAAAGGTGGAGCTGGTTGATTCGGTGGTTACATCGGAACTTGAACAATTGCTAAGGTCTAATGCCTTAGAGAAAGCCTTATTGGGGAATTCAGATAGTGAAGATGACGAAGGTGAAGAACAATTAAAATATTTGAATGCATAAGACTTTACCTGAGCATTTGAGGTATGCATTTTTAGGTGATGCATCTACTCCGCCTGTTATTATTGCATCTGACCTTTCAGGTAGTGATGAGGAAAAACTTTTGAGAATTTTGAGAGAGTTCAAATCGGCAATTGGATGGACAATAGTAGATATCAAGGGAATCAACCCTTCTTATTGCATGCATAAAATTCTGCTAGAGGAAGGTAGCAAGCCTACGGTCGAGTAGCAAAGAAGACTTAATCCAATCATGAAGAAGGTAGTGAAGAAGAAAATTCTTAAGTGGCTAGACGCAGAGATCATCTACCCTATATCTGACAATTCATGGGTAAGCCTAGTTCAATGTGTGCCCAAGAAAGGTGGAATTATTGTGGTAGCAAATGAGAAGAATGAGCTTATTCCTATAAGGAGAGTCACAGGGTGGAGATTTTGCATGGACTACAGGAAGCTGAATAAAGCCACTAGGAAGGATCACTTCCCTTTGCCCTTCATTGATCAAATGCTCGACAGTTTGGCTGGTCATGAGTATTATTGTCGTATAGATGGCTATTCGGGTTATAATCAGATTTGTATCACTCCAGAAGATTAAGAGAAAACTACATTTACTTGTACATTTGGTAGTTTCGCCTTCAGACGAGTTTCTTTTGGTCTATGTGGTGCACCAGCCATATTTTAGAGATATATGATGGCCATCTTTTCTGAAATGATAGGCCAGAATGTGGAGGTGTTCATGGACAACTTCTCAGTCTTTGGCGATTCTTTTGATGAATGCTTGCAAAATCTTGGACATATTCTTAAAAGGTGCGTTGAGACCAATCTGGTTCTCAATTGGGAGAAATGTCACTTTATGGTGCGTCAGGGCATTATTCTCGGGCACAAGGTTTCTAGTAAAGGTCTAGAGGTGGACAAGGCCAAGGTGGGGGTCATTGAGAATCTTTCTCCACCTATTACTGTTAAGGGAATTCACAGTTTTCTTGGTCATGCGGGTTTCTACAGGCGTTTCATCAAAGATTTCTCGAAAATTTCAAAGCCCTTGTGCAGTCTGTTAGAGAAAAATGTTCCTTTCAAGTTTGATGATGAGTGCCTTACAGCTTTTGAGATATTGAAGAAGAGTTTAATCACAACACCGGTCATAACTGCACCTGATTGGAATGAGCCTTTTGAGATGATGTGCGATGCAAGTGACTATGCAGTTGGAGCAGTTCTTGTGCAGAGGAAGAACAACATATTTCATGTGGTCTACTATGCTAGTAAGACCCTAAGTGGTGCTCAACTGAATTATACTACTACGGAGAAAGAGCTTTTAACTATTGTCTATTATTTTGAGAAATTTCGATCTTATCTACTTGGGACTAAGGTGACAGTTTTCACTGATCACGCTGCAATTCGATACCTCGTCTCAAAGAAGGACTCGAAGCCTAGATTGATTAGATGGGTTCTTTTGCTTCAAGAATTTGAACTAGAGATTAAGGGCAGAAAAGGAACTGAGAATCAAGTCGTTGATCACCTCTCGCGTTTAGAAAATCCTAAAGCTACTTCATTGGATAAGACATTGATAAATGATTCTTATAACACCCTCCAAATCCGGGGTATAGATTTGGGGCATTATTAATATCAACTACAAATTAAACCTGCACAAGCAGAATATAAATATAATAATTACCCCGAACTACTGCTACTCAGGATCTTTTAAGGTTAAGAGTTAAAAACAAGAACGATATACTAACTTTATTACAAGCCCAAATAAAAACAATCTGTCTCAAGAAATCTCTTTGTTACAAAACTTTATTCTATCTACATTCTCACCACACAACTTTTATTCAAACCAACATTACTACTCATCCGGTTACACCTGATCTGGTAGCTCAAAGCTCTCTTCAGGGATAGGGATGAACACTCTTGGTATAAGAGGGTCCCGCTGCTTGACTCACTTCTTGACTATGCGGGTCCTGATGGGTTTCATTCTCTACCTTAACTGTAAAACAATAAGAATAACAATAAAAGGGGATGAGCCAAAATTGCTCAACAAGCCTACAACAATATATATAGTATAAAGAGAGAAGAATATAAGAATCATTAAGCTGCTGGTTTGAACAACCATCTGTTCCTATAAAGAATAATAATTTGCCATTACTGGCGAGTGCCAAATGAACAAGACTGGAAACAAGAACCAATATATGCACTATAACCTGCTGATCAGTCAGGATACAGTGCGGATCTATACCCAACTGCATAGACCCAACCAATATAAGGAGTACTCAGGCAACTATGACCTATTGATTAAAGGTTTGAGTAAAACCCAGCCCGTATCGTTACCATCCAGTCCAAGGTTTAGCATCCGGAACAATCGGAATGCTTTTGATGTATCCCAACATTAGGATATATCCGAGTATATATAACAAGGTAAAAGTATATGAATATGAATAGGGAATTCAATAAATTGGGAGAAATCAAGAATCGAAATGAAATAGAAACAAGAATCAATAATTGTGTAACAGTGTATATGAACAAGAATTATCAAAGTGCAACTGATATGAAAAATGGGGTATAATTCACTATTCTGGATTTAGAATAGGGGAAAAACTTGCCTTGCGTGTACTTAACCTGGTTCAACTCACCGCCTTCGGTCTCTAGCTTGATCTGTCTTGCTGATACTGAATCAATTATAGAAAGATAGGCGTTTAGATAACTTACTATATACGTGTATCTCGAATTGATACTACGCAACCCTATCAATCTACCCATGCGTTTCTATCTGACTCGCATATATTCACATATAATTATATAGCACGTAAGGTTAACATAATCACGTAAAGCACATAGCACATAAAGCACATAATTGATTTTTTTTGGACTTATAAATATTTTTAGAATCGATACTAGACTTATACCTGTATTAACTAACCCTTTTTGATTTTATTATAATTTTTCGGGATTTATTTAACTCGATTCTACCCCTATTAGGGCATATAAACAATTAACTATTACAAGACCACTCTCTTTCGTAAGAAATTATGACCTACAATTATTTTTATTGGATTTGTTTCATTTTTCTGAGTCTAGGGGTATTCGTTTCGCTCAAATCGGACTAACGGTTTAATTATTATGAATTAAATAAGATTTAAGTAATTAATAATTAATTATAAATAATTAATTATAATTAAATAATCCTTAATTATATTTTTAAATAATTAATTAATAATTATTGTATTTTAAAATAATTAATCCCTAATTATTATGATTAATTACAATTATTTACAATTATTTACAAATTATTCTCACTTACTCGATTAGATCGATTATTTATAAATAACCAATCGATATAATTAACTGATACGCTATTTATCGAATAAATACTTATTACTCGAATCAAAATCTAACTCATCGATTAACTACTCGTATAATACGAGCTACTCGCAATCCTCGTATAACTATCGAACTATTATTATTATTATTATTATATCTTATACTATTAATTAATTAATTAATTAATTATCTTTATTTAATTATTCGATACGAATAATTAGTACGACACTCTTTGAAAAATTATCGCTCGAATATTAATCTCAACTTATCGAAATACTACTCGTATAAATACGAGTTACTCACAATATTCAACTAATTAACGAATTATTATTCATATTATTCGATTATTTTTAATCCTTTTTTTAATTAATTACCTAATTAATTAATTAATTATCTAATTATTAATTAATTAAATAACCAATAAATAATTAGATAAATAAATAAATAATTAAATTCAAATTTCTAAATTAATAAAATAATTTAGAAATTAATTATAATATTTTTCAGAATTTAAATCTAATTTTTAATTGATTTTTTTAGAATTATTAAAATCTGATTTTTGATTTTATAAAAGAAAAGAAATTAATAGAAAATCAGAAACACAAAAACAGGGAAGGGTTTCAGGGTTTTTGGATCGAAACCGGGTTGAAACCGGGTCAACTCCGGGCCATCCAAGAACACAGCCGCCTGGCCAAACTCCGACGCCGACGGAGAAATTTCCGGCGACTTCGAATCGATAACGAACCACGACGAACAAACAGCAATCAACCATGATCCTAAGCTTTGTTTCACTGCATCCTCGTTCCACAACGCTCAAAGACACGCCCCTCCTTCTCCTTCGCCATCCCCGACGTCGGGAAACAAAGAAACGCGGCGATGGCGGTGCCGTTTCCGGTGACGCGAAAACAGAATCCAACAAACACAAAACCGATGTCGTTCGAACGAGGATTCAACGATCTACACAACTACAACATCAAAATCTTCTAACAACTAACCAAAATCAAAACCCGAATTCAAACAAATAATCAGAAAATACGAAATTAAAATCGAATACTTAATAACTGAAATTGATCACAGAATCATAAACTACAGTTCACCATCTTCAATTTGACTACTTACATGATCGATTTGGATGCCGGAATCACTTCAAATATGTGCTTTGATTCTCTGCCCTGTTCTTCGCCCACAAACCCTAATTCCTAATTTTCTGAATTTTTATGATTAATTAACTAATTAATTATTAATAATTAGCTATTTATATTTATGCAAAATAATTACCCCAAATAAAATTATGGGGCTAATTACACTCCTAATAAAGATATTTGGCCCCAATTTTTTTAATTTTTGGGTATTAATAATGAATTTTTAAATATCCAATAAATATAAAATAAATGTCAAAAATTCCCAAAAATTGTGAATATTACAAGAATGCAAAGAAAAATGATGTATGATAATTTCATGATCATATAAAAATAAAAATGTGATTTTTGTGGGTTTTTTTTTGGTACCCGAAGGGGTCCGGAAAAGTAGTTTTTCGCGAAAAAAGATAAATGTGTAAAACGTCTAGGGGTTCAGAATAGCGATATGGTGTAGGTTATTTTTGGCAAAATAGGGCCAATGATTTTGTTTGAAATATGGGCTTTTAAAACACTGTTTGAGCTGTACGGGTTTTGATGTAAAATATATATAACTTACGATAAAACATTCAATAAATATCCAAAACACGTTCGAATCAAAACAGACAACACATAACACATAACAATTAGGGTTTAATGACTCAACACATTTAATCTTATAATAATACACATAATTTTGCTTTATTATAATATAATACAAGCATAATTTCTCAGTCGTTACATTCGCCCCCCCTTAACAGGATTCTGTCCTCAGAATCACACTATGTAAATAACTGAGGATACTTTTCTAACATATCACTTTTGAGCTCCCAGGTTGATTCTTCAACCACTGGGTTTCTCCACAAAACTCTCATTAATGGTATAGACTTATTCCTTAATACCCTTTCTTGACGATCTAGAATTCTTATCGGCTGCTCTACAAATGACAAATCTGCCTGAAGCTCTATTGGCTCATATTCTATTACATGCCTTGTATCAAAGTTGTACTTCTTAAGTATAGATACATGAAATACATTATGAATATGCTGCATATGGGGTGGTAAAGCTAACTCTTACGCAACCTTTCCGACTTTTTTCAAAATTTCAAATGGTCCAACGTAGCGAGGTTTTAATTTCCCTTTGTTGCCAAACCTAGTTAATCCCTTCCATGGTGATACCTTTAGCAGTACATGTTCCCCTTCCTGATAGTCCATATCTTTTCTGGATTGATCTGCATATTTACGCTGTCGATTCTGTGCTGCTTCAAGTCGCTTGCGGATAAGTTCCATTTTTTCCTTGGTCTGCTGAATCAGTTCTGGACCTAGAATCTTGCGTTCTCCAACTTCATCCCAACATGTAGGTGATCTGCACTTTCTCCCATATAAAGCTTCATAAGGTGGCATCCCGATACTCGCTTGATAGTTGTTATTGTAAGAAAATTCCACTAGCGGTAAGTGCTCGTCCCAATTGCCTTCTAAGTCTATTGCGCATACACGTAGAATATCTTGGAATTGTTCAACTTGGTTCCTAGACATTCTTGGAATGGTCTCCAAAATCTTGAATTGAAACGGGGATCTCGATCCGATATAATCGATACGGGTACTCCATGACGCATTACGATTTCCTTGAGATATAAGTGCACTAACTTGTCCAGTGAAAACCTTTCATTGATCGGAAGAAAATGTGCTGACTTCGTTAATCGATCAATGATAACCCAAATTGCATCATGATTTGCTTTCGTCCTTGGAAGTCCCACTACAAAATCCATGGCTAAGTGCTCTCATTTCCATTCTGGAATATCTAGTGGTTGTAGTAGTCCGCTCGGGCGTTGATGTTCAGCTTGCACTCTTTGGCACGTATAACATTTGCTGACCCATTCCGCTATTTCTTTCTTCATATTTGGCCACCAAAAATTTTCCTTCAGATCTCGGTACATCTTTGTGCTTCCGGGATGAATCGAAAATCTTGAGCTATGAGCGTCTTGCAAAATTTCCGCTTTTAATTCCGGTACGTTAGGTATCCAAATCCTCGAAGCAACTCGTAAAATTCCTTTAGTATCCTTCTGACTGGTAATCTCTTCTCCTGTCAAATTGTCGATTTCCTGGTCCATTACTTCTTCCTGACACCTTCTTATTTTCTCAAATAGTTCCGGTTGAAAAGTCATAGCGTAAATCATTTCAATAAAGCTTTCTGGAACACGAACTTCAATTTCCAGTTTATCGAATTCCTTGATTAAGTCTTATGAAGATGTTAACAGATTCAATCGTTCCTTTCGACTTAATGCATCTGCTACTACATTGGCCTTGCCTGGATGATAATTGATTGAAATGTCGTAATCCTTGATTAACTCTAGCCAACGTCGCTGTCGCATGTTGAGTTCCTTCTGTGTGAAAATATACTTCAAGCTTTTATGATCCGTGTAAATCTCACATTTTTCACCGTATAGATAGTGTCTCCAGAGCTTCAGTGCGAATACGATTGCTGCTAGTTCGAGATCGTGTGTTGGATATTTCTATTCATGCGGCTTTAGTTGTCTGGAAGCATATGCGATCACGTTGCCATGTTGCATCAAAACACATCCGAGTCCTCGATACGAAGCGTCGCTGTATATGACAAAATGTCCTTGATCGTCAGGTTAAACAAGTACAGGTGCGGTTACTAATCGATTCTTCAACTCTTGGAAACTTGCTTCGCATTTCTCGTTCCATTCGAACTTTTCATTCTTTCGTGTCAACTTCGTCAATGGTATGGTTATCTTTACAAAATCTTTAATGAATCTTCTGTAATAACCGGCTAATCCCAAGAAACTTCTGACTTCCGTTGGCGTCTTTGGTCTTTCCCAATTTAGAATAGCTTCAATCTTCGCTGGGTCCACTTGAATCCCTAATACTGATGATGTGTCCTAAAAATTGTACTTCCTTCAGCCAAAATTCACATTTCGAAATTTTTGCATAAAGCTGCTCCTTTCGTAATGTCTCCAATGTCGTTCTTAAGTGCGCTGCATGTTCTTCTTCCGTCTTCGAATAAATCAAGATGTCATCAATAAATACAATGATAAACTTATCCAGGTACTTATTGAATACTCGGTTCATCAAATCCATAAATACTGCATGTGCATTCGTCAGTCCAAAAGCCATCACGAGAAATTCACAATGTCCATACCTCGTTCTGAACGCAGTCTTTGGAATATCTTCTGCCTTGATCTTTAACTGATGATAACCTGATCGTAAGTCAATTTTTGAAAACCATGCTGCTCCTTTCATTTGATCAAATAAGTCATCGATGCGACGCAAATGATATTTATTCTTGATAGTTAACTTGTTCAGCTCACGATAATCAATACACAGTCGCATGCTACCGTCCTTCTTTTTCACGAACAATATTGGTGCACCCCATGGGGATACACGTGGCCTTATAATTCCTTTGTCGAGAAGTTCTTGCAACTGCTTTGCTAATTCCTTCATTTCAACAGGTGCCATTCGATATGGAGCTTTCGAAATTGGTTCAGTCCCAGGCGCCAAATCAATAGTGAACTCGATTTCTCGATCCGGTGGTAGTCCTGGAAGTTCATCTGGAAAGACGTCGGAAAACTCACAAACTATAGGAATATCTTCAATCTTCGGGCTTTCTTTGTCGGTATCCAACACATAAGCTAAGTAAGCTTGACATCCTTGACGTAGCAATCGTTTCGTCTGCATCATTGTTAAGAATTTCTGCTTTTATTTCTCACCTTTAAATATTATCATTGTATTTTCTTCAGTTTGCAATTTTACTTTCTTATTTGCGCAGTCAATCTGAGCATTATTACTAGCTAGCCAATCCATTCCTAAAATAACATCAAACTCTCCTAACTTGAAAGATATCAAGTCAACTGAGAAATGAGATTTCCCTATCTCAATATCACAATCTGGACATACTCGATCTACCATAACCTGATCATCATTTGCTAATTTTATGACTAGCACTTCATCTAACCACTGAATTTCACAGTCAACCTTAGAGTTAATCTTCAGAAATAAAAGATCTAGTAGCTCCTGAATCAATCAATACTAGAGCATTTACGAAATTCACAGGGAGCATACCTGCAACCACATTCGGACTCTGTACAGTTTCCTTCATTGACATGTTGAAAGTCCTTGCTCTGGGCTGATGTTGTGGTGGTAGTGGAGGTGGAGGTAATGCTAAACCCTTGGAATACTAGCGGCCATCGCAACTCCTCTGTAGTCCTTGGCAATATGTCTTTTTCTTCCACACTGGAAACAAGTGACCTCTGCTCTTCCCATCAGACATTCTCCAGAGTAGTGTCCCCTTTGCTTGCACTTGAAACACGTGACATTTGGCTTGTTGCAAATCCCAGTATGCTTTTTACCACATATTCTGCAATCAGGTATAGGCGGTCAGATAAGTCTTCGCTGAGTTGGAGCTGGAAGTCGATTACCCGTCCTCTGGTTGTTTTGTTCTGGTCTCCTGGCATTTACTTTTCCCTGGGCTTGAAATCCCGGCCTTCTGTTGAAACGGTTCTGAGAATTTCCTGGTCCTTTCTCTTTCTGAGCTGCTTCACTTTCACCTTCAATGATCATGGCCTTCTGAACAACAGCCGTATAAGTCGTCAGCTCAAATACAGCTACCCTGCTACGAATCCATGGCTTCAGTCCCTACTGGAATCTCTTGGCCCACTTTTCATCCGTATCCACTTGCTCAGGAACAAATCTGGCCAATTCAGTGAACTTGGTCTCATAATTTACGACCGATAAGTTGTCTTGCTTCAGCTCCACGAACTTGATTTCCATCTAGTTCTTCATGAAGTGAGAAAAATATTTCTCCTAGAAAAGATCAGTGAATCTATCCCAGGTCACCACACATTCCCCTTCCAAAGCTTTCTTCGATTCCCACCAGTAATTGGCTTCGCCCTTCAGAAAGTAGCTGGCAAAATCCGTCTTCTGTTCTTCCTCCACTTTCACCAACGTAAAAGCCTTTCCTATCTCCTTCAGCCAAGCTCTCACCTTCGTAAGATCTATGGAACCGGTAAATTCTGGAGGCTTTACCAACTGAAATTGCTTGAAAGTAACTACAGGTGCTGCTGGTGGTACTTGATGTCCTGGATGAGCGGCTTGCTATAGCACTTGTTGTTGAAACTGCTGTTGTTGCTGCTGCATTTGTTGCTGCTGCATCTGTTGCTGTATCATCAGCATCTGCTGTTGCATGAGATGAAATATCTGATCCATCTGGTTATTATCGTTTTGGCCCTCGGTATTTCTGTTAGACGAATCAGGTCGTGCTTTTCTTTTAGGTGCCATATTTCTGATAATAAAATAATGGGTTCTTTTTAATAACAATTTACTAAACAGGTGTTATGGAACAGAAACAGTCTTTATAATATTAAAACAACGTTAAAACAGTTGATATGGAGAAAACAATTTATTAAATATCTAAATAAATGAGTAAAAACAGTGCGATGTTTAAATAAATCCTTTTTAAACTAATTTTAAAATTTTGAAAACATAAAGGGTACAACATGATTATAGATAAAACAACATTTTAAATATGCAAAGGTAAAATAGTGAAATAAATGTAAATGCTAAAATGACTGGAAAAATAAATTAAAGAAAATGTGAAAAGGTTCATCTTATATATATAAGTAGGACACTAGCTGCATGTGTCAATGCTTGATACAAAAGTCTATGATATGTCAGTCGTACTGCTACTGCTATCAGTCAAAACTAGTAGCTATACTCATACAAATTAGTCATATAATACTACGCTGCCTCTATCTACAGATATATACAAGATACAACACTCCTCCGTCTACTAAAATCAGAATCCTAGTGGCACACGGCTCAGCTCCTCCTGCAAAGCCTCTAACACTGCCTCTGTAAGTCTCATCACCCTGCGGTATGCTGCCTCTGCACTAATGTCCTGCTGCCTCAAGTCAGTAAGCTCCTGAGAACCTGCCATGTGGATCTGGCATAGTCTCTCTCTCAAGATGTAGTCTGGGTGAAGTACTCGAACTGGACCATCCTCCTGTGTCTCAAACAACCCAAGGATCTCTCTACACTGATCCTGCCATCTGACCATCTCCTCTCTCTCTGACTGGTACCGCTGATATGTAACCGTGTGATGCTCACGAAGATCTATGCGGGAACCTCGAGAAGGAAATGGTACTGGCTCATCCACTACTACCTCGTGCATAAACTCTGGCTGCGGGAACTGATATACTCCGGGCACAGGGGCATAAATAGCTAGCGGTGCAAGAAACAAAACAGGTTGCTCAATGGGTGCATATACCGGTGGCTCTAACTCTGGCTCCATCTGTGGAATCTCTGGAATCTCAAACTGGGGCACAGGAATCTGTGGCTCTAAGTCCTCCCACTGTGGAATGTCAACCATATCAGGAACATCAAACATCGAAAACTCCAAAGGTGGAAAGTCAGGTATCTCCGGCTCAAAATAAGGGAAATAATCAAAAAAGTCTGGTACCTCTGGTGGAGGGGGTATCTCTGGTGCTGGTCCAGGTGGAAATGGTGGAGGTGGTAATGGAGGAAAAATCTGCACTGATGCTAGGGCTAGTACTGGTGCTGCTACTGGTTCTGACTCAGTCCGCTCCGTAGATGATGACGAAGAAGCCATCTAACATACATAACAATAATAACACAAGAACAATCAAACCATAATCCTAAAACTCATAACTTCTAAGCACATAAACAAACAATCCTAACACTCTTACTTTTATCCTATATGATCTTCCTATCTTATCTTAACCCTAATGTTCTTGTTTTCAAGGGTCAAAACCTATGCTATGATGGTAACTATAACACCCTCCAAATCCGGGGTATAGATTTGGGGCATTATTAATATCAACTACAAACTAAACCTGCACAAGCGGAATATAAATATAATAATTACCCCGAACTACTGCTACTCAGGATCTTTTAAGGTTAAGAGTTAAAAACAAGAACGACATACTAACTTTATTACAAACCCAAATAAAAACAATATGTCTCAAAACATCTCTTTGTTACAAAACTTTATTCTATCTACATTCTCACCACACAACTTTTATTCAAACCAACATTACTACTTATCATGTTACACCTGATCTAGTAGCTCAAAGCTCTCTTCGGGGATAGGGATGAACATTCTTGGTATAAGAGGGTCCTGCTGCTTGACTCGCTTCTTGACTATGCGGGTCCTGATGGGTTTCATTCTCTACCTTAACTGTAAAACAATAGGAATAACAATAAAAGTGGATGAGCCAAAATTGCTCAACAAGCCTGCAACAATATATATAGTATAAAGAGAGAAGAATATAAGAATCGTTAAGCTGCTGGTTTGAACAACCATCTGTTCCTGTAAAGAATAATAATTTGTCATTACTGGCGAGTGCCAAATGAACAAGACTGGAAACAAGAACCAACATATGCACTATAACTTGCTGATCAGTCAGGATACAGTGCGGATCTATACCCAACTGCATAGACCCAACCATATAAGGAGTACTCAGACAACTATGGCCTATTAATTAAAGGTTTGAGTAAAACCCAGACCGTATCGTTACCATCCAGTCCAAGGTTTAGCATCCGGAACAATCACAATGCTTTTGATGTATCCCAACATCAGGATATATCCGAGTATATGTAACAAGGGTAAATGTATAAGAATATGAATTGGGAATTTAATAAATTGGGAGAAATCAAGAATCGAAATGAAATAGAAACAAGAATCAATAATTGCGTAACAGTGTATATGAACAAGAATTATCAAAGTGCAACTAATATGAAAAATGGGGTATAATTCACTATTCTGGATTTAGAATAGGGGAAAAACTTGCCTTGCGTGTACTTAACCTGGTTCAACTCACCGCCTTCGGTCTCTAGCTTGATCTGTCTTGCTGATACTGAATCAATCATAGAAAGATAGGCATTTAGATAACTTACTACATACGCGTATCTCGAATTGATACTACGCAACCCTATCAATCTACCCATGCGTTTCTATCTGACTCGCATATATTCACATATAATTATATAGCACGTAAGGTTCACATAATCACGTAAAGTACATAGCACATAAAGCAAATAATTGATTTTTTTTGGACTTATAAATATTTTTAGAATCGATACTAGACTCATACCTGTATTAACTAAACCTTTTTGATTTTATTATAATTTTTCGAGATTTATTTCACTCGATTCTACCCCTATTAGGGCATATAAACAATTAACTATTACAAGACCACTCTCTTTCGGAAGAAATTATGACCTACAATTATTTTTATTGGATTTGTTTCATTTTTCTGAGTTTAGGGGTCTTCGTTTCGCTCAAATCGGACTAACGGCTTAACTATTATGAATTAAACAAGATTTAATTAATTAATAATTAAATATAAATATTTAATTATAATTAAATAATCCTTAATTATATTTTTAAATAATTAATTAATAATTATTGTATTTTAAAATAATTAATCCCTAATTATTATGATTAATTACAATTATTTACAAATTATTCTCACTTACTCGATTAAATCGATTATTTATAAATAACCAATCGATATAATTAACTGATACGCTATTTATCGAATAAATACTTATTACTCGAATCATAATCTAACTCATTTATTAACTACTCGTATAATACGAGCTACTCGCAATCCTCGTATAACTATCGGACTATTATTATTATTATATCTTATACTATTAATTAATTAATTAGTTATCTGTATTTAATTATTCGATACGAATAATTAGTACGACACTCTTTGAAAAATTATCGCTCGAATACTAATCTCAGCTTATCGAAATACTACTCGTATAAATACTAGTTACTCGCAATATTCAACTAATTAACGAATTATTATTCATATTATTCGATTATTTTTAATCCCTATTTATTAATTAATTACCTAATTAATTAATTAATTACCTAATTATTAATTAATTAAATAACTAATAAATAATTAGATAAATATTTAAATAATTAAATAAATAATTAAATTCGAATTTCTAAATTAATAAAATAATTTAGAAATTAATTATAATATTTTTAGAATTTAAATCTAATTTTTAATTGATTTTTTTAGAATTATTAAAATCTGATTTTTGATTTTATAAAAGAAAAGAAATTAATAGAAAATCAGAAACACAAAAACGGGAAAGGGTTTCAGGGTTTTTGGATCGAAACCGGGTCGAAACCGGGTTGAAACCGGGTCGACTCCGGGTCATCCAAGAACACAACCGCCTGGCCAAACTCCGACGCCGGCGGAGAAATTTCCGCCGACTTCGAATCGATAACGAACCACGACGAACAAACAGCAATCAACCGTGATCCTAAGCTTTGTTTCACCGCATCCTCGTTCCACAACGCTCAAAGACACGCCCCTCATCTCCTTCGCCGTCCCCGACATCGGGAAACAAAGAAACGCGGCGATGGCGGCGCCGTTTTCGGTGACGCGAAAACAGAACCCAACAAACACAAAATTGATGCAGTTCGAACGAGGATTCAACGATCTACACAACTACAACATCAGAATCTTCTAACAACTAACCAAAATCAAAACCCTAATTCAAACAAATAATCAGAAAATATGAAATTAAAATCGAATACTTATTAAGTGAAATTGATCACAGAATCATAAACTACAGTTCACCAGCTTCAGTTTGACTACTTACATGATTGATTTGGATGCCGGAATCACTTCGAATTTGTGCTTTGATTCTCTGCCCTATTCTTCACCCACAAACCCGAATTCCTAATTTTCTGAATTTTTATGATTAATTAACTAATTAATTACTAATAATAAGCTATTTATATTTATGCAAAATAATACCCGCCAAATAAAATTAAGGGGCTAATTACACTCCTGATAAAAATATTTGGCCCCAATTTTTATAATTTTAAGTATTAATAATGAATTTTTAAATATCCAATAAATACAAAATAAATGTCAAAAATTCCCAAAAATTGTGAATATTACAAGAATGCAAAGAAAAATGATGTATGATAATTTCATGATCATATAAAAATAAAAATGTGATTTTTGTGGGATTTTTTTTGGTACCCGAAGGGGTCCGGAAAAGTCGTTTTTCGCGAAAAAGGTAAATTTGTAAAACGTCTAGGGGTTCAGAATAGCGATATGGTGTAGGTTGTTTTTGGCAAAATAGGGCCAATGATTTTATTTGAAATACGGGCTCTTAAAACACTGTTTGAGTTGTACGGGGTTTGATATAAAATATATAACTTACGATAAAACATTCAATAAATATCGAAAACACGTTCAGATCAAAACAGACAACACGTAGCACATAACAATTAGGGTTTAATGACTCAACACATTTAATCACATAATAATACATATAATTTATTTTTATTATAATATAATACAAGCGTAATTTCTCGGTTGTTACAAGTCTTTTCCCGACGAGCAGCTGTTTGGAGTGCAAGAAGAAGAACCATGGTTTGCAGACATTGTGAACTACCTTGTGAGTAATATCATGCCTCCCGACTTGTCCTATACTTAAAGGAAGAAGTTTCTACATGATGTGAAGTGGTATATATGGGATGAACCATTTCTTTTTTGACAAGGAGCTGACCAAATCATCAGGAGATGTATTCCTTACAGTGAAAAGGGGGGGATCTTGCGAGATTGTCACTCCAGAGAGTGAGCGCGCCCGCACTGTCCTAGCGCGTGGCCGCGCCGGGTCCCTAATTGAAAAAAATATAAAAACGGCAGTTTTAAGAGAAAATCGGGATTTTTAACCAAAAATCGATTCTAACACAATTTTTACTCTTCCACATCCCATAATTCCATCTCCTAATCAATTCCATTATTCCCACGATTCCCATAATCAATTCCCACTTCTATTCCTTATAGAATTCACACCTCTCCTCCTATAAATACATACACTTACACACAACTTCTCCACCAATTCACAAACTCTCAACACAAATTCTCTCTAAACACTTAAACTTCTATTCTTTCTTTTTCAATTCCGATGCCACCCAAGAGACAAAGAACACAAGTTGGAAGCAGCACCACCGATTTTTCATCTACGGGTGGTGTGAGTCCCAGGTTCTCTACTTCTGAGGCTGAGGAGGAGTACGCGAGAATTCTCTCGAAGCCTATTGCTAAGGAGCGAGGTTTTCTACCATCGGGGAAGGATGGTAAGCTGTTAGAGATGATTCTCGAGATGGGCTGGGTTTCTTTTTGTGAGGCGCCCGCTGCTGTGCCCATGATTGTTGTGCGGGATTTCTATGCAAATGCCACAGCGGAGAAGAATGGCTTCACGGTGGTGAGGGGGAGGACTGTAGAGTATAGTGTTGATGCTATCAGGGCGGTGATTGAGCAACCCACAAGGAAGGTGGGTCAGGACACGTCGAACGATAAGACTCCGGAGGACTTTGATTTGGATCTTATTTTTGCTACTCTCTGTGTGCCTAAGACTCATTAGAAGTTCAAGAGGGGCACTACTGATTACTCCATGTTCCATGCGTCAAGCATGAACAGGTTTGCATGGGCTTGGAATTCATTTATTTGTGCTAACATCATTCCATCTTCGCATGTGCATGTGTGGAGCGTGCTCATCTGTATGAGGTATTCTGCAGGGTGATTACATTGACTTGGGGATGGTGATATATTAGGGGATTCTGAGATTCTTGAGGGGAGGTACTACAGTTTCTATTCCGTATGTGTCTGTTGTGATGAAGTTGTGCATGGCAGTAGGTGTTCATTGGCCAGCACATGAGCAGCTGCAGCTTCCCAGTGCTCCTATTGACAGTTCTATGCTGCAGATCATGCATGAGTGGTATGGAGGGAAGCCTGATCCTAAGGGGCTTGGTTATTTATATGATCATTTTCCAGGTGGTGTGCCCATGGAGGCTGCTATTGCGGGAGGTTCTCAGCATGCCCGTCGAGCAGCTTAGAGAGCTCGATATGGGGAGGAGGCTGGTTCGTCGCAGCAATAGCAGTAGGAGGAGGCAGTAGGAGCAGAAATGGGAGCTGGGTTGAGTTTGACGCAGTATAGGCGTCTCGCGAGGAGGATGGATGCGATGCACGACATTCATAGTCGGTTTGCACACGATCTCCCCCGGGCACTTGGGACAGCTTTCAGAGCCACCAGTATTGACATCCAGTGGCCAGTATTTGGTAAAGGTTCTGTTTATCCGCCTTTGGACACGCTTGACACTCCACCCGTTGAGGGCGATAATTCTGATTCACAGTAGGTATGCATGATTCCTTACTATTACCTTCACTGAAGACAATGAATATTTTAAGTTTGGGGGTAGTAGTTGAAGGAATATAGTTTGTGTGAGTCTCATATAGTTCGCATAGTCATATAGTTTTATTTCATATAGTTGCATATTTTGCCATGTAGTTTTTTTATATATTATTTTTGGTAGTTTTAAGATATTTTGTTCATGTAGTTTCATGCATTTGCATTATAACATGATCCCTTACATAACTTTACGAGTGACTTGTGATATTGATGCTAGTGTAGTGATGTCGTATTTAGTAATGTTGAGTCTTATTAGATTGATTTGCATGCTAGAGACACTTGTATTTCACTAAGTCTTATAGGTTGCTAGAGTGCTAGATCATAGTCATGGTTTGTTTATTTGTCGAGGTTTAATCGCTTGTTTATATTTGGAATTTAGGATATTCTCTTAGTAATAAAACACATGGATATTTAAAAATTGGAGAAAATTGGATTTCATCGCTAGTTATGTGGATAGGTGTCAAATGGCTAGTATCCGGCTCATATTTTTATGAGTAGTCTAGGGTTGAATGAGATGGAGTGGAACACACTCATTCAGAAATTGTTGGAAAAAAGAAAAAAAAGAATAAGTGTATGAATAATTGATCACGAGTGGGCTCTTTAGTACTCGAGTTATTAAGTTCTTAGGGGACTTTGTGCCTAGTGACCTAAGGCTTTTATAGTCTGGGATTCGCTAACCTAACGCTCGCTACATGGGTACTATTGTATAAGTCTTTTGTGGACCTCACTCATTGCACGATCAAATTAGCATACTTGTGTTATTTTATTGTGAATAAAAGCATGAATCCATACAAAACTCTGATATAAGAATTGAAGTGTTATAAGTTATTTTGAGTTTAACTTTTATTTTATTTATAAACTTGAGATTGTCTTGATAAGTAGTGAGTCATGATTGTTGATCTAGTTGCGATTCTACATCTGTAAGCATTTGCACACACACACGTCTCTAGTTTGTAGGTTGATTTGTGATATTTGGTTGATATTTATACGAATAATTGCATTTGCTGAGATGTTGCTCGTTGATTGGTTTAGTTGCTCTATGGGGATTGTTGCATTCATATTAGTTGCATTCATGCATTTTTATTTCTTGTTCTTTAAGTCTGTTTATGCTTGAGGAAAAACATCGATTCAAGTTTGGGGGTATGTTGAGTGGCATTTATGACACTTTATAATGCTTTAATAAGCTTTGAATTGATGCCTTTGTACTCAAATTGTTAAGTGTTTTAACGTGTTTTCGAGTGTTTTTGCATTTCAGGCATTATCTCGATAAACAGGTGCATTAGCATTATTTTGGTGCTAATATGGTGTCAAGGTAGTGTTGGAATAAAAGCGCGGTGAAAGCCGACTCGAAGCTGCAAAAAAAAAAAGAATTCAGTTTTGGCAGAAGCCCAGCGCCCGCGCTGATCAAGTGCGCGGCCGCGCCGAAGTTTAGAATGCCAGTGCGCCCGCGCTGATCAAGCGCGCGCCCGCGCCGTGTCGGGATGCAGAATTCTGATTCTACTCTAATTTGAATTGGGAGACTTCTATGTTGTATGGGGCTGCTATATAAACAACTTTAGGTCATTTTTAATAAGTAATCAAGCCAGAGACATATCAAGCAGAACGTAAGAAGACCGTTTTAGCACGATTCAACGAAGACGAAGAAGATCTTATTTTTACATGCGAACCTTTATTTTAAGTTGTATATGAATGCTAGATTTCTTATTTGTGAACCTTAATCTTGTTTTATACTTAATTTTATTTATTCATTATAAAACTACATTTTTTATACCATGCTTTCATCGGAACCCACGTTGATGATGAGTCCGATTATGGGCTAATCATTATCGTGGGGTTCTAGCGGATTTATTTATGGATTTCTTTAGTTGAATTGTTTGATGCCTTAGTATGTGGTGATTGTATGATATCCTAGTATTGATCGTGCGTATTCGTCTTATGAGCATCGTGAACTTATAAGATAGTGTGTTAATTCTTAATAAAGCGAAAGTGAATTTAAGGATTTAGAACTTGTCATGCTAGCATAGGTTCATGTATTCGATATGCATGATTCATACGTAATTTTAACCATCATACTTGCCCTGTGTAATCAAGATAGATAACTTATGCTTAAACTGTTATGTTGTCAAATTCTATAGACATATATGGTCTCAATATAATTGGTGTCTATTCAGCTTCTATCTCTTTTGTGGATGTCTGGTAGTATGGTACTCGTGCAACGAAAGTTGGCATTTATCAGTTTCGTGTTGTCTGATTAGTGTCATCACCATTGCATGCTAAGGTTAAGAGCAATAAGGCTATTGAATGAAGTATTTAATGAAGTTAGAATCGCATGTTTGTCATATATATTAATTAAATCAATCTTATTCTTGTAATTATAATCATTAGTTAATTCTTAGTTATAAACAACCTCAATTTGTCATCGTCTTAGCATTGGATAATAACGATACATTGTTGCTTAAGTGTGTGAATTAATTAGTTAACCAATATAGTCTCTGTGGGAATGAACTAGAAAAGATTCTATACTACTTGCAAACTCGTATACTTGCGTGTATTATTAGCGCGTGTTTAGCGACTAACACCCCCCGTTTCGCTGTACGGAATACATCTCCTGATGATTTGGTCAGCTCCTTGCCTAAACAGATATGGTTCATCCCACATGTACCACTTCATCTCATGAAGAAACTTCTTCCTTTAAGCATAAGACAAGTCTGGAGGCATGATATTACTCACAAGGTAGTTTACAATGTTTTCAAACCACGGTTCTTCTTCTTGTACCCCAAATAGCTGCTCATCAGGAAAAGACTCATTTATCAATGTCTTATCTTGTGAAGTTGCACTTGGGTCTTCCAAACGAGAGAGGTGATCAGCGACTTGATTTTCAGTACCTTTTTTGTCCTTAATCTCTAATTCCAATTCCTAAATTAAAAGAACCCATCTAATCAATCTAGGCTTCGAGTCCTTCTTCGAGACGAGATATCGAATCGCAGCGTGATCAGTGAAAACTGTCACCTTCGTCCCAAGCAAATAAGATTAAAACTTCTCAAAATTGTAGACAATGGCCAACAGTTCTTTCTCAGTAGTAGTATAATTCAGTTGAGCACCATTTAGGGTCTTACTAGCATAGTAGACAACATGAAATATGTTGTTCTTTCTCTGCCCAAGAATTGCTCCAACTGCATAGTCACTTGCATCGCACATCATTCCAAAAGGTTCATTCCAATCAGGTGTAGTTATGACAGGTGCCATGACCAAACTCTTCTTCAAGAACTCAAAAGCAGCTAGGCACTCTTTAGCAAACTTTAATCAGACATCCTTCTCTAGAAGATTGCACAAGGGTTTAAAGATTTTAGAGAAGTCCTTGATGAACCGCCTATAGAAACCCGCATGACCAAGAAAGCTGCGAACTCCCTTAACAGAAATTGGTGGAGGAAGATTTTCAATGACCCCCACCTTGGCTTTGTCCACCTCAAGACCTTTACTAGAGACCTTGTGACCAAGAATAATGCCCTGTCGCACCATAAAGTGACATTTTTCCCAGTTGAGAACCAGATTAGTCTTAACACACCTTTTAAGAACTGCACCAAGACTTTGCAAGCACTCATCAAAAGAATCACCGAACACAGAGAAGTCATCCATGAACACCTCCACATTCTGACCAATCATGTCAGAGAAGATAACCATCATGCATCTCTAAAATGTGGCAGGTGTTCCACACAAACCAAAAGAAACTCTTCTGAAGGCGAAAGTACCAAATGGACAAGTGAAAGTAGTATTTTCCTGATCTTCTGGAGCAATGCAAATCTGATTATAGCCCGAATAGCCATCCAGAAGACAGTAGTACTCGTGCCCAGTCAATCTGTTAAGCATCTGATCAATAAAAGGCAGAGAAAATTGATCCTTTCTCGTGGCCTTGTTCAGCTTCCTGTAG
Organism: Apium graveolens; assembly: GCF_009905375.1. NCBI lineage: Eukaryota > Viridiplantae > Streptophyta > Magnoliopsida > Apiales > Apiaceae > Apium > Apium graveolens. The sequence goes on along the minus strand of NC_133655.1, from coordinate 93,681,236 downwards.
CCCATGCAAACTCTCCACCCCGTGACTGTTCGAGTAGGAATGAGCTCATTCTTCTCATTAGCTACAGCCGTGATACCTCCTTTCTTTGGCACACACTGAATCGGGCTCACCCAAGAACTGTCAGAAATGGGATAGATGAACCCTGCATCTAGCCACTTAAGAATTTCCTTCTTCACAACTTCTTTCATGATTGGATTGAGCCTTCTCTGTTGCTCAATAGTAGGCTTGCTACTGTCCTCTAGCAGAATTTTATACATGCAATAAGAAGGGTTGATTCCCTTAATATCTGCTATAGTCCATCCAATTGTTGATTTGAACTCTCTCAGAATCCTTAATAGTTTTTCCTCATCACTACCTAAAAGGTCAGATGCAATAATCACTGGAAAAGTAGATGCATCACCTAAAAAAGCATACCTTAAGTGTTCAGGCAATGGTTTAAGCTCAAGTGTAGGAGCTTTCTCAATAGATGGCTTGAGAAGCTTTGGAGATTTGTTTAGCTCCTCCATTCTAAGAGATTTAAAAGGCATATTTATTTTCCACTTCCAAGGAGAAGCATTCAGATATTGCAACTGCTCATCACCTTCATCATCTTCACTATTCGAATTCCCCAATAAGGCCTTTTCTAAGGCATCAGACCTTAGCAATTGATCAAGTTCTGAAGTAACCATAAAATCGACCAACTCTACTTTTAAGCACTCCTCATTTTCCGTAGGGAATTTCATGGCATTGAACACATTGAAAGTTACATCCTGATCCAGCACTCGCATGGTGAGCTCACCCTTCTGCACATCGATCAAGATTCGGCCCGCAACCAAGAATGGTCATCCCAAGATTATGGGAATCTTTTTATCCTCCTCAAAATCAAGAATTATAAAATCAATAGGAAATATGAGTTTGTCCACTTTGACCAGGACATCCTCCATAATGCCTCGTGGATATATAATAGAACGATCTGTTAACGGCAAGGTCATATAAGTCGATTTTGGATCAGGTAAGTCCAACTTCTTGAATATGGATAAAGGCATCAGATTGATGTTAGCTCCCAAGTTACATAAACATTTGTCAAATAAAACTTTTCCAATGGTGCAAGGAATAATGAAGCTTCCAGAATCTTTAAGCTTCGGAGGTAACTTCTGTTGCAGCACAACACTGCATTCCTCCGTGAAAGCAACGGTCTCTAAGTCATCAAGCTTCACTTTCCGAGAAAGTATACCTTTCATAAACTTCGCATAACTAGGCATCGGTTCAAGAGTTTCAGCGAAAGGTATGTTGATATGAAGTTTCTTGAACACCTCCAGAAACTTCTCAAATTGCTTATCCAGCTTTTTCTTCTACAGCCTCTTAGGAAAAGGAGGTGGAGGATAGATCTGCTTCTCCCATGTATTACCCTCAGGAGGAGTGTGTTCAATAGTAGTCTTTCTTGGTTCTACTTCTGCTTCCTTCTGCACTTCTTCTTCAGCCACAGCTTCTTCATCCGAAATTTGAGAGTGTTCAGGATTCACAACCTTCCCGGACCTCAATGTAATTGCCTTTACCTGCTCCTTAGCTTCCCTCTTTCCTGGCACTTCAGTGTCACTAGGGAGTGTACCAGGTTGAATATTTAGCAAGGCATTGGAAATTTGTCCAATTTGATTTTCCAAGGTCTTGATAGAAATCGCTTAGCTCTTGCACATGAGCCACGACTCCTCCAATTCAGATTTTTCATTAGACTGTTGAGCTGGAGTTGTTATCTAGGTGCATATTACGGTTGTTGAAAACCAGGAGGGTTGTACTACTTTGCTAGATACTGCTGATAAGGCTGCTGAACTGCAATCTGAGTGTTGCTCCAGCTAAAGTTAGGATGATTGCGGTTATTGGGATGATAGGTGGCTAGCACAGGTTGTTGCGACCTCTGAAAGTTGCTCACGAACTGAGCTGATTCACTAGAAATAACACACTGCTCCGTCTCATGGGCACCAACACAAAGCTCACAGACACTGGTGATCTGATTAAGTCCATAATTAGCCAAAGAATCCAACTTCATCGTCAAAGCCTTAAGCTGAGCAGCTATAGCAGTAGCTGTATCTAACTCCATAATTCCTGCTACCTTGCCCTGAGATAGTCTCTGAGTAGAATTCTGGTATTCAATAGCAGCCATCAGTTCAATCAATTCATAAGCTTCATCATAGCTTTTAGACCACAATGCTCCTCCTGATGCTGCATCAAGCATAGGTCTAAAAGTAGCACCCATACCATCATAGAAGCAGTTATTGATCATCTAGTCAGGCATCCCATGGCGAGGACACATTCTAAGCATCTCTTTGTAGCGATCCCAAGCCTCACATAAAGATTCTCCAGATTGCTGAGCGAATTGAGTAAGTGTGTTTCTGATTGTAGAAGTCTTCGCCATAGGAAAAAAATTAGTTAAGAACTTTTGAGCAAGATCCTCCCATTTGGTGATAGACCCTAGTGGTAGAGAATATAATCAATACTTCACTTTATCCCGCAAAGAGAATGGGAAAAGCCTCAACTTAATAGCATCTTCAGAAACTCTATTAAACTTGAAATTGTCACAGATCTCCATGAAATCTCTGATGTGCATGTTGGGGTCTTCTGTCAGAGAACCCCCAAACTAAACTGAGTTATGTATCATCTGAATCGTGCTCGACTTGATCTCAAAGGTGTTAGCCGAGATGGCTGGTTGGACAATGCTAGACTGAATATCAGTAATCTTCGGTTGAGAGTAATCTATCAAAGCCTTTGGATTCACTTCTGGATCTCCCATTGCAATAATTACTTCTTCTTCAACTTTTTCCTCGACAAGAACTTTCTCGAAAACTTCCTTAGCTACTATAACTTCTTCCTCAGCTTGATCCAGTATTCTCTTACGAGATCGAGAATGCGTATGCATACACGCTCGCTAGAGTACCTGAAACACGACAAGGAAATTAGTAAGTAACAATTTCCGAGTCACTGAACTTTAACGACCAATGATGATAAATATATAGATTAAAAATTAACACCGAAGTCCCCGACAGTGCTGCCAAAAACTTGTTAGGGCTAGAACACGCGCTAATATTCACACAAGTATACGTGATCGCAAGTAATATAGAATTAATTCTAGTTCGTTCCCATAGGGACTGGTTTAATCAATATACTTATGCAACAATGATATGGTTATTATCCAATGTTAAGACGAATAACAAATTGAGATTGTTTTAACTACGCTTAACTAAGAGAATATACTAAAGAATATTAACTAAGAGAATAAAGAGAGTTGAATACTATATGACACAAACATGGGATTCTAACTTCATTAAATACTTCATTCAATAGCCTTTTCGTTCTTAACCTTAGCATGCAATGGTGATGACACTAATCTGATAGCACGAAACTGATAAACACCAACTTTCATTGTACGAATACCATACTACCAGACATCCACAAAAGAGATAGAAGCTGAATAGACACCAATTATATTGAGACCCTATATGTCTATAGAATTTGACAATATAACGGTTTAATGCACAAGTTATCTATCATGATTACATAGGGTAAGTAAGATGGTTAAAACTACCTACGAATCATGTATATCAAATACATGAGCCTATGCTAGCATGGCAATTTCTAAACCCCTAAATTCACTTTCGCTTCATTAGAGATTAACACGCTATCTTATAAGTTCGCGACGCTTATAAGACGAATAAACACAACCAATACTAGGATATTATACAATCACCACACACTAAGACATCGAAACAAATTAATTAAAGAAATCCATAAATAAATCCGCTAGAACCCCACGATAAAGATTAGCCCATAATAGGACTCATCATCAACGTGGGTTCCGATAAAAGCATTGTATAATAAACATAGTCTTTATACTGTGTAAATAATAAATCATATAATGACTCATGTATTTTTGAATTATTTAAATATGTGATTATTATGGAAATTATTAATTAAATAAAATATGTGTATTGGTTTTGACCGCTATGTGTTGTTTGATTATTATCTATGTGTGATTTACGATGTATCGGGTTGTCCGCGTGATTAATTAAGGAATTGTATTAAATTGTTTCACTTTTAAAGTGGATTTAATGCAAATTTATTTGTATAAATATTTGGAGTGTCTCTAAAATATTTTTTATGATTTTATAATTTCAATAATTATTTTTAGGATTTTATAAAATTCGGAAATCAATATTTTATTAATTATTTAACTTTAAATGATTTTCTGATTACTTTTATTTGTAAAATCCATATTTAATTCTAGCATTCTTCAAAAATTATGAAACTCATATTTATTTAAGTTTGGAATATTTCAAGAATTTTAAAATTATTTTGGAAATTTTTAGGATTAATTTCACCCGCGCGTTGATTCGTTTAATTGTTAAAAGCGGGTATAAATTGTATTTTAGAAATTATTTTAAAATTTAGAAAATTACGTTTTTATTTATTTTGGGATATTTCTAACATTTTAAGACGATACTCGTAATTTTCTGGAATTAATTTCTGTACACTTCAGCCTGTAAATTTCGAATTGCGGGCTTGTGATTGAAATCCGGGACATGTATCTATTCATTTGATACGTGTCGCATTGCTATTAAAGGGTGATACACGTGTTTTACGGAGTTTGGCTGAAAAAAATAATAATAAATAAATAGAAACTCAAAACAATTAGATAAGCATAAAACCCCCAATCTCTCCTCTTTTCTTGTCTTAAAATCCTGGTATCTCTTTCTCCTGATTAGCTCTTAGGAATCTCTGGTTCTTGCGGGGGGGTTTTTCTTCTTCCCGATGACTCCCCTGTTCTTCCTTGCCTTCCCTGTTTTCACTGCTTCCGCCGCGGCCGTCCAACTCCGGTTGGTTCTGTTCGCTAGTCCCGTTTTCTTTGCTTGATTGTATATGTATGTGTATATACATGCGTATTCAGTTAGGTGTTGTGTGCTTGATGTGCCCCTGTTTTGTTCCCTGTTTATGCCGCCTGTATCTTCACTGTCCGGTTGCCGCCGGTTTCTTCCGGCGCGGCGACCCGTATGCAGATGTTCATTCTGTGCGAATGTATTTATTTGATGTCATGTTGCCTTGGTTCAACTGCTTTGTGGGAAATTCTTATTTTATTAATTTAATTTATTGATTTTCTGCAAAAATTGATTGGTTACATTCATGAAATAAATTACATTTCATGCGGGAATAATTGTAATTAATCGGTGAAATACGCATTGGAAACCCAAAATTAATCGGGTACCCGCGAATTTTACCGCCGTCGGTGATGAGCCTCGGCGAGCCGACGGTGGACTGTGATGAATTAATTCTGAGTTCTATAATTATAAAACAATATTTAATATTTGATTTGTACCGTTATTTTCGAATTGTAAATAGTCATATATGATTATTAAGGTCCGAATTGGAATGCGAATAATAGAAATAATAACGTAATTGAATCAGTGATTGGGATTTGTGACGTGGATTTCGGTTATGGTCTCGGTTGAAGTAATTATTGTATTGTTTGTTGTTGAATTGACGTCGATTGATGTTTCGACGGGTAGTCCGATAAACAAAGGAGACGCTGCCCGATTTCCGAAAAAAATCAACTATGGAAATGCGGGAGCGTATCCGATAATTATCGGGACGTCAAGTGAATATATACACTTATACTTTATACGAACTTGATTATATGTTCTGGTGAACGTTCTGTCCAAAACTCAATAACCCTAATTTCAATGACGAGTATACGTATTTTCAGAAAAACGAACACTGAACCGATTTCGAGATCGTGAACCCTAATTGTTGTTTGTGTTATTATAATTTAAATAATTACGAGTCGGAATATGCTATCGTATGGGTACGTGGTTAGCGAGGATATGTCAAGCATAACTGAGTGTCTAACATAGAGTATTTCGCCTCTGTAGGTTCCAGTCGGGAAACTGAAAGTGGACGTTGGACTAAAGATGACCTAGTAGTCAGTTGACGAGCTCAGTAGAATTTCAACAGAAAAACCTGAGTGTCGGAGTCGAATCCAACATGATCTAGTGGTTGGATGTTAAAGCCTGAGCGACAGAGTCGGCTCAGAGTTGATCAGTAATAGTTGTAAAGCCCTGTAAGGCAAGTACTTCTAAACCTTTCTCGAGATACAGTGCAAATATTTCTAAACTCTCTTGTGACATATTGTTAAGCATTCAAAATAATTCTATTTTATATTGTGAGTACTTTGAATCATATAGCCTTGAAACCGGATCACATCATTTGAACTTTGAGCCGTAAGCCTTATTCTTTATAAACCATCCTTTGTTGATTCTCAAATACCAAACTACACAAGTATGAGACTACTCCCCAAATGTATAACTACCAAACACCAAACACTGGAACAAAATTGTTTGAAAACACAGAAACTTTTATACCCCAACCATTCTTTATAACATCAAAGAACTATACCTTGAAAAATCATTATTTGTCTAATACCTGATCCTTTTACAGACTGAAAACCGTTTCTTATACATACCCTAATATACCCTTGTGATATCCATGAGTTTCCTTACGTTTTTATCCAAGTGTTTAACCATCATTGATTATGATCTCGTTTTATCAAATTATATTGTTTATCATATTGAACTGCTTTAGAATTGGATAGTTTTTTTTTATTTATGGACCAGATTCGTGGTCAGACCATATCAATGGTCAAGTTAGGCCAATGTGTGCCTTGGATCCAGTAATTAGAGCAGTGCTGTTTGCTTTGCTCGGGGTTAGTGCGTGACTGATCAGCAACCTAACCTTGGTTTTAAAACTTAAAATGAATATCCAATTCTAATGATTGTTTAGCAATAAACTTGATTCTTATGAATCATTTCGTTTGATCCTTGATTAACCTCAATTATTGTCATTGTGACTTGCTGAGCTAGTTAGCTCACTCTTGCAAATCTTTTTATGTATTCTACAGTTAAAAAGGATACGGTTGATAGCGAGGTTTCCCAGTTCAATGTACGAGTTAGGATTCCAGATTGAGTTGGATCGAGCTAACAGGAGCTTATTGCGGTAGTGAGATAGTAAGATTGTAAGAATACTTTTATTATCAGTTGTAAGTTAAATTAGTTGGGATTTGGTACGTTGTAATAAAAGTTAAGGTTATGGCTTGTTTTCATACTTTAACCTGTTGTGATCCGTGGTTATGTAAAGCAGGGTCATTGCAAGTAGTACATCCTATACAGGTTTATATATCATGTATGTGTTGTGGACCCCAAACTTCTGACCCGGATTTCGAGGGGCGCCACAAATCAAGTATGAAACAAGAGTATAAGTTCATGAATAAGAAAACTAGCATCCAAAGTTACAACTTAAAATAAAGAATCACAAGAATAAACTAGATCCTCTTCGCCTTGGTTGAATTATGCTCTACGGTCTTCTTACGCCTTCTCCTTAAGCTCTGGTACGTCTTGTTATGAAAAACGAACATAAGTTATGTTTATATAGCAGCCCATACAGATTAGAAGTCTTTTGGATCAAAATCAGAGTAGAAACAGGATTCCTGGAATTCGATTCGGCGCGGCCGCGTGCTTCACCAGCGCGGGCGCGCTGTGCTTCTGCAATCCTGGCGCGGCCGCGCGCTACTACAGCGTGGGCGCGCTGACTCTCTGGAGAAAATCCTGAATTCTTCTTTTCTTGTCAGTTTGAGTTGCTCTTTTCATGGGCAATCTTCTTGACACCATCCTAACACCATATTAGCATCAAAACAATGCTAGATCACCTGAATTCCTGTTAAATGCCTGAAATGTAAAACACTACAAAAACACGTTAAAAACACTAACAACTTGAGTACAAAATACCAATTCAAAGCTTTACGGAGCGTTCTAAGATAACATACATGCTACTCAACAAAAATCTTGGGAATAACTTAAATAAAATAAATACGCACAAATTTTTCCTTTTCTTCCCAAATGTAAATCAAAACCAACCCCTCCCGATAAAGTAGAGAACAAAACAATCTCTCACCAAGTAGGAAAAAAAATTAGAGCAAACAAAACTGAAATTGCACACTGAAAATCTTAAAAAAAGCTCTTACATATGAAAACCGAAATTACAGTAAGAGATATTCGACTTCTCAAATCCAATTAACTCCGCTTGAATCAAAGATGAAAAGTACTAAAACTCCAATGATTTAGATCTTAAAAATATATCAAAATAAATCAAATGGGGAGAAATTCTTTTCCAAAGAATAAGATTATTAATGTAAACAAAAATATAAAATAGAATAAAGAATTTGGGGTATTTCATATGTAAAAATTGGTGAAAGCCCCGCTAGCTAGGTTGACAACAGAAGCAGGCGCGAAGTGAAAAAAGAGAATATTAGAGTTGCGTGTAGGACACCATCTTTTATAAAGTTAATTGAGTATCCTAACCTTTTTTGGATATATACTAAACTCAATGACGGTCAGGACTTAGTCTTGGAACTTATCAAGAATTGATGCTGCCACCATCAGTATTTGTTGAGCCTCCATGATTTGCAGTTGGTTAGGATTTGACAGTTTCTCAGTATTTGCTGATATCTTATATTTCAGGAAATTTGGGAAGATTGATATGTCAGATGCTGGCTTATATGATCATAGCTATTAGTTAATTTATGTATATAAATTAGTTTGTAATTAATGGAGCATATCTTAGAATTGATAGGGCAACCGTGTAATGTATATAAACACAGATTATGTTAACATTTATAATTGTCGAGTTTAAATATAATTGTAATCTAGAAACTCTCAAAAACATCAGTATTTCTTGAGAGAGTATGTAACAGTTTATAAAAAACAATAAAGTTTTTTCATACTTTTTTCATAAATCAATTTATTTATACAGTTGTATCCAACCCCTTCATATAATTGTCTTTTACTAGGAAACAATTGGTATCAGAGAAAACTGATATAATCACTATCAGGAAACGATCAAACACGCATATGAACAAATATGAAAGCATCAAAATTTTAATCCTAAAGGAAGATGATTACTCAGCATAGAAGGTAAAGATGTTGATGTATCTAGAGGTTGCTGATTTTATTGAAACCACTATTCTTTTGGGTTTTATATCAAAGTGGCCACCCATCTCGCTCAATTCTCTCAAGTAGCTCCCCGTTCTCCATGAGGACTCATTTAAAGCACTGAATTATAATATTATATCAGTCCATTATATTTTTTTTAAAAACCTAACGAAAAATGTTAAAGTTGAATAAAAACCGTCAGTCAAGATGATTTGGCTGGTGACATGGAAAACAAAATAAAACTTTAAATCAATTAACACCACGTCATATATTCATACAACTTAAATTAAAAAAATAAAAGAATAAAGGAGTATAGCCAATATACATGCACTCCAAATAGTGCATAAAGACAAAGACGATCGACCTCCTCATCTCGGATTTGGGGAAAAACCCTAGCACAGCGATTGAAGGAGATTGAAGTGCGAGCAACCCCGAAGTGTCATCGATAAACCCTAGATATCATCATCATGTACTCTGCTTGTCTTCTTCATCTCGTTGGATAGAGGTATGTATTAGGGTTTTGTCAAGTTTGTTCTTTTACCTGGGTTTGTTTAAGTTTGTTATTTTGGGTATGTATTTGTTGTTTTCTGTGTATTTTATATGTTGTTATACATATGATTAGTATAATACATGTGATATGTGTTCTTTTGTAGTTATTAATTGGTTAGGGTTTGTAAATGTTTATGAAACAGTATGTCAAGTTTTACAACTGTAGAAGTTAATCATCATGGGGAATTTGGTCCGCAACCTGAATGTGTGTATATTGTTGGTCGATGTGATGTCGTGAATAATGTAGACCCCGATACACTCTCTTTTCGGGACTTGGATGATTGGGCCAAAGTGTTTAATAATAACTCTGAGAGTCTGGTGTATTTTAAAAATAATGATCATGATTTTGGTGATGGAATTTGTATGTTGTATGATGATGCTTCTGTAGGGACATGGTTAGGTTGTGGGAACCATATGGTAAGATTGTGGTATATGTTGATAGTTTTTTGACTGATGAAGCCATTTGGGGGTTTGGTGCTGATGATAATGGTGGTGGAGATGAGGATAAGGGTTTGTCTACTGATGATAATGGTGGTGGGGATGAGGATAAGGGTTTGTCTGTTGATGATTACAATGGTGAAGACAAGATAGAAAACCTTGAGAAATTTTTGAAAGGATATAAAGAAGAGTATGCAAGTAGTGAAGACAGTGACCCTGATGACCCATCTTACAAATTTGATGTTGACAGTGGGCAAGAAACTGAAGAGCTTGACAGTGGGGCTTCAGATATTGATGATGTAAGTGATGAAGAATTTGTGAGGAACATGAAAAACTACAGAAGTGTCAATGAAGGGATGAAAGAGTGGGATTACAGTGAATCAGACTTTGATTCAGATGAGTTGAGGTCAATTGGGAGCTCAAGTGAAGATGAAAACAACAAGATTGCATATATTGGTCCTCCAGTGATAACAAAGAAAATAAGGAGACATGTCATTGGTGTCACCAAAAAAGATAGGAAAGGAAAGATAAAATGGGAAGTTGGCCAGACCTTTGTGAACATGGATGAGTTCAAATCAATGGTGAGGAAGTATGGCATCAAAGAAAGGAGGGATGTCAAGTTTGGTGCTAATGACACAAATAGGTTCCAAGGTAAGTGTGAATCATGCTAACCTTTTTATATTTGGGTGAGAAGGAAGGCAGATAGTGACATTGTAGAGATAAGGACATTGATGAATGATCACTTGTGCACTAAACCTTATAAGAACAAGTTAGAAAGTGTGAAGTACCTTGCTGAACAGTATGGTGAGAGGATAAGAAAAAACCCCACATGGAAAGTTAAAGAGATGATAGAATGCATTAGGAAAGAGATGGAGATTGAAATTCCATGGATCAAGGCAATGAGGCTTAGAAAAATGGCATTTGAAGGTGTTCATGAGTCCTTGAAACAACATTTCTCCAGAGTTTGGGATTTTGTTCATGAATTAATGAAGATCAATCCAAATAATACTATGAAGATTGCAGGGACAAGGGTCAATGATGGTGATATTAATAGGTTTCAAAGAATGTATGTTTGCTACTCTGTATTAAAGAATGGATGGAAAGCAGGCTGCAGGCCAGTGATTGGAGTAGATGGGTGCTTTCTGAAGACTATTTTGTGGTGGGCAACTTCAGAGTGTTGTTGGTAGGGATGGCAATAATCAGATGTACCCTATCTGTCATGCAGTGGTGGAGGCAGAGTCCACTGATATTTGGAGATGGTTTGTGGACTTAATGAAGGCTGACTTGGAGCTTGGAAATGGAACTAGCTTCACAATTATCAGTGATCAACAAAAGGTTTGTTAATTATTGTATTACTTGCTAAATATATATCTATTACTTGCTAAATATATATGTATTACTGGCTAATTATTAGGGGATTGAGAATGCAATTAAGGAACTATTACGAACAGCTGAGCATAGATTCTGCACTAGGCATATCTATAGCAACTTCAGGAAAAAGTAAGTCTAACCATTTGAAACTTGTACTTGTTATACTTGTTAGATACATATGTGTGTCTGTTGAATTAATAAATGTATTGTAGATATCCTTCTACTTTGTTGAAAAGGCAATTCTGGTCAGCTGCTTGCAGCATACATCATGTAGCACACAAAAATACAATGAAGCAGATTGTATCACTCTGTAAACCAGCACATGAGCACTTGAAGAAGCTTAATCCAGCTCTTTGGTCTAAATCATACATTTCCACTATTCCCAAAGCTGACAATATAGAGAACAACATGTCGGAATATTTCAATTCATGGATAATAAATGAGAGGTTAGTTAATTACCACTATTTGGTTAATTCATGGATTTTGAATTACCATAGGTTTGAGACTCTTTCATGACTAAACTCTTTGGTCTAAAACAGGTACTTGCCACTGTTGAACATGACACAAAAAATCCATTACAAGTTGATGACTAGGGTTAGGGAGAAAAGAGAAGGGATTATGGCTTCTGAGATGCAACTATGTACTAGGATTAAGAAACTTTTGGATGTGGCAGCTAAAAGTTCAAGAGAATGGAGGGCTTCTTGGGATGGAAGTAGTAGATATCTAGTAAAGAGTGGAACAAAAGCAGTGACTGTAGATTTGGAATAGAAGACTTGTGGCTGCAAAGTATTTGATCTCAAGGTTATACCTTGCTGCCATGTAATAGCTGTTATACATGATAAAAGGTAGCAACCAATTGATTATGTGTCTGATTATTTTAAAAGAGATAAGTACTTAAAATCATATTGTTTTTCTACTGAAGCAGTTAAAGGGGATGAAAGGCATATGTCATAGCCTATTTGTTTATTCGAGATTTAACTCAACTCAAATAAGGATGTAACAAGTAAATAGTGGTTCTATCGTCAGAGAGATCTCTCAAAGTAACATATGTCAAAGTATTAAGTAGCATTGTTCATCTACAGACTTGAGGACTTAATTCACTGGAAGAAGCTCAAGAAATTGATCAAGCCTCAGTGATATAAATCAAGATTGTGGATTTAATCAAGTGACAGAGATCTTGTCAGGGTATCAATTAATTACAGGGATTTAATCTGAAGAAAATCAAGACATGAAGAAACATCACAGAAGTTAGTCATTCATGAACCGGACAGTACATCGAGTGTCAACATTAAAGTGGTGAAATGGATTCATGATTTTCCAGAGATTGTCAGAAGAGTGGTTGATGTTCAAGAATAGTATTAATTCTCTATTAATTAATTAAGTCATATAATTTAATTAAGAAAATAAATTATATCTAAAAAGATTAATTTATTGATTAATTGGATTAATTGATTAATTAATTCTGAATTAATATTATGGTTTTTCAGAATTGATTTTGAATTTAAATTCAAAATTAATTCAGCAAGACAATCTTTTGTATTAGTATGACAATCGGTATGACAATCAATAGTCATACTGAAAGTCATGCCAGTTCATTTAAATTGTCTTACTGGAAGTCTTACCAGCTGTGGTGATTGTCTTGCTAGTACAATCAATAGTCCTACCGAACGTTCTACCAGCTGTTGGGATTGTCTTGCTGAGCTCAACGAATTGTCTTGCCAATTAAAATCAAGTGGGTTGTTTTAATATAAAACAACAGAAGCTGATTTTTAACAGAAGAGAATTGAATATCAAACAAACTGAAGAACACAGAACAAAAGCAGAGAACTTATTGCAATTTCTCAGGACATTAATTTCTAGTATTTATTGTTAAATCTAAACCACTAGAAATCCTTCTCTTGTTCTTGTGTAACTATCTAGCGGATCAAAATCCCTAGAACTTAATCTCAAATTGCTTTTAGCATTTGATCCTTTTTATTTCAAAAATAGAAAATGTTCATGTCGAATTTATTCTAGATTTGGAATAATTTATTTGAGATTAATCCCTTGTAAACGATACCGTTGTTGTAACACCTTTCAAGTTTAATAATAGTTTTATTTAACTTGAATTTTGTTTCACTTTTTTATTCCGCATTTTATTCGATTAAATGGTATAGTTTATATTCAACCCCCCTTCTACAAATATATTGGGACCTAACAATTGGTATCAGATCCTTCTAATTAACGAACAAATCAAGATCCTAGATTTTGTGAGTTTTCCACTCCTTGAATTTTTATTTACTCAAAAATTCATAATGACTACACAAAAAGTTGGAACCGTTAAAATTCCACTATTCGATAAAGAAAATTATGTTATGTGGAAGAAGAAGATGTTCTTGTTTTTACAAGTTGCAAATCCAAAATATCTGGAAGTGTTAAAGAAGGGTCCAAAAATTCCGATGGTTATTGAACCTGAGGTAATAGAAAATGATGTTATGATTACCAAAGCTAGAACCTATGTAAAGAATCCTGAGGATTTTTCTCCTGCTGAAAAAGAAGAAGCCTCCTTGGATGCTAGCCTTCAATTAATTTTAGTTGATTCCCTTGATCCCTTGATGAATAGACATGTGATGAACTGTAAAGATTCCAAACACATCTGGGAAACTATTGAGGTGATTAATGAAGGCACAGAGGAAGTTAGGGAGAACAAATTAGAGATCCTAACCTCTGAGTATGAACATTTTAAATCCAATCCAGGAGAAGGAATCACTGAAGTGTTTGAGAGGTACAATGCATTGATCAATAACCTGAACATAAATGGTAAATATTATTCAATCAGGGAGGTCAACAAAAAGTTCCTTTTAACACTGCCAACTCATCTCGAACATAGAATCACTGCCATAAGAGAAGCAAGAGATCTGAGTGAGATTTCTTTGGAAAGGCTCTATGGTGTGTTAAAAACCTATGAGTTGGAGCAGATTTAGCAGAAGGAAGTCTACGGGAAAGGAAGAGTGGTCAGCACGTCTACTACTCTAGTAGCTGAAGAACAACAATAACAACAACCACAACAACAACAACTATCTCAACAGTCAGAGAGAATGGTACAATCTTCCAAGGCTGAAGAAAATGTGATAGTAGCAGAATTTGACCCTCCTACTACAAATTAATCAGGAGATGATTTTTACTCCTTGGAAGAACTGGAGCAATTGGAAGATGAGTCAATGGCCCTGATTGTCAAGAGATTCTCCAATGTCAGATTCAAGAGGAATCCCAAGTTCAAGTACAAGTCCAACTACAACAGATTCCAGAAAGGTGGATCTTTATCCTCTAACACAAGCAGTGATGGATACAAAACATAGATGGTTGATTGAAGCACCATTCGATGCTTTAACTGTAATGAGTTGGGACACTTTGCCACAGAATGTAGGAAGCCAAAACAAGTTTGGAAGAACTCTTATGATTTTAATCAGAAGAGTAAATCTGAAAGGGCTTACCTGGAAAAAGGGAAGAAGCTGGGATGATGCTGACAGTGAAGATGAAGAAGTTGGGAATCTTGCTCTTATGGCTAGTGATGCAAACACCTCATCGTCAAGAAAAGAGGTAAAATTTACTGATGCTGAATTAGTTTATCATCTAGGAGGCTCCTTAGATTGTGCTCGTCGTGATAATGAAATGTTAACTCAACAAATCAAAGACCTTGAGAAAGAGGTCAATGAATTAAGACTTGTGCACATTAATCAAGACAAATTAAAAGAACAAGTATCTTTTCTAGAGAATAGAATTGACTGTTATAGACAACTCGAAACTATTCTCAAAGACAAGATCACCGGTCTTGAGACTAAGGTTAAAGCCTACTTTAATTCTTGTTCGAAGTCTAAAGAGTTTTACAATAAGCAAGCTGTTAATCAAACATCTGGAATAGGTTTTGATTACAATGTTGCTATTGGAAAATTAGGCATAAACTCCCCTCCTCATGTCTGTGCTAAAGGTAGGGAAGAACCACATGTGCTTAAGGGTGTTGATGAACCCCTCTATAAAGAATCAATTGATGAACCATTTGATGAGACCTCATTTATTATTCAAGAAGAAATTTGTGCTGAAGATCTTGCTAATGAGAAAGTTGTTTCCAAGTCAAGTGTGTCAAAGGTTCCAGTCAAAGTTGTGAAAGCAACTGAAACTAACTCAGACACACATGAGTTGGATAACAAAAATGCCATGTCTACCATGCATAAGTTGCCTATGCATGTGGTGTTCCTGATTGTATGTCTTGTGCTTTTAATTTAATGGTTGCTTATTTTAATGATAAGCACGTTTCTAGTGATAAGACTACTCCTCGTCAACATGTGAATAATAAGAAGCATAATAGGTCTAAGATTGCTATTCCTCCTAAAGCTAGAAAGGAGACATTTGTGCCTAAGCCTAAATAGAAATTTGTCAAGGCTGTTTACAAGGTCAAATGTCCGGTCATTGAGAAAGTTAAGAATATTAAAGTTAAGAATGTTGTTTTGCCTGATAAAGGCCAATTTTACAAGTATGCCGGACCCAGCCAAGCTTGGGTTCCGAAGAAGGTCTAATCCATTTGTATTGCAGGGCATTAAACAGGTGTAACCGGTAGTATGGATTCTTGACAGCGGATCGTCAAGACATATGACCGGAGATAGAGCCCTGCTATCAAATGTGGTTCAGAAAGTTGGCCCAGTGGTTACCTTTGGAGATAACAGCAAAGGTCTAACTGAGGGATATGGCTGTTTGCAAGCTGGTAATGTTATCATTGAAAATGTGTATGTTGTGCAAGGACTTGAACACAATCTTCTTAGTATTAGTCAGTTCTGTGACAACGGCTACAATGTTCGACAAGCTAAAGTGTCAGATTCTGCACAAGAAAAGTGAAAAACCCTCCTTGATGGAATCCGGAAAGGAAATCTGTTCGTAGCTGACATGAACTCTGGAAGCAATCCTGAAGTCAATTGTTTCTATGCAAAGGCATCTTCAGATGAGAGTTGGCTATGGCACAAGAGACTTTCCGATCTCAATTTCAAATCAATGAATTCTCTTGTCAAGAGAGAACTGGTCAGAGGTCTGCCTCAACTGGAATTCTCCCCAGAAGGACTGTGTGAGGCTTGCCAGAAAGGAAAGTCAAAGAAAGTAAGTCACAAAGGCACTGACACATCCGCCATAACTGGTGTTCTCCAATTATTGCACATGGATTTATTTGGACCAGTTAATGTTCTTTCGATGTCAAAGAAGTGTTACTGTCTTGTGATAGTTGATGACTATTCCAAGTATACGTGGGTTTTATTCCTTCACTCTAAGGATGAAACACCACAAGTTGTGATTGATCATATCAAGTTGATCGAGTTAGATTCTAATGTCCCTGTTAGAGCAATAAGGTCAGATAATGGAACAAAATTCAAGAATTCACTTCTCAATGGATTTTCTACAGATAAAGGGATTACTAGACAATTTTCAGCTTCTAGAACCCCTCAGCAAAATGGAGTGGTAGAAAGGAAGAATCGTACATTGATTAAAGCTGCAAGAACTATGTTAAGTGAATCAGGTCTTCCAATGTACTTTTGGGCTGAAGCTGTCAATACTGCATGTTATACTCAGAATCGAACTATAATCAACAAAGACTTCATGAAAACTCCTTATAAGATTATAAATGAATAGAAACCTTCTATCAAATACTTTCATGTATTTGGTGCAAGATGCTTCGTGCTCAAGGATGGAGATGATCGTCGTGGTAAATTCGAGGCAAAGGCATATAAGGGTATTTTTGTTGGATATGGAAGAAGATCATACAGGGTGTATATCATTGATCAACACAAAGTAACTGAAAGTGTCAATGTTATATTTGATGACACTAAACTCCCTAGTATCCAAACTGAAGATCATTCTGAGAAACTGAAGTTTGATGATATGTCAGATTCAGAATCAGAACATGATCAAGAACCTGAGGTTGTTGCTGGTGAAGAACCTGTTAATCATGATGATACTCAAGGTAATGGTGATGGAAACATTAGCAACAATGGAGATACCACTGCTACTGACGAAGAATCATCAAGTCAACCTGACAACAACTCAGGGGGAGATGCTGAAGGATCAACTAGTAGGACACAACATCCCAATGAATTTCAAGGAAAATCATCAAGATCAAATCTTCCAAGACAGACTGTCTGGAATAAAGCTCATCCTTTTGAGTTGATTATTGGTGATCCAGATGTTGGAGTCAGAACTAGACGTGCTACTCAAAATGAATATATGTTCTCAGGATTTCTTTCTGAGATGGAACCTAAGAAGATTGAAGAAGCACTGACTGATCCAGACTGGGTGATTACTATGCAAGATGAACTTAATCAGTTTGAACATCAACAAGTCTGGAAACTGGTACCTAGACCTACACACAAGAAAGCTGTTGGTACTCGGTGGGTATTCAGGAATAAACTAGATGAAGATGGTGTGGTTACAAGAAACAAAGCAAGACTGGTAGCTAAAGGGTATTCTCAAGCTAAAGGCATTGATTATGATGAAACCTATGCTCCAGTGGCTAGACTCGAGGCCATCAGGATATTTCTGGAATTCGCAGCATTCTCAAACTTTAAAGTTTATCAAATGGATGTCAAGAGTGCCTTTCTGAATGGAAAGCTGGATGAAGAGGTGTATGTAGAGCAACCTCCTGGTTTTGAAGATCCAGATCATTTGGATTTTGTCTACTTTCTTTTCAAGGCTATCTATGGTCTCAAACAGTCTCCTAGAAAATGGTATGACACTCTCTCTGAATTCCTTATTGAAAATAGCTTTATAAGAGGTGTCATAGACAAAACTCTCTTTTTTAAAAAGCATAAGAATGATACTATATTAGTCTAAGTCTATGTGGATGATATAATATTTGGGTCTACTAATGATAATCTCTATAAGAGATTTGCTAAGTTAATGCACAACAAATTTGAAATGAGCATGATGGGAGAGCTGAAGTTCTTTCTTGGATTACAAGTAAATCAAAGGTTAGATGGAACTTTTATTTGTCAATCCAAGTATCTCAAGAAACTCCTCAAAATGTACAATCTAGAGGATTCTGCATCAGCAAGGACTCCGTCAACTACAGCTGTCAAGCTTGAACCATGTGAAAACTCCATAAAGGTAGATGTCACAAGCTACAGAGGTATGATTGGCTCATTACTCTATCTTACTGCAAGTAGACCAGATATTATGTATGCTACATGCTTATGTGCAAGGTTCCAAGCGGATCCTAGAGATATTCATCTCGTTGCTGTTAAACGAATCTTGAGATATCTTAAGGGAACACCAAATCTAGGTATTTGGTACCCTAAAGAATCCGGTTTTAACCTTGTTGGATATACAGATTCAGATTACGCAGGAAGTGTTGTTGATAGGAAAAGCACCTCAGGGAGTTGTCAATTCCTAGGTAGCAGACTAGTCTCATGGTACAGCAAGAAACAGCAAGCAGTTTCCAATTCAACGGCCGAGGCTGAATATATTGCTGCTGGAAGCTGCTGTGCTCAGATCTTGTGGATTAGGAATCAGCTACGGGACTATGGCTCTGTATTGAACAAAATACCTATTCTATGTGACAATACAAGTGCAATAGCCATCACCAACAACCCTGTGCAGCATACAAGGACCAAGCACATTGACATCAGGTATCATTTTATTAGAGAGCATGTCATGAATGGTACCGTTGAACTATTTTTTGTTCCAACAGAAGAACAAATATCAGATATTTTCACTAAACCACTTGATGAATCCACATTTACCAGATTAGTTGGTAAATTGGGTATGTTGAATAACTTTAGTGATTAAACTAGTTAATATCTGATATATGTTCTTGAATGAATTTACAATTGAATTTTTCATAAATGAAAAATTCATTTGCAAATTTATTCTATCATATTTATCATTTTTCTTGCTTATTTCTATGTAATTTTTGTTATCTTATCTTCTTTATTTATTCTACTTGTTAATTTTAATATCTCAGAATATTTTATTTTCTCTAAAAATATTTTTCTATGAATTTTATTTGCTAAAATTCACCATAAATCTATTTTTGGAATAAAATATAATTACTTCTAAAATATTGATTATTTTTGTAAATATATTCTGTAAGTGTAAATTCTGTTTAATTTGTTTTATTACTGCAATGACAATCGGCAAGACAATTGAAATTGTCTTGCAGAAAGTCATTCCAGTGTATATGTGTATATGTGTTTAATTTTATTTTCAGTTTAATCTTATACTGGCAAGACAATCGGTATGACTATCAATAGTCTTGCCAGTTATAAAACTTATATTATATATATATATTTCGTTTTATTTTTATACTAGAATGAAAATCGGTATGACTATCGATTGTCTTTCTAGTATATTCTGTTTAACTTCATATTATTTTATACTGGTATGACAATCAGTATGACTATCAGATTGTCATACCAGTTATCTTTTTCCTTTTTTTTTAAATTCCAACCGGTTGCCTGGTATGACAATCGGTATGACTATCCTCGATTGTCATACCAGTTGTCCTACTTAATAATTTTTTTGTGATTGTATTTTGTTTTAATTCATTTTCAACAATCGTGTCTTTCTCTCTCTCTCTCTCTCTTCGATCAAATCCATCGCCATTGTTATCTTCTTGCTCGAGTTTTTACTTAGCACACTTAACTGTGATATATACATATACGTATGTATACATACAGTGAGGAAGTGCTGCCAATTTTTTTAATTTCACTTCATTTTTCCCCCTTCAAAATCAGTTTTTATTTGTTTTTGGGTATTTCTATTTAATTTTGTGTCTTGTGAGTTTGCAGATCTAATATTGTGAGTTAAGAACATTAACGAGATACATTTCTTTCTAAATTTTTCGAATATAATTGATTTAATTCGAATTATTAATTTTTTTTAATTCGAATTTTCTTAGTATTATTCTTAAAATTCTGAAAGTGTGTGTTTTATTATATTTTTAATGGCTCTCAATTTCCAAATTATCTCGCATAATCATGTTGGTTATTTTAATCCAGAAAAGTGTGATGTGGAAAAATTTAAGCCGTGGATTAGATTTTTAAATGACCATTTGATTGTTAGCTCTGCTATTAAATCAAATGTGCTATTAAATGTCAATCTGCTTAGACTGATTTGCACAACCTCTACTGTGGCCGATGATTCTAAATCTTTTTCATTCACCGTGGCAAACACACAGTATGTAGTTGATGAAACAGTCATCAATCGAGCGTTAAATTTTCCAATGGACAATTTCTGTAATTTACCCTCTGAAAATGATATTTCAAACTTTTTCCATGCCATTCACTATCAGGGGGTGATTAATTTAACCAAGTTGTCTAAATCCAATTTGGTTTCTGAATGGGATATTTATTTCGATACACTATCCAAAGTGTTTGCCAACTGCGCTAAATCCAACTTTCACAACATCACTTCCACTCTGCAGTATATTGGTCTTGCGGTTGTTTTCAATCAAAGGATCAATTTTGGCAAACTACTTTTACCCATTCTTCTGAGACGTCTTACTACAGCTTTACGTGATCATTCTACGAATCGTAGGGTTTCGTGCTACTACGCTCGTTTTCTTATGCTTATAGCAGAACATCTTCTCACACCTGAGCATAAAGCTCTGTTTGCTAACTCATCAGTAGCTGAACCCCCTCCCATAAGCAAAAAGATTTACACACGCCAAGACACAACCTTCAAATTCATGCAAGTTCCAGTACTTATATCTGCTTTCATGGCCACTTTCATTCCTTTACCAATTTGCAATCTTCCCGGTCATGAACAGCAAGCTCAACCTCCAGTGGTTCAAGCCACCCAGGCACAAACATCTGATGCTCTTCCACTGCAGGTAATAATTCCTCACTCTCAAACTATTCCTATTTCTGTTGAAAGACCCCCAGTGGTTGAAAGGGCTGACCATGAAGTTGTAGAACCGCATCTTCAATCCCAGGTCATAGAGCCAAACACAGAGTCTCAACCTGTCTCAACCTCTCCCCTACTGTCTAAAATGTTACCGAGAAGGTTAGTAGGAAGTAGTATGTTGTTGGATGTGAATGAACCCTCAGCTCTGCCTCCTCCCAAGAAAAGAAAAACACTTACTGAGGCATCTGAAATCCCATCCGTGTCCTCCCTACAGGACATGGACTTTGATATGGCCAATGAACAGTTACTAGAGATATTCTCTCAACAGGATGAATCTATTGAAATTCGTCATAGGGCCATGGCATCTTGTACTGAGTCAAGCACACTTCCATTACTCACAATGGAAGCATATAGACCAATAGATGATACTCAGGACACAAAGAGAGGAGTGCACATTGAGTCGGTTACAGTGCCTGCCATAGTTACGGCAGAAGAGCAGTCACATGCTTCAGAGGGAAAATCTGACTCTCAGCCACCTTTAATAGAGTCATTTTCTCCCCTCCCAGATCCAACACCTCTGGCTACCTCATGGGATTCTCCACTCGCAGATTTATCTGGAGAAAGTGGAGGGCAACTCGGTCAATTTATCCCTGAAGCAATTCAGACATCTAGTTCACATAAAAAGATAGGTTTGACTGAGGATCGGGACTCGCGAATTCCCATTACACCACCACTGACCTCTCTTGAAGAGGCTAGGGTGATTTCAATTGCAGGTACAGAAGATCAGCAACATGATGGCTCCTCACGAGCAATTATATTGAGAGATACACAAGCACATGAGTTGAGTGAACCAAACACGAGAGATATTCAGGTGAGCGCACACACGGACACAAACACTGAAAATCTGTTAGCTCAAATTGCTGCTCTGAAAGAACAACTTGCAAAAAGTCAGACTGAGGCTCAAACATTCAAAGCACAAGTGGTTGAACGGTCTTCTTCTTCCACCTATGTCAACAATCAGCTGACATTCATTAGACATGATATCTCAGCTTTGAAGTCCACTGCTGTACCAAAGCTAAACTCAATCCAGGCATCTCCAACTTTATCAGCTGAAGACATTTCAAACTTCTACTCTCTCCATACAAGAATGACTTCTCTTGAAGACCTGGTTGAAATGAATCATTCACTGGACTCTTCCAGATTTGTGAAGATAGAAAAGGGCATGGAACATCTCAATGAAGGGATGAAGCACTTGTATTTCATGATCAAAAATTCTCACTGCCCTAATGAAGAATAAAGGACTTTCTTTGAAGGGCCGTCTGGTGGAAGCTCAGGCTCTGGAGGTAATGGAGGTCAGGGAGGGTCTAAAGGAAAATCTGTAGAGGATTCCTCAACTAAGGGGGAGAAGCAAGGGAGAAGTGGAAAGGGAAAAGAAAAAGATTCTTCTACTGGAGACACAAGGAAGGCTGATGATGTCTACTATAGTGGAGAACAGGATGACTTTGATATTTTTGACATTCCCACTGAACCAGACTTGGAAGATAAAGATGGTTTCTTTGAAGCTGAGGAGGAAAGTGATTTTGAAGAATGGGAGGAGGAAGCTCAAGTGGATCCTATTTTTGAGAAAGAGTTTCAGCAGCAGCAGTCAGAGTTGAAGAGAAAAGAAGCTGAACTTAAAAAGAAATCCCAGATCATTGACATGAGGAAAGACATTCAACGAACAGAAACTCTTGAAAAGCAACGTCTTCATGACATTAAAGCTAAAGAAAGGAGAAGAGATGTCAAACTGAAGATTGGTGAAAAATGGGATAAAGCTAGGAGAGTACTTGATATGCCTCAGCTGAGCACAAACAATGATAGGCAGTTTCTACATCTTCTTGACAAGCTGGAAATCTCTAATCCAAATAATGACGTGTATATGAATGCTATCAAGACTGAAGTATCAAGGATCATAGCTTCCTTTGATAGATCTCTAAATGAAATGAGCATATTTGTATATTGTCAGAGTGAAGGATCTTTCAAGGTATCACTTTATCTGTTTGAGAATCGTTCTTTATCAGAGATTTGGGTTCTTCTCAACACAGTCAAAAGAAGCTCAGAATTGAATGATGTCCTTCGTGAAAGGCTAAAATAGTTTGCTAATAGGGCTAGTCCTCAAGTGGTCAACTTTCCTTTTCAAGTAAGATTCTTTAAGTCGGACTGTCTTCAAATCTGCCAGCTCGATTCACAATCTCTTAAAGACTACTCTGCTAAGCATCTTGTCTGGATGGAACATCACTTAAGAACTGTTGGATACTCATTTGAGTTGAAAACTAAAGCTGCTAATCTGATTCAAGCTTATTGTGAAAAGAATATTAAAAGGTACAATCAGTTCAAGAATAAGCTAAAGTCAGTTGGAGTTCAACAGTCAGACCAGCCAGCTTCACTTCAGAAAAGGATCGTGTCTTTGACAAGGAGTTGCTTCAAGATTTGGAAGAAGGTGAATTCGGAAGGGAAGACAACTGAATTCAATTAGCTCAAAACTTAATGTAATATGCTTAGAGCTTTATGAATCAAGATAGACAAATGTAGTCATATGTTCAGTCTAGAGGAACATCTATCTTGTATTCACTTGTAAATTTCTTTTGGAATCTGGAAAATGTTAAATATAATCCAAAACTTTTCTGTTATTTACTTTGCATTACTGTTTATATCTTTTTCTTATTTGTTAGTTGAGTTATCCTCTAGGTATTTGTTGTTATTGTCTAACAAATAAATAGGGGGAGATTGAAAGGCATATGTCATAGCCTATTTGTTTATTCGAGGATTTAACTCAACTCAAATAAGGATGTAACAATTAAATAGTGGTTCTATCGTCAGAGAGATCTCTCAAAGTAACATATGTCAAAGGATTAAGTAACATTGTTCATCTACAGACTTGAGGACTTAATTCACTGGAAGAAGCTCAAGAAATTGATCAAGCCTCAGTGATATAAATCAAGATTGTGGATTTAATCAAGTGACAGAGATCTTGTCAGGGTATCAATTAATTACAGGGATTTAATCTGAAGAAAATCAAGACATGAAGAAACATCACAGAAGTTAGTCATTCATGAACCAGACAGTACATCGAGTGTCAACATTGAAGTGGTGAAATGGATTCATGATTTTCAGAAGATTGTCAGAAGAGTGGTTGCTGTTCAAGAATAGTATTAATTCTCTATTAATTAATTAAGTCGTATAATTTAATTAAAAAAATAAATTATATCTGCAAAGATTAATTTATTGATTAATTGGATTAATTAATTATGAATTAATATTATGGTTTTTCAGAATTAATTTTGAATTTAAATTCAAAATTAATTCAGCAAGACAATCTTTTGTATTAGTATGACAATCGGTATGACAATCAATAGTCATACCGAAAGTTATGCCAGTTCATTTAAATTGTCTTACTGGAAGTCTTACCAACTGTGGTGATTGTCTTGCTAGTACAATCAATAGTCCTACCGAAAGTTCTACCAGCTGTTGGGATTGTCTTGCTGAGCTCAACGGATTGTCTTGCCAATTAAAATCAAGTGGGTTGTTTTAATATAAAACAACAGAAGCTGATTTTCAACAGAAGAGAATTGAATATCAAACAAACTGAAGAACAGTGAACAAAAGCAGAGAACTTATTACAATTTCTCAGGACATTAATTTCTAGTATTTATTGTTAAATCTAAACCACTAGAAATCCTTCTCTTGTTCTTGTGTAACTATCTAGCGGATCAAAATCCCTAGAACTTAATCTCAAATTGCTTTTAGCATTTGATCCTTTTTATTTCAAAAATAGAAAAAGTTCATGTCGAATTTATTCTAGATTTGGAATAATTTATTTGAGATTAATCCCTTGTAAACGATACCGTTGTTGTACCACCTTTCAAGTTTAATAATAGTTTTATTTAACTTAAATTTTGTTTCACTTTTTTATTCCGCATTTTATTTGATTAAACGGTATAGTTTGTATTCAACCCCCCTTCTACAAACATATTGGGACCTAATAGGGGAGGAGTACTGGGAGGAAATAGGGTACGAACCTCTTTTGCCACCTGAAATTCCCAAGAAATTAAGAGGGAGACCAAAAAGAATGAGAAGAAGAGAGGGGTGGGAGAGTAAAAGTGGTAAGAAAGGTAAAAATATTGTTAATGATGTCCCCCAAGTTCAGAGATTCAGTAGTGGGAGGATACAACATTGCAGCATCTGCAGGCAGACAGGGCATAGAAAGAATAAATGTCCAGGATGAGTAGTTGAGAATGCTGAGAATGGAGATAATGGTGAAACTAGTGGAAGTGCTGCAATTGATGTTAATAACAGTGGTGGCAGGGGTGGTGAGCAAGCTGGGAATGAAGGGGGTTAAACTGGTGGAAGGGCTACAACTATTGGTGATAAGAATGGTAAGAGGGTTGGTGAGCAATATGGGATTGAAGATGGTCAATCAAGTGGTGTTAGAGTTTTTACTAGGAACAAGTTGAGCTTAAGAAGAACTCAAGTTGTTGGTACATATATGGCACCAAGAATGAAGTTTCCAATTAGGAGGCCACAATCACTTGATCAAATTACAGAGATCATCCCAATACAGGAATCACAAACTACTACAGAGGTCACTCCAACTCCACCTCCACCTGCAGAATCTCAGAGTGACCTCTATATGGGTAATCAGGTTCTCAATGCACCTTCCTTTGTATTTAACATTTTTCAATATTCCCTCATGTTGTGATCAAAATTTTTATTTTTTTCAGGTTCTAAATGAAAGTGAAACTTCTCAGACTGAGAGTGAAGAAGCTGAGACTGAAAGTGATTCATATTTGGATGTACCTCCTCTTAGAAGAAGCGAAAGGTTGAAAGAAGTGGCCTTCATGAGGAATAAGTTTAATACCTCTAACTTCACCCCTGAAGATGCAGTCATTTTGGATGATTAGTTTTAAGTATTGCAATTTCATTTTAATGAGACTTGTTTTGTAAACTTATGTTTTAAGTAGCAATAACCAGGTTATTTGAACTTCTGCTACTTATAAGAAGTACTTATGTTGATGGTACTCTGATGTTGGAAACTATTTTGCTAATTAATCCAATGTTGGTAATTTGTTATGCTATTTTTTATGAGATATTTTAACTAAAAAATAACATTATTTATTCCAATGATTACATACAATAATTCATGGTAGATACTTTATTTGTCCAGTGTTCAATTCCCTGTTAAAAGTTAAAATTACAATGATAGCAAACCTACAAACTACCACACTGCATAATAACAAATTTTGGGTTTGCTTCTTCTTCTTCATCATTTTCTTCGTTTTCTTCATTTTATACATTTTTTCCTCCAGCTTTAACAGATTTTCCTCAAGCATCACAATCCTCTAATTTAGTTCACAAAGCAAATTCCTTGCCCGTCCAGACATCTCATCATTAATCCACATGAAAAATTACAGCTTCTCTCATCCTAAAATAATAATAAATTCATTTTAAAATCTTAATTAACAGTTAAATTACAACAAATCTTAATTTACCTTATACTTCTGATAACTCCAGAAACATCTTCCTGGGTTCTTGCTTGTCCATAACGTTCGTATACGAGCATTCAAGCCACAATCACATACGACCATATTAACCGACGACGAGTTGGACATATTTGACATGGGGGTTTAGTTTTTAGGTCATTGAGGATGTTAAATAGAGAAGGAATTGGATACTTATTTGCAAATGAGGGAAAAATCAAGAAGAGTGATGATGAACCCTAATGTGTATATCTGTATGTATATAAACAGCAATGTGGTCAAACTAGCCATTTTTTCAAATCAACCATGTCAGCTTGCCACATCACCAGCTTCGTTAGGGTTTTTAAACAAAGATAACGGACTGATATATTATTATATTACAGTGCTTTAAATGAGTCCCCGTGGAGAACGAGGAGTTACTTGAGAGATTTGAGTGAGATGGGTGGCCAAATTGATATAAAACCCCTATTCTTTTTTGGACGTCCCCCTCATATTTTAACATTCATTTTAACTTATCACAATCACACATTCATATAATATACTTACTTTAACCTCTACTATCTTATTTTGTGTGGTTCACATTGAAGTCAAGCATTAATTTCTTAAAGATGTGCTAGTAAAACCGGCTTATACATTATAGACGGAGGAAGAACTATTATTGCTTAGATTCTTAATCTAGATATTATAATTGACACTTGTATTTAATACACATGCGTAAGTTCATACATGAAGTAAATAATTTTAAACAATGACATTATTTACAAAGTGGGATATTAACTATAAAAGAAAACTGTTTTTGAAAAAATATTCGGATGATGATGTCCTCCTGAAAATTCTTAAATATAATTATGCTTTAGTCCTGAAGGCAGATTTGTTCTTGCATATATTATAAGGTTGAGTAGATGAACAATGATAACAGGTATTGATCAAATTAATTGTCAAAAAATAATTTAATTAATGGATATGCGACATCTTAAACATGGAGAATTTAATAAGTAAACAATATTGAGCCAAATTAAATAATTTAACTACTGTATTATGATAGTTAGTGCAAATGTTTATTCTTTAGTGAATTGAATTAATATTTAATGACATTGGGCTCAGCCCAAAATCTCATTAGAGGGCCCGACATAATTCTCTATGATCTTCGTGTAACATATATATATATACACACACACTCTTTCTTTAAAGGTTGAAGTTGGTTGGAAAAATTAGGATTTTGGAGTAGCCGCACAAAGAGGTAGCGAAGAATAATTTTTCAAAAACTTTGAAACTTGAGGAGTGGTAAACCTAGGGAGATCGAAGGTCACACTTGGCTCAAGGGGAATTAGGGAATATAATAGAAGAACGTGGAATTGAATCGTTTGCACTGTAGCGAATAAGGTTAATATTTGATTCGTACCCACTAGTTTAATGTCATAAAAGGCAGCACCACGATTCGATTGTTTCAATAATTGGCATCAAGTGCCTGATTCTAAGATTCTGTGTTTTATGATATGATGTTCATGTCGTAATTTTATATGCATTTATATGGGGGTATGCTTGTATTGATTCTGTGATGTAGGTTGTTATCCACTATATTTTATTTATGTGTTTGGATTCCATGTGCATTTAATCGTGGTTTTTTGTTGTGATTGTATCCCATGTGGTTTATCGTAGTTATGTTGTAAATTACGAGGGTTGATCGTGACAGTTTTGTTTTTATTTTTATTTTGATGTAATCTTGTAATCTCAATTTATATACAATTTAGATTATGATTTGTTATAATAAAATTCGAGTAAGATTACGATTTTATGTCATAGATTATTATCTGTTCCACTGCGTTTCTGGAGGTAATCTGCTGTATTTTCACTGATTTTCTGCCCAGAATTTTTGCTCCTGGTTGCCTGGTTTCTACTGACCTGCTGTTGTTCAGAATTCGTACATAAAATCTGATATGGACATGTAATAGCTTTTCGGAAAGAAAACGAGCTACTTTTCAAAACTGATAGCGTAATAATGACCCATGACGTTTTTTAACCATTCGATCATGTTCAATCGTCCAAAAAAGATTTTCGAAAAAATTTCCGCAAATTATTTTGGAGCTGATTTTTTTTGGGGGGGGGGCATAATAATGGATGGATTTTAATATGCTTTACATTATTTTACATATTTTTTTACTTGTTTCAATTATTCTCATTATACATGCTTTATATGTGTTTTCATGATATGTGATACTAATCTTAGTATTCTAGAACGACATGGACATAAGGTTATTATATTTTTTTTCTTTAATTATATTGAGCATGTTTTATGTTCTTTGGTTTTTGTATTATTGATATGATACATGTGAACTTCGAAGAAATAACATAGGATGATGCATATAGATTAAAATTATCACAAAAAAGTAATAAGTGGGAGAGGGCATTGATTTGGTATTAAATCACATGGTATCCAATATTGTTTGTATGTAAACACTAAGGTGAATATAAATTATGTATGTGTCACCTATAGTAGCATGTAATATATGGTGTCTAAACTTTTATGATAAGTACTTGAACAAACTTCTTCAATTAATAACGAATATTATAAGGTATACATGTCATCCACCGTGACGTACCAAGTTTCATAAAATTTGAATAATTAAAAGATACCCTTTTTAATATTAAATATGGCAAATTCTGGATCGGAATCGGGTTTTATGTGAGGCTGTTGTGACCCTTCCGAGACCCGCGAATTAACCATATTTAATATATCAAACAGTGGCATCCAGTATAATTATGATTAATTCAAGATTTAATGATGGCATACACTTAGCTATGAAAAATAATATGCACCGCCCCAACGCGGCGTATTGTTTTGTAATAGGACCGAAGCAATATTTAAATAAATTTAGGTTGTATACATGCCATACATCGTGGTGTACCAGAAACTTATGGTGCTTAAATGTTAGTGCATTAATTTTATAATTATTACAGGAACCAATAAGACTTAAAGAATTTTTCACCCTATAATTATGGGTTATGTGATATTTTTACATGCATGATTCCCAAGATACAATGGGCTTTAATCCATTTTTCACCACACTTAATGATAAAAAACTTACTGAACCTAACTATATTGAATAGAAATAAAATTTGGCCATTGTGTTGACTGCTGAGGAGTATAAATTTTGCAACTATGAACCCAAAGCTTGATCAGCCTGCTGAAGATGCTCCTGAAAGTGAGAAATAGTATTATAAGTTGTGGATTAAGGATGATGTGATGTTGGGAAGTTACATTTTGGCAGCAAAGTCAGGTGTTTAGCAGCATCAGCATCAGTTTATGGACACTACTTCAGATGTGCTCTTTAATCTCAAAAACCTTTTTGGAGATCAGAATAGGGGTGCCAGGCAAGTAGCCATGAAGGCTTTAATGAACAATCAAATGGCTGAAGGAACACAAGTAATGGATCATATTCTCAAGATGATGTCACATCTGAATAAGATAGAGATCTTTGGTGATGAACTTGACGGGGAAACCCAGACTGCCATCATCCTTATAAGCTTGTACAAAGGTTTTGAGCAGTTTTGCTTGAGTTATAACATGAAGAAAAGGTTATATAGTTTCGTAAAATTTCTGAAAAAACTATAGGCAGCAGAAGAATTATTTTGACAGAGTGTTCAAGTGTATGTGGCTGAGAAAGGTTATTCCTCTAAGCCGAAAGGTAACAAGAAGAAGAAAAAGGCTCAGACACGGAACGTTGTAAAGGTACTGGGAGTTCAAGATGGTGTGAAAAAAGCCTAAGGAAAAGTGCTTCAGGTGCAAGCAACCAGTTCATTGGAAATAAGATTATCCTCTTTCGAAGAAGACAAACAATACTGGTTTGTCTCTTTCTTTACTGTACGAAACATACATATCTACGAGCACTTGGTGTGTAGATACATGATCCATTGACCATGTTTGTAATTCTATTCAGAGGTTTCATCAATTTAGAATGCTTAAAGATGGTAATTTAGCCTTGTACGACTTCTTCAAAATCCTAGCTTCTCTTAACCCCATTTCAGCTGTAGAGAAAGAGAATATATATATATATATATATATAGGTTACAACAGGGATCATGGACAACTAGGTCGGACCTTCTACTGACATTCTGGGTCGAGCCTAATATCATTAATTATTAATTTAATTCACTAAAAAATTAATATTTGCACTACCTATCCTAATACCACAACTGAATTATTTAATTCGACTCCATATTATTTTCTTATCAAATTCCTCATGTTAAAGATATCGGATGTTCATTAATTAAAAATATTTCTGATAATTAATTTAATCAATATCTTTTATCCTTTATCATTCACTCAACATTATAATTATGCAAAAATAAATTTTCCTGCAGGACTAAAGCATAATTATCTTTAAGAGCATATTTTAAAAGAACCCAATAACTGTGGGTTCTCAAAAATGCTAATTGATTCAATTTATGATTGCATGGTAACAAGAAAAATATGTTGATCTTGGACAGCGGATATCCTGGACATATGACTAAAAATTAATCTCTGCTATCACAATTTGAGAGGAAGACTAACCCATCTATGTCTTATGGAAATGTCAACATAGGATAAAATTTGGGACATGGCAATGTAATCAATGAAAATGTCATCATTTAAAATAAATTTTTGGTAGAAGGATTGACGCACAACTTGTTGAGCTTCATAAAAATACTGATTTAGGTTATCATGTGGAATTCTATGAATCACATTATAAAGTGGTTCATAAAAAGATAAGAAAGACTGCTTTTATTGGTTACATGCATAGTAACATATTAATGAAGCCAATCTTCATGCAATTACTGATGATCCTGCTACTTATCTAATAAGCAAGGCATTAGTAGATGGAAGTTAGAATTGGAAAAAAAAAAGCTTTTTGACCTTAATTTCAACAAATGTAAATGAGTTGGTTAAAAAGACTTGGTAAGATATTACCAAATATGTTCTCTTCTCCTAATGGTTTATGTGATGCTTGTCAAAAAGCCAAACAAATGAGAAATTCATTCAAAAGCAAGAATGGTCATGAATTAATGAACCGTGTCATCTACTTCATCTAGATCTCTTTGGACTTGTCAAAATTATGTCCATCAATAAAATGAGGTATACCCTAGTAATCGTTGATGATATTACAAGATTCAATTGGGTTTATTTCTTGCACCGGAAAGATGAAGAATCTGAAACACGTCTGGATCATTTGAGACTGATTGAGAATGGTTTAAAAAACAAAGTAAAGATTCGTAGAAGATATAATGACATTGAGTTCAAAAATTCTAAAATAGAGGAATTCTGCAAGTAAAAGGAATTTCCTGGCACTCCACAGCAAAATGGAGTAGTTGAGAGGAAAAAAAGAACTTCAGTTGAAGTTGGAAAAACTAAGTTGGAGGAAGCAAAATTGCCAACTTAAATCTGGGCTAAAGTAATTAACATAACTTGTTATACTCAAAATATAACTCTTATCAGGAGGCATGATGTGGCGCCCCAAAATTCGGGGTCAGGGATCTAGGGGGCCACGCCGTCTTAAATCCTGTATAACAGTTATCTCGTACCACAATATATAAATACTCACACCCTTGCGACCCCACACTTATCACACACACACTTATAGGTTATTATCTTGGAAACGAACCATTCATTACTAGAGTATATCAATCCACAAAGTGATTAGTTATTACAACCCAAAAGTGATTAAGTCTTATCGCGGAAATAACCTTTAAGTAAGGTTAGTCCGTCGGCCAAATATCCATTTCTTATTTATTATCTTACATAAGTCATACTTGTAAATAAGCCGGACTAAAAACAACTGAAAACCAATCCAGCTTATTCGATCTACCTAAGGTACAACACCAAACATCCTACGGAACAACTGGCCATTTCCCACCCATTTCCTGGCTGTGAGTCTCATGATAGTCATCTTGATTCACTGTTGTGTTGTGTCCATTTAAGAAAACAAGTATGAGCTATAATGCCCAGCATAATAATGTACAGTATGAAATGACTGTATGATAAACTCAAGTATAATACCATATATGATAAATATGTTTTATTCAAAAATAGTTTTTCTCGGTGATACACACCTTCTTTCGAAAATAATTCTTTAGTGGATTTATTATCCTGCGAATACCTTAATGGTAAACCCAGCACCTAGGCTTGGGTAAACGCAGCACCTAGGCCTGCAAAAACCTTAAACTGCGAATAGGACATTCACTGGAGCCACCGCATACAATGATCAGTCGTACTACGGAAAATCAGTAACCTTTTCTACTAGTAGAAGGACGACACTTTCGTATTTTGGTTATCACCCTTGCCGCATACGGGCTATGTGTCCCATTTCGAGTATACACACAATTCGCAGGTCCTTAGGTACATATAGTACCGTCTCCCACGGTACTGACAGTCTCCCCAATACACGAAATACTAGATCTCTACCCCTCCCTTGTCCTTTAAGAAATCCTATCATATCTCAAGAACTCGTACTCCTCGAGTTCCCAAAGCATTTAGCTTATTGATAGGCACAACTCATGTTGCTAGTATATATATATATATATATATATGTACTTCCGAGAATTTTCAGAGGAAGTACTAGGATAATGTGAGTTGACCGTTATCAACAGATAAATAAACGAGTGGGGGTTTCTTTTGAAACTATATTCAAAATATTTAAAAAATATGTCGAGATAATATTCTTCGACGGTTTGAAATTATACGAATGATTTTCTAAAATTCATAAAATATTTTAAATCGGATTTTATGATTTTTAAATTATATTAAATTATTTAATAAATAATAAATAATTTAATAATAATTATTAAATAATTAAACCTCGAATAATTATATTTTAAAAAAATATTTGAAATAGTATTCCTCAACTAATTTATGTTTAGATAATTAAGTAATCTTTAATAATATAATTAATCGAGTTTTAAATGAATAATCGTTGGAGATTACTTCTCCTATATTAAATAAAATACCGAAATAATATTCGTTGTTCAAGTAAAATATAGTTGAGGAAATACGATCTTTGAAAATTATTCTAAATAAAATCGAGGTATTTAATACTTCGCAAGTGGACATCGAATCCCTTGGAATAAAATAAGTGCAGACTTTAATCATCCAAAACATCTCCGGAATGTCTCCCAGATTTTCGTTTTAAAACTCCGACTGACTCTCGGTCTTATACATCACGCTCATGGTAGCGTTAAAATATTCTACGACATATACACATCGTAACACAACCGTTATTTATGCGAAAACTCAAATGCTTAGTATCATAACAAGGATGGAATTTATGCAAAAGATAGTAAAACAATCCTTTTACAACACAACAGTATATGGAGTTGGGTTCATAAAATTTCGTGGGTACTTTGAGGTGGAGGATGCTCTAGGGTCCGCTCGGAAATCTATAACCATAAACATAAATCATTTCGTTAGATTCCGTTCTTATTTACGGCGACTCGTACACACATGCTACTTATTATTCGTTCTCTCCACTCACTTACCCTTATTATTCCTTTAAGTACTTATTCATGTCACGGTCGCTTTCTTTTTGAAGTACCTTATGTCCGTTTATATCTTCATTGTCAGCTCCGCTTATGATTTCTAACGATTTTTTAATCACGCGGTCTTGGTTCCGATATTTTTATAAAATTGAAAAATCCTTATTTTCACTTGAAATTTTTATATCAGTTAAGGAACTCTATTTACTACTCTCTGTAAAAATTTCAGGATTTATGAATATTTTTAAGTCGATCATTTCTATTCCAAAAGTTCGTAATTTGTAGCAATTTTTGTCGCGTAAATCACTTTTACTAAAACTATCATAACTTTTGATTCGTAAATCGGAATCAAGCGATTCAAGCGCCTAAACGATCCTTATAACATTGTCTATCATAATCAAGTTACATTTCAAGAAAATACATTTTTTACAGTCCGGACTTTTTGCAGAAACTTAATATTGAGTTTTGTTCGTTTTAGCGAGAATACGATTTGTTAGGACGAAAACACGCGCTAATAATACACGCAAGTATAGGCGTTCGCAAGTAATATAGAATACTTTCTAGTTCGTTCCCATAGAGACTCGGACTAATTATGTTCAATTACACTCACTCACCAATGTATGATTACTTCTCAATGTTAAAACAATAACACTTAGATTTGATTAACTAATTATTAACTACAATTAACTACGAGAATTAAGCACTTAATTAACACTTGAATTAATAATATTAAAACACACATGAGATCACAACTTCATTACTACTTCCTTCAATAGTCATTGTTATTACCCTTAGCATGCAACAATGATGATATTAATCAAACAACACGAAACTAATATAAGACAACTTTCATTGTACTAATACCATTCTACCAAACATCCACAATTAAGATAGAAGTTGAATAGGCATCAATTATGTTGAGTCTCTATATGTCTACAGAAATTGACAACATAACGATTTAAGCGCAAGTTATTCCTTTTGATTACATGGGGTGAATAAAACGGATAGAGTTACCCACTAATCACGTATACACATACATGAACCTATGCTAGCATGGCAAGTTCTAAATTTCAAGATCCACCGTCGCTTTACAAGAGATTAACACCCTATCTTATATGTTCGCGACGCACATAAGACGAATAAGCACAACCAATACTAGATATCATACAATCATCACACACTAAGGTATTAAACAACTAACTAAATAATTCCATAGTAAATCCGTTACGACCCCATGATCACTATTAGCCCATGATAGCACTCATCGTCATCATGGGTTCATATGAAAACATGATAATAACACACGAGAATAATAACTAAAACTACTTATATTAAACCAAAGTACGTCACAAGAGTAAATAGGTCCAAAGTAAAGAAAACTAGCATCCAACGTTACAATGAAACAAAGAATCATAAGAAAATATGCTTCCTCTTCGTTGCGGTGTGCTAAAACGGTCTTCTTCCTTATCTCCTCGCTCTTCGATTAATACTACGATCCAACCTTTTTGAAACATCTCTGAAAACTACTTATATAAGAGTCCCATAAATCCCAGATATCTCAGAAGTTGGAAATTAAACAGAACTAGGAGTCCAAAATAATAATTCTAATTTTCCGTCCCTGAGCGGCCGCTCAGCATTCCTGAGTGGGCGCTCAGCTTCCTGAGCGGTCGCTCAGCAGAGCTGAGCGGGCACTCAGAACCCTACTGGAAATTGCTCTGTTTTCTCCCGTTTCTTCGCTATAATCTGCTCCTATCTTCCCGCTTGCAATGCTAAACACATGTCAAGGCTTATTCTTGATGAAATCTCTCCTGAAATGCAATTATTACCCTGAAATGCACAAACACTAGAAAAATGCATCAAATACACAAAATACTTGATTTCAAGACACCAATTCAAGCCATTATAAGACGTTCCAAGTGGTATAAAATGCCACTTATCACACCCCCAAACTTAAATCGATGTTTGTCCTCAAGCGTCACAGACTCAAAAATAAAACAAAAACATGCATGAATGCAATCTATATGAAATGCAATGATCCCCCTTACTACGACCAAACCAACCAACTTACGACATCTCAACAAATGCAATTAGGCGAATAAAGATCAATCAAATCATGCAAACTAACATTCCGCCGGAAACGTGGTGTGTGCAGATGCTTAACAGATATGCTTCGAAACTAGATCAATTATCATAACTCGACTATCCTCAAGGTAATCACATGATTATACGAAGAATAAAATTCTAGGCACAAAATGACTTATAACACTTTAAGGTTACTGGAGCTTATTACGGAATCATGCTTTTTATTTATCACACAAATAAATGCTTATTTGACCATGCAATGAGTGAGGTCCACAAAAGACTTATGCAATTGCATCCATGTAGTGAGCGTTAGGTTAGCGAATCCCAGACTATAAAAGCCTTAGGTCATTAGGCACAAAGTCCCCTGAGAACTTAATAACTCGAATACCAAAGAGCCCACTCGTGATCAATTATGCATTAACTCTCTATTTTTTTCTTTTCTTTTCTTTTTTCTTTTTCTATTATTTTTTCTTTTTCTTTTTTTTCAAAATTTCTGAGCAAGTGCTTTTCGCTCCATCTTGCTCAACCCTAGACTACTCGCATAAAAATACGAGCCGGCTACTAGCCATTTGACGCCTAGCCACAATTAGCAATGAATTCCACTTTTACTCCAATTTTTCTTTTCATGCTTTTTATCACTAAGAACCTATTATAAATTTTAAGCATAATCAATAGATTAACCTTAAAAACCATCAAACCATAACAATAATCTAGTCCCTAATCATTCTCTAAGACTTAGTGAAATTACAAGTGTTTCTAGCATGCATGTCAACCTACAAGACTCAACATCACTTTAACGCTATCACTACACTCGCATCAATATCACAAATTAATTGGAAAAGCAACGCAAAAGGGATCATGGTATATGCATGAGCTACATGACATGATAAATAAATCTATAAAATAAAAAACTATATGGCAAAAAATATGCAACTATATGAACTAAACTATCATAAATATGCAACTATATGACATACATAAAATATTTCTTAACTACCACCCCCAAACTTAAAATCTTCACTGTCCCCAGTGAAGGTAGTAGAAAGGAACACAGGGTATACCTACTCGGAGAAATCATCATCATCATCATCATCATCACCCTCAGAGGGTGTTGTATCAAGAGGCGGATATGCATAGTCCTCACTAAAAACTGGCCACTGGATGTCAGCTCCAAGGCCTCTAAAAGCAGTCCCAAGCGCAAGGGTGAGCTCCTGAGCAAACCTGCTCTGTGTCTCGTACATAGCATCCATCCTCCTTGACAGCCTCCTATACTGGGCATCAGCCATCCCAGCACCCTCCTGAGCTCTAGAAGAACCAGCCTCATCATGCCCTGGTCTCGCCATGGTAGCACCGCGTGCTGGACGCCCTCCTGGAAGACGATAACCCAGCCCATGCTCCTCGGGCTCTCCACTAGTCCACTCCTACATCGCATTCAGAGTCCCGGAGTCAATAGGAGCGGCCGGCAACTGCAACTGCTCGTGAGACGGCCACTGTACTCCCACTGCTCGGTAAAGCTTTATAACCGTGGATGCATAAGGAATGTTCATGTGCTTAGCTCCCCTCAAAAACTTCAGAATTCCTTGGTAGATGAACTCACCAAGGTCCACATAGTACTCCTCATTCAAAATACCCCATAACAACTGTTCCCTCTCAACTGTGACCTCATGTGCTTGTGAAGTAGGCAGAATATTAGCGCAAATAAAAGCATTCCATGCACGGAAATACCTATTCATCGCAATCGCCGGAAAATGGCGATACTAGTTAGTCTCAGTCTTAAAGGTCCAAACTGTGCCCGACCTACAGAGAGTAGCACAAGTCAAATCCAAGTCAAAATTCTCAGCAGTCTTCTCGTTCCAATTCTCCTCCGTGGGCTTCCTCTGTCGCTGCCCACTCACACGGTGAATCGCCGCAGGGTGATAATCCACCGTCATCCCCCTCACAACAGAATAACCATTCTTTTCAGCCTTCGCGTTCGCATAGAATTCGCAAATAACGCTCATCGGTACTGCTTCAGGAGACTCACAGAAAGCAATCCAACCCTTCTCAGCAATCATTGACAACAACTCCCCATCCCTTCCCGATGGTAAGAATCCCCTCTCCTTCAAAATCGGCTTTCCCAGAAGCCTAGTATACTCCTCCTCAGCAGCCCTATCAAACAAACGAGGCCTCGCAGCAGTACCCCTCGAAGAATCAGCCAGTAGGGACAGTGTTGCTGCTATCAATAGTCCTAGATCTCTTGGGTGCCATCGAAACTGAGAAAAAGTGTTTAAGATTTGTGTTTTTGAATATGGGAGAGAGTTTAAGGTTTGAAAGTGTATGGGGAGTATATGGAATAGTTGTATGTATATATAGGGTAGAGATTACGGTAAAATTTGATTAGGAGTGGGTTTTAGGGTTAAAAACATGGGATAATGGGGAAATAGGTCGTGGGTAATGGGGCTGTGTTTTGTTTTTTTATTTTTCAGATTTTTTTTGGATTTTTATAAGACTTAAAAAATTTCTCCTAGTCGGGCCCTGAGCGGTCGCTCAGCAGAGCTGAGCGGGCGCTCAGGGGTCAACTGGAAAAAAAATTCCTTGCCCTATTTTTTTGATTTTTTTATGGTTTTGGATAGGTTACTAACTTCTAAGTGTTCCTGTAACAACAAATCATGGGTTGCCTCCCAAGAAGCGCTTCTTTTTCGTCATTAGCTTGACATAGCGTACCTTAATCAAGTTGACAATAAAACGGCACTAACCACTTCCCGGTTTGCCGTGTCCCCACAGTAATGCTTCAAACGCTGACCATTAACCTTGAATGCTTGGTCCGGATCATTCTCAAAAATCTCCACCGCTCCATGTGGAAACACAGTTTTGTCAATAAAAGGTCCAAACCACCTTGATTTCAACTTCTCAGGAAAAAGTCGGAGACGAGAGTTGAATAAAAGAACTTGCTGCCCCGACATAAATGACTTAGGATATAACTTCCTGTCGTGCCACCTTTTCACTTTTTCCTTGTACCTTTTGTTGTTCTCGTATGCTTGGAGTCAAAATTCATCAAGTTCATTTAGCTAAAGCATTTGCTTCTTTCCAGCTGCATCTAGATCCAGATTCAACTTCTTCAATGCCCAATAAGCCTTATGCTCAAGCTCCACAGGTAAATACATCCCTTACCATACACAAGTTGAAACGGGGACATCCCAAGTGGAGTCTTATATGCTGTTCTGTAAGCCCAAACAACTTCATCGAGCTTTAAAGACCAATCCTTCCTTGATGGACAAACAACCTTCTCTAAAATGTGCTTGATTTCTCTATCAGACACTTCCGCTTGACCATTCGTTTGCGGATGATAGGCAGTAGCAACACGATGATTCACATTGTAGCGCTGCATCATAGAAGTGAACTTACGGTTGTAGAAATACGACCCTTCATCACTTATGATTACTCGTGGCGTTCCAAACCTTGTGAAAATCTGCTTATGAAGAAAATTCAACACTACCTTTGCATCATTCGTCGGCAGAGCTTTGACTTCTACCCATTTTGAGACATAATCGACTGCTAGCAAGATGTACTGATTATTGCAGGATGAGACAAATGGCCCCATGAAATCGATTCCCCAAACATCAAAGATCTCGACTTCAAATTAGGAGGCATTATATTGCTGATAAGATAATTCACAATATCTGCGAACCATAGCTCTTCCTCCTGAACTGCGAACAACTGCTCACCCAGAAAAGATTCGTTGATCAAAGTCTTATCATGTGAAGTAGACTCGGGATTCTCCAATCTAGAGAGATGGTCAGCTACTTGATTCTCAGTACATTTTCGATCCTTGATCTCTAACTCAAATTCTTGTAGCAAAAGCACCCAACGAATGAGTCTGGGCTTCGAATCCTTCTTGGAAACCAAATAGCGAATGGCCGTATGATCAGTGAACACTGTCACCTTTGTCCCAAGCAAATAAGATCGAAATTTTTCGAAACCAAAGACAATAGCCAAGAGCTCCTTCTCAGTAGTGGTTTAGTTCATTTGAGCTCCATTTAAGGTCTTGCTAGCATAGTAGACCATATGAAAGAGATTATTCTTGCGCTGCCCAAAAACTGCGCCCACCGCATAATCACTCGCATCATATATCATCTCAAAAGGCTCTGTCCAGTCAGGTGCTGTAATAATTGGTGCAGTTATCAAACTCTTCTTGAGAGTCTCGAATGCCGTCAAGCATTCATCATCAAATTTGAAAAGCACATCCTTCTCAAGCAAGTTGCACAACAGCTTAGATATCTTTAAAAAGTCCTTGATGAAATGCCTATAAAAACCCGCATGACCAAGAAAACTACGAATTCCTTTCACAGAAATAGGTGGTGGAAGATTTTTAATGACTCCCACCTTGGCTTTGTCCACCTCGAGACCTTTACTAGAGACCTTATGCCCAAGAATAATGCCTTCACGCACCATAAAGTGACATTTTTCCCAATTGAGCACCAAATTAGTTTCCACACACCTTTTGAGTACTGTACGAAGATTATTCAAACATTCATCATACGAATGTCCAAAGACGGAGAAGTCGTCCATGAACACCTCGACATTATTTCCAATCATATCAGAGAACATAGCCATCATACATCTCTGAAAAGTGGCCGGTGCACGACATAAGCCAAACGACACTCTGCAAAAACCAAATGTGCCAAATGGACAAGTGAAGGTAGTCTTTTCTTGATCCTCTGGTGCAATACATATCTGATTATACCCCGAATAACCATCCAGAAGACAATAATACTCGTGACCGGCCAGCCTGTCAAACATCTAATCAATAAATGGAAGAGGGATGTGATCCTTCCTCGTGGCCTTGTTCAACTATCTGTAGTCCATGCATACCCTCCATCCTGTGACTGTTCGAGTGGGGATGAGCTCGTTCTTCTCATTTGCTACCACAGTAATACGTCCTTTCTTAGGTACACATTGCATGGGGCTCACCCAAGAATTGTCAGAAATAGGATAAATGATTCCTGCATCCAGCCATTTCAGAATTTCTTTCTTCACCACTTCTTTCATGATAGGATTAAGTCTGCGCTATTGCTCAACAGTCGGCTTACTACCCTCCTCTAGCAGAATCTTATGCATGCAGTATGAAGGGCTGATCCCCTTGATGTCTGCTATAGTCCATCCGATAGCCGATTTGAATTCTCTCAAGATCCTCAAGAGCTTGTTCTCCTCACTACCTGAAAGGTCTGATGCAATAATAACAGGTAGAGTAGATGCATCACCTAAAAAAGCATACCTCAAGTGTTCAGGCTATGGTTTAAGCTCCAAGGTAGGTGCTTCCTCAATAGATGGTTTGAGCTTTCCTTCAACATTTTTGAGGTCTGAAGTACCAAGAGATTCAAATGGCATGTCTAGCTTTCGCCTCCAAGGAGAAGCATTTAAATATTGTAGTTGCTCATTACCATCCTCATCATCACTGTCAAAATTCCCCACTAACTTCTCTAATGCATCAGACATTAGCATATGATCAAGTCCTGAAGTAACCATAGAATCAATCAAATCCACTTTTAAGCACTCCTCATCTTCTGTAGGGAATTTCATCGCTTTGAATATATTGAATGTCACATCCTGATCTTGTACCCTCATAGTAAGTTCACCTTTCTGCACATCTATCAAGGTACGACCTGTAGCCAAGAAAGGTCTCCCCAAGATTATGGGAATCTTCTTATCTTCCTCGAAATCCAGAATAACAAAGTCTGCAGGAAAGAAGAGCTTATCAACCTTTACTAGCACATCCTCCACTATGCCTCGTGGGTATGTAATAGAACGATCATCCAATTGTAGAGACATGTAGGTGGGCTTTGGATCAGGCAAGTTCAACTTTTTGAAGATCGACAACGGCATCAGATTGATGCTTGCTCCCAAATCACAGAGGCACTTGTCAAAAGACAACTTGCCAATGGTGCAAGGAATGGTGAAGCTACCTGGATCTTTAAGCTTTGGAGGTAACTTTTGTTGCAGCACAGCACTGCATTCTTCCGTTAAAGCAATGGTCTCCAGGTCATCCAGTTTCACCTTCCTTGAAAGACTACTCTTCATAAATTTTGCATAACTAGGCATTTGTTCCAGAGCC
This sequence comes from Apium graveolens, assembly GCF_009905375.1. NCBI lineage: Eukaryota > Viridiplantae > Streptophyta > Magnoliopsida > Apiales > Apiaceae > Apium > Apium graveolens. The sequence goes on along the minus strand of NC_133655.1, from coordinate 93,638,820 downwards.
TTAGCAAAAGGTATATTGATGTGAAGTTTCTTGAACACCTCCAGAAACTTACCGAACTGCTTATCCAGCTTTTGTTGTTGCAATCTCTTAGGGAAAGGTGGTGGAGGAGGATAGAGCTGTTTCTCCCCTGTATTACCCTCAGGTAGAGTGTGTTCAACAGTAGTCTTCCTTGGTTCCGCCGCTTTCTCCTTTTGCTTAGCTTCATCATCACCAACTTCAGCTTTTCCTTCTTTTGCATTTTCAACATCAGCAACTTTTCCAGACCTTAAGGTAATATCCTTGACTTGCTCTTTAGCTTCCTTCCTGCCTGGCACTTCAGTATCACTAGGAAGTGTGCCAGGTTGATTATTGAGCACTGCATTGGCTATTTGACCGATTTGATTTTCCAAGGTCTTGATAGAGACCGCCTGACTTTTGCACAACAACTTAAGTTCCTCAAAATCAACATTAGAGGGTGGAGCTGCACCTCCTTGTTAAGGATATGATTGTCTTTGAGCATAATGCTGTGGTTGCTGGAATCCAGGTGGATTGAACTGTTTACTTACGCCTTGTTGATATGGTTGTTGAATAGCATTCTGATTATTACTCCAGCTGAAATTTGGATGATTTCTGTTGTTAGGATGATAAGTAGCTGGCACAGGCTGCTGCGGTCGCTGATAATTATTCACATAGTGAACAGATTCATTAACAAGAGAACACTGATCCGTAGCATGAGAACCTGCACAAAGCTCACAGACCATAGCTATCTGATTAACTCCATAGGTGGCTAGAAAATCGACCTTCATAGACAGCGCTTGGAGCTGCGCTGCAATAGCTGTAGCTGCATCAACTTCTAGAATACCTGCTACCTTACCAGGCATCATCCTTTGAGTTGGGTTTTGATGCTCATTTGCAGCCATAGTCTCAATAAGATTATAAGCCTCAGTATAGCTTTTGGCCCACAAGGCGCCTCCAGCTGCTGCATCGAGCATAGGCCGAGATTGGGCCCCCAAACCATTATAGGAACCAGTGATCGCCATCCAATCAGGCATTCCATGATGTGGACACTTTTTCAACATTTCCTTGTAGCGCTCCCAAGCTTCGCACATAGATTCTGAAGGTTGCTGTGCAAACTGAGTAAGAGCACTCCTCATAGCCGCAGTCTTCGCCATTGGATAAAACTTCACCAGAAACTTTTGCGCAAGATCTTGCCAAGTAGTGATAGACCCAGCTGGTTCAGAATGTAACCAGTCCTTAGCTTTAACCCTCAGTGAGAATGGGAAAAACCTCAGCTTGATAGCCTCATCAGTCACACCATTATATTTGAAAGTACCACAGATCTAGACAAAATTCCTTATGTGCATGTTGGGGTCTTCAGTCGCAGCACCTCCGAAAGAAATAGAATTCTGCACCATCTGAATAGTGCCCGGCTTGATTTCAAAGTTATTGGCCTCAATAGCCGGGTGCATGATGCTAGACTGAATATCATCAATTTTAGGCCGAGAAAAGTCCATAAGAGCTGGATCTGCCGGAACTATACGATCACCCATGATTACTGGCTCTTTCTGCTCACTTCCTGAATCCGAATCTTCAAATTCTATCTTCTCCGGAATATGAAGAACTTCGTCTATCTCCTCAGCCGTATTTAAAGTCCTCTTGCGAGTACGAGAACGTGTTTGCATAAATGCTCGCTAAGGTACCTGAAACACAATCGAAAATAATAAGTAACACGCCTTAATCACTGAGCCCTAATGACCACTGATGGTAAGTACATAAACTAAAAAAATACGCCGAGTCCCCGAAAACGGCGCCAAAAACTTGTTAGGGCGAAAACACGCGCTAATAATACACGAAAGTATACGCATTTGCAAGTAATATAGAATACTTTCTAGTTCGTTCCCACGGAGACTCAGACTAATTATGTTCAATTACACTCACTCACCAATGTATGATTACTTCTCAATGTTAAAACAGTAACACTTAGATTTGATTAACTAATTATTAACTACAATTAACTACGAAAATTAAGCACATAATTAACACTTTAATTAACAATATTAAAACACACATGAGATCACAACTTCATTACTACTTCCTTCAATAGTCATTGTTATTACCCTTAGCATGCAACAGTGATGATATTAATCGAACAACACGAAACTGATATAAGCCAACTTTCATTATACTAATACCATTCTACCAAACATCCACAATTAAGATAGAAGTTGAATAGGCATCAATTATATTGAGTCCCTATATGTCTACAGAAATTGACAACATAACGATTTAAGCACAAGTTATTCCTTTTGATTACAGGGCGAATAAAACGGTTAGAGTTACCCACTAATCATGCATACACACATACATGAACCTATGCTAGCATGGCAAGTTCTAAATCTCAAGATCCACCATCGCTTCACAAGAGATTAACACCCTAACTTATATGTTCGTGACGCACATAAGACGAATAAGCATAACCAATACTAGATATTATACAATTATCACACACTAAGGTATTAAACAACTAACTAAAGAATTCCATAGTAAATCCGTTACGACCCCATGATCACGATTAGCACATGATAGCTCTCATTGTCATCATGGGCTCATATGAAAACATGATAATAACACACGAGAATAATAACTAAAACTACTTATATTAAACCAGAGTACGTCACAAGAGTAAATAGGTTCAAAGTAAAGAAAACTAGCATCCAACGTTACAACGAAATAAAGAATCACAAGAAAATATGCTTCCTCTTCGTTGCGGTGTGCTAAAACGGTCTTCTTCCTTATCTCCTCGCTCTTCGATTAATACTACGATCCAACCTTTTTGAAACGTCTCTGAAAACTACTTATATAGGAGTCCCATAAATCTCAGATATCTCAGAAGTTGGAAGTTAAACAGAACTAGGAGTCCAAAATAATAATTCTAATTTTCCGTCCCTGAGCGGCCGCTCAGCATTCCTGAGCGGGCGCTCAGCTTCCTGAGCGGTCGTTCAGCAGAGCTGAGCGGGCGCTCAGACCCCTACTGGAAACTACTCTGTTTTTCTCCCGTTTCTTCGCTGCAATCTGCTCCTATCTTCCCGCTTGCAATGCTAAACACATACCAAGGCTTATTCTTGATGAAATCTCTCCAGAAATGCAATTATTACCATGAAATGCACAAATACTAGAAAAACGCATCAAATACATAAAATACTTGATTTCAAGACACCAATTGAAGCCATTATAAGACGTTCCAAGTGGTATAAAATGCCACTTAGCACGATTACGATACGAGTTTCGTTTACGTCTTAAATCTCTATACTACTACCAAAAATCATCAAATCATCATCCCAACACTAAATCCTCTCAAGAATATCATGTTATTGAGGCAACAATCATCAAACTTAGAACTAATTAACTAAACATCAAGATTACAACAAATCAACCACTAAAACTAAGTTTATAACTAGGTTTTCAAAAGTTCTTGAACTTAAACCTTAAATGAATTTGGGTCAAAGATTTATACCTTTCTTGAAAGTTTGAGATGTGTTCTTGATGATGGTGAAGTCTTGGGAATGCTTGGTAGGGTTTTTGGAACCTAGATCAACCATTAAAATCAAGAAACCAAAGAAAAGTTATTATTCATACTATTTATTATCACTTTTCTTGAATTTATTTCACCATCAAACCTCAATGAAATGGGCTCAAAAATTTATCTTACCTTATTTTAGGATATATGAAGCTTGGAAATTATTGGTGGATTTTTTCCATGGCTAGAAGAGAGAGTTTTGAAATTGATTTTCCTTCTTTTTTGTGTTTGGCCGAATGGAAGAAGAAAAATGGGGGGAGAGAGAGAGAGAGTTTTCTTGCTATCTTAAATGTTTCTTGTATAAGATTGTATTATATGATTTGTATATCTTCTAGTATATATCCTAGGACTAGCAAATCTTGGCATATCTTAGGACATATCTTGCTAGCTTCCTAGGTTTATAAGCTAACTATCTAGTTTAGGTTTTGGCTTTACTATTCCTAGCTTTAGGTCATCATACTTCCTAGTTTAGGTTACTATTTGGTAACCTAGCCATGGTTAGTTTCTTACCATGGTTAGTTAGTTTAGTTAGTTTGGTTCGATACGTTTATTTATTCGTTTACGCGTTTGCTCGGTCGCTTATTCGTTTTCATAATAATTTCTCCTAAACGGTTCGCGGTGTAAATCTATTCGTATACATTCTTTATGTTTTGAAGTATCGTTCTTGGATATAAATCCGTAGGATTTTAAATTCGTAATTATATTATGATTCCCGAAATCCTTGATATTTCGTTCATACGGTCATTTTTTAAAGTTCACTTTCTTTGAAAACTAATAGCGTTTACATATACTCATTTGGTACGTATAATCATGTTATCAACTCTGAAACTCAATTTTGCATGCACAACATAGTGTGGGCTAAAAAGTTTTTCCCCGTCTGTCAGGGTTACTATTCATTAAGCATTTTACAAAATCTAAAAAATTCGAGTTATTACACATGATGTTACCCCAAGTCTAAAATAATTTCATGTTTTTGGTTGTAAGTGTTTTGTTCTCAGAACAAATCCTAAACAACTTGGAAAGTTTGACATAAAAGCTAATAAAAAAAACTTTGTTGGTTATCCATTATCAAGAACATACGAAGTATTGAATTTGAAATCTAGGACTATCATCGAGTCCTCCAATATTTCTTTTGATGATAATAAGGTCATTGGATTTGAAGAGGACCCCATGATAGTTTGAATTTTACTAATGAAAGTTCAATATAGTAAATGAGGCAAATCTTAAGTGAGTCATCACATACTGATGAAGCAAAAAATATTAATGATGTAGTTGGACATGCACATGTTGAGGGGGAACAACAACAAAGTTCATATGATACTAATATTGATTCATCAGGTCAAAGCTCATAAAAAATATTCAAAATCAGAATGAGTCAAATATTTATAACTCATCAGGAGGAGATACCTCATCAAGAGTAAACACCTCATTAAGAGATGATGGGAATGATTCAGGGGGAGTTTCAAATGAAAATTACTTTAATGATCCATCCAATACACGGGGAATCAAGCTCAAGGAATCAATTACCAAATGTCAGGAAATGGTCATAGTCTTGATCTGATTACTGGAAATCCTGATTCTAGTGTTCGAAGCAGAAGTGCAACTCAACATGAATGTGTTTTTCACAACTTTTCATCAAAGGAGGAATCTAAGAAAGTGGAAGATGCATTCAAAGATTCTGATTGGGTAACTGTTATGCAAAAGAAATTGAATGAATTTGAGAGAAATGAAGTGTGAATGCTAGTGCGAAGGCCAAAGAACATGTATATTGTAGGCCCAAAGTGGGTGTTTAAAAAAAGATTGATCTCGATGGCACAATTATCAGGAACAAAGCAAGACTTGTTGTAGAAGAAAATTCTCAACAAGGAGGCATTGATTATGATGAAATATTTTCTCTTGTTGCAATAATGGAAGCTATCATGATTTTCTTAGCTTATGCAGCTCAAATGAAGTTCAAAGTCTTTCAAAAGGATGTGAAAAGTGCCTTTCCAAATGGGGAATTGGAAAATGAAGCATATGTTGAACAACCTTCTGATTTTGTTGATCTCAAACATCTTAATCATTTTTACAGGTTAGACAAGACATTTTATGGACCAAAACAAGGTCCAAAAGCATGGTATGAGACGTTTGACCAATTCTTATTCGAAAGTGGTTTCAAAAGATGTACAATTGATAAAAAAAATCTTTTTTATATATACCATGGTAAAGATTTGCTTTTAAGTACAAATATATGGGGATGGATTAATTTTTTGATCTAATAACAATAAGCTCTATTAGAATTTCTCTTAGCTTATGCAGTCAAGATATCAGATGAACATTATAGGAGTATTGAGTTATTTTTTGGGATTACAAGTTAAACAAACTGATGATGGAATCTTTATCAATCAGTATAAGTATACAAGGAATTTGTTGAAATTGTTTAACATGCAATACAGTGTTGTAACTACTTCTCCCATGACAGTAACTACGAAGCTTGTTCCCAAATTGAGGTAAATGTGACAAAATACAGAAGTATAATGGGCTTTTTTTCTCTATCTAACTGCTAGTAAGTCAGATATTATGTATGCAAATGCAAGATTTCAAGCAAAGCCTAGAGAACCTCATCTAATTACATTAAAGAGATTTTGCATATACATAAAAGGACTCTATCAATTGGTTTGATATATGCTAGATAATCGGATTTTAATCTAATAGGACACTAAGATGCTGATTTTGTAGGCTGCAAAACTAATAGAAAAATTACACCTAAAAGCTGTCAGTTTTTGGTTGGTAGACTGGTTTCATAAGCAAAATTCTATTTCACATCAATTATTGAAGCTGAGTATATAGTTGATGAAAATTGTTGTGCTCAGATTATTTGGATGAGAAATCAGCTAATGGACTATGATTTGAGCTCATGCCAGATAGACCCTTCCTTCCAAAATTAGTCGGACGACACTTCAAAGTTACTTACTTCACTTTTTCTTTTTACTTTTAAGCTTTCAAAAATGATAGCCAATGCTTTTAATAGCCACGACATCTACAATGTGAGTTTCGGACCGTGAGTCCAACTGTGACTACATCGAAGAGTTAGAAGAGAATTTGGGAACAGAAGGACTCGTGATAATTTTGAATAGGGAATTTAATATCTAGATACTTTATAGGGAATAAAATAAACCCTGATTGCGTAATTAATATCGCACCAATTATATTAACATTGGGCTGACAGTTAAGCCCATTAGAAGAGGCCCAAGACCCTTGAATAGGGGCCCAAAAATAGCCCAGGAATATAATTGGTATTAAAGTTAATTAAACCAGATAAGGTCCAACAATGAAGCCCAGTTAGAAAGGGCCCAAAACCCTGAATATTAATTAATTTCATAATTAATTAATAAGGGAAAAATCAGCTATTAAGAAGAGTTATAAATCCTAGTAGATTAGCCTTCAAGGGACCTAAAAGGATAAGGAATCAGTTTCCTACCACTTAGGACTTCAAAGTCCATTCTAATTCTGAGACTGGCCCACCAAGTCTCCTAACCCAAGTCTAATTCAAGGACTCCCCACATCTATATATGGGGTCTCACCCCACCAATCAGAACTACGTTTTAGACTTAGTCCTTGGAGGACATGAAAGTCACTACGTCCTTGGTGTGCCCTCGCTGCCATAGCCCCCAAGGGCAAGTATCACCAAGAACTACATTTTTTGACTTGATCCTTGGCAATCAACAAGGTACGTAGGCATCTTGTTAAGGCAGATTGAGTCACGAAACACAAGAGCAGTCAAATCGAGCCTCGAAGCTCACATTCCTTAGTAATAAATACAACAATAGTTTTTAATCCATAACATTTGGCGCCGTCTGTGGGAAAGCACAACAACAACCATGGCGAGAACACGGAGAACAAGCAGCGCCCCTGAAGGAGGAACACCTGCGGGGACAACCCAAACAATTTTGTCAACCGTGGAGGTACCTCCGCATTCGACCTATGCCGTCACCCAAGGAGGAGCCCGGGTTGGGGCAACTAAACCTCAACCTCAAGGGACGATTCCCCCAGCTCCTCAAGGTTGGAGGAAGTGGACATGTTGGACGAAGTAGAAGCACGAGGGTGATCGCCCCTTACATACGAGGTTTGGCTCCTATCCCTGAGGATCAGGAATTTTCTGGTCCTTACACCGAGAGAGACTCCGAATCTTCGGATGATGAAGTAGCCCCAAGAACGAGACGTGCTGGCAAAGAGCCGATGGCTGATGGTAGCCAACGTCCTAGGAGCACCCAAGGGATGAATCCCCAAGAAGTGCAGGAAAGGATCAGGGCTCACGAGGCAGAGATTCAAAAGCTGAGGCACGACTTGGAGGCGCACCAGACCACTAGACCCCCACTACCTCCTAGGGGGAGAAATCCTCCTCCTATCATATACCTATATGGTCCAATACAGAGAAGGGCTGTTGTCCCAAGGGCTGATCCAAGCAATCTTCTTCCCCTTGGAGATCCTGATGATCCTACTCCGCCCTTCACTGAAGAAACAATGAATGCCCATATCTCAAGGAAGTTCCAGATGCCAACTATCAAAGCTTATGATGGCACGGAAGATCCCGCTAATCATGTTAGGACATTTTCTAATGCACAACTGTTGTAGCCTGTGAATGATGCTATTAAGTGTCGGGCCTTTCCTCAAACCCTGTCGGGTATGGCTCAAAGGTGGTATAGTTGTTTGCCCCCAAACTCTATTGGATCTTCATGGAATTAAGTCAGGCTTTTATTAAACAGTTCATCAGTGGGAGAGTGCATGAGAAAAGTTCAGCATCCCTCATGAGTATTGTGCAGGAAACAAAGGAATCCTTGAGAGACTACCTGAATCGTTTCACAAAGGAGGCTTTAAAAGTCCCGGACCTTGAAGATAAGGTAGCCATGATAGCACTGCAACAGGGAACTATGGATGAGTTTTTCAAGATGTCCTTGGTCAAACGCCCCCCTGAAAGCATGTTGCAGCTCCAAGATAGGGCATGAAAGTATATCAAGGTCGAAGAGAGTATGAGAAAAACAGTCGTGAGCAACGAGCCCGCTGGAGGCAAGAAGCGGAAGACCGATCTGGAATACATCGCTAAGGACAAGTATCCTAGAACTGAGGAAAATCCTGACTCAACTCCCAAGAGAGGAGGACCTGGACAAAATTTACTGAGTATGCTAAGCTGAATGCTCCAAGGAGCCAAATTTTAATGGAAATCGAGAAAGCTCGAGATATTCGCTGGCCTAAGCCCTTGAAGGCCGACCTTGCCAAGTTAGATAAGAGCAAGTATTGTAGATTTCACAAGGATGTTGGTCATGACATCGATGAGTGTAGGCAACTGAAAGATGAAATTGAGTTCCTTATTAGAAAAGGGAGGTTGAACAAGTATACTGGAGATGAAGGGGATATGAATAACAATGGGAGAAAGAACTTTAAAGATCGTAGGAGGGACCAAGACGATCAGGGGCAGAATCCCCAGCCTAGGGGACCGGTGATAAATACAATCTTCGGAGGATCACGACCCCGAGGGCCTGTGATAAACATAATTTTTGGAGGATCAACTGCTGCTGGGTTATCCAAGAACTCCAGGAAAGCGTATGCCCGAGAAGTTATGCATATTGTTGGGGAAGCCCCGAAGAGGGCCAGGACAGGAGTAATAATGTCTTTTGATGATTCTGATCTGGAGGGTGTGAAATTTCCCCATGATGACCCGTTGGTTATAACCCCGATAATAGGGAACATCCCAGTGAGAAGGGTCCTTGTGGATAATGGTGCTTCAGTGGATATCTTGCTCCATGATACCTTTTTGAGGATGGGATATAACGACTCCCAATTGACCCCAACCGACATGCCAATATATGGATTTGTGGGAGTGGAGTGCCCCGTAGAAGGGATAATCAAGTTGCCAACAACCATAGGACGGGAACCAAGGCAAGCAACTCAGATGTTGGACTTCATGGTGGTGAAGGCTAGTTCGACTTACAACGCTACATTGGGAAGAATAGGGATACACGCCTTCAAGGCAGTCCCTTCTTCCTACCATTCAGTTAAGAAGTTTCCCACCCGGGATGGGATTGGAGAAGAGAGAGGAGATCAAAAAATGGCTAGAAGCTGTTATGTGGCCTCTTTGAGGGCAGATGGAGTTGGGGGGCAGGTTCTTCCTATTAAAGATCCGGATGTCCGAGAGAATGATGAGAAAAGAGGAAAGCCAGCAGAAGACTTGGTTTCAATTCCTTTAGCCCCCGAAGATCCTGAGAAGGTGACTTTTATTGGAGCCACGCTCGAGGAGCCCCTTAGAGGGAAGTTGGTAAAATTTTTGCAAGAAAATAGTGACGTATTTGCATGGTCAGCAGCTGATATGCCAGGCATAGACCCAGAACTAATTACTCACAAGCTGAATGTGGACCCAAATCGGAAGACAGTGAAACAAAAGAAAAGAAGTTTTGCCCCTTAGAGGGAAGTTGATGAAATTTTTGCATGAAAATAGTGACGTATTTGCATGGTCAGCAGCTGATATGCCAGGCATAGACCCGGAACTGATTACTCACAAGCTGAATGTGGACCCAAATCGAAAGACAGTGAAACAAAAAAAAAGAAGTTTTGCTCCAGAAAGGCAAGAAGCTATAAAACAGGAAGTGGAGAAGCTCTTAGAGGCTGGTTTCATTGAGGAGATTCAATTTCTGGAGTGGTTAGCAAACCCTGTAATGGTGAAGAAGGCCAATGGAAAATGGAGGATGTGTCTGGACTTCACTGATCTAAATGATGCCTGTCCTAAGGACTGTTTCCCGTTACCAAGGATCGATATTTTGATAGACGCCACTGCTGGGCATGAAATGCTGAGCTCCATGGATGGATTTAATGGATACAATCAGATTAAGATGCACCAGTATGACATTCCAAAGGTTGGTAAATAAAAATTTTAAGGATCTTATTGGAAAGACTATGGAAGTTTATGTTAATTAATGACATGTTAGTCAAGAGTCTAGTAAAAACTGATCATATAACCCATTTGAGGGAAGCTTTTGAGGTCCTGAGGTACCACAAGATGATGTTAAATCCTACAAAGTGTGCTTTCGGAGTAGGATCTGGAATTTTTTTGAGATTGATGGTCTCTAAGAGAGGGATTGAGGCCAACCCTGATAAAATAAAGGCAATCCTGGACATGGAACCACCAAAAACTGTCAAGGATGTTCAGAAGCTCACAGGAAGGGTTGCTGCGCTGGGACGATTCATCTCCAAGTCAGGAGACAAGTGCTTGTCATTCTTCAAGTCACTAAAAAACATTAAGGACTTTGTATGGAGTGAGGAAAACCATAAGGCTTTCGAGGAGTTAAAGAAATATATGGCCCAGACCCCGTTGTTGGCCAAGCCAGCTTTGAATGAAGTCTTATACTTTTACTTGGACGTTTCAGAGAGTGCTTTGAGCGCTGTGTTGGTTAAGGAGGAACTGAAAATCCAGAAACCCGTATTATATGTCAGCAAAATTCTGCATGGAGCTGAGTTGAATTATTCAACCATTGAGAAGTTTGCTTTAGCTTTGGTAATGGCTTCCAGAAAGCTCCATCCTTACTTTCAGGCTCATCAAATTGAGGTTCTAATAAATCAACCCTTGAGAAATATAATCCATAGTCCTAAGGCTAGTGGGAGACTGATCAAATGGGCAATAGAGCTGGGAGAATTCGATATCAAGTATAAGCCATGAACGGCAATAAAAGCCCAGGAATTGGCTGACTTCGTGGTAGAATGTACCATACCCAACCAAGAAGTCGGGGGTAGGAAGATACCATACCTCAGGACAAGGAAGTTGATAAGGGGGACAAAGAAAAGGATGATAAGGAGAAAGAATATTGGGTTCTCTATTTTGATAGAGCATCAAAAACAAATTCAAGTGGGGCAGGTTTGGTTTTACAAAGCCCTGATGGGTTCTTAATTGAGTATGCCATGAAGTTAGACTTCCCAACCACAAACAATGAGGCAGAATATGAAGCTCTGATAGCTAGTCTTGGCTTAGCAGGGACACTTAGAGTCAAGAGCTTAAAACTCTGTGGAGACTCGAAGCTGGTCATATCCCAGGTAAAGGGAGAGTTTGAGGCAAGGAATGATACGATGGCTAAGTATGTCCGCCTAGTTAGGGTTGTGATGACCCAATTCGATGAATGTCATGTTGAGCACATTCCAAGGGAGGAAAATGCTAAGGCAGATGCATTATCAAAGTTTGCTTCATCTGAGATAGAAGAAAGTTCTGGAAGTGTATACTTTCGCATTTTGAAAACACGGAGCATTGATGTTAAGCTTGTGGCTCCTATAGGCCTGGGGACATCATGGATAGATCCCATTAAGGCTCACATTCAAACCGGTTGGTTTCCAAACAATGCTACTGAAGTACGAAAATTGGCTATTCGAGCACTAAGATACTCTTCGATAGATGGAATTCTATATAAAAGATCTTTTGTGGTTCCCTACTTAAGGTGTCTCAGGCCCGATGAGGCATGCTTGGCTCTTGAAGAAGTACATGAAGGCATATGTGGGCAACACTTGGGGGGCAGGGCCTTAGCTCATAAGATAACTCGTTTAGGCTTCTATTGGCCAGAAATGATGGCTGATGCCAAAGAATATGTGAAAAAGTGTGACCGCTGTCAGAAGCACGCACTAGTCGTTATACAACCCCCCGAAATGCTGACCTCCATCAACTCGCCCATCCCCTTTGCTATGTGGGGAATGGATATACTGGGGCCTTTCCCCATGGCCACGACACAAAGGAAGTTCCTGATTGTAGCCATTGATTATTTACTAAGTGGATTGAAGCCAAGCATTTGGCCAAAATCACAACTAAGCAAGTTGCACGATTCCTGTGGGAAATATCATGTGCCGGTATGGAATTCCCCGCATCCTAGTCACTGAAAATGGAACACAATTCAACAATGAGGAATTCAAGAAGTATTGTGAGGAGAATGAAATTGAGTTGCGATTCACCTCTGTGCCTCACCTGCAAGCCAATGGGCAAGCAAAAGTGGCGAATCGAATAATCCTGGATGGACTAAAGAAGAGGATCGAGAAGACAAGGAATAACTGGGTGGATGAAATACTCCCAATACTATGGGCCTATAGGACTACCTGTAGAGTCGCGACTGGAGCAACTCTCTTCATGTTAGCATATGGTGCAGAAGCAGTTGTTCCAGTAGAGATATCACATTCCTCCCCCAGGATTCCAGCTTTCAATGCTGAGAAAAATGAGGAAGGGCAAAGGTTAGCCCTGGATCTAATTGATGAAGTGTGAAATGAGGCACATGCGAAGATAGTGGAATATCAGAAAAAGGCTTCCTTCTACTACAACCGGAGGGTTAAAGAAAGGTTCTTCAAACAGGGTGACTTAGTCTTAAGGAAGGTGGAAGCTTCTGGTGTAGGGCAGAAAGGGAAGCTTGCCCTAAATTGGGAAGGGCCATACAAGGTCAAAAGTGTTCAGAGAAGAGGAACCTACAAGCTAGAGACTAAGGATGGTTTTGAAATCCTGAGAACTTGGCATGCACAAAACCTGAAGGTTTACTACGTGTAAAATGATCGAGTACGATTCTCACTTGTCAAGATGACAAGTAGGTTGAAAAGCACCTTGAAGCTTTGCTTGATTAGGATTTACATGTTTTAGTTTGAGGATTAATAAGAATTGTGTAAGGGATGAATCCCAAGAGTTTTCATAAACTTTTTTTTAGAACTGTTTAGTTCATACCATATATGGTTGAGTTTGCTTATCTATTTTAGTACAAGTACGAGGAAAAATAGGGGAAATCTATGAAAAGGCTAGCAAACTAACTCCCATAAAATAGTACAAGTACTTGAAAGAAATGGTAGAAAAAGCAAACAAAGCCATGCAAGGCCTAAACACTGAAGATGTTCAAGTCCATGAAGGACCGCAAGTAGATAAAAGCCACACACGGCAAACAAAGCCATGCAAGGCCTAAACACTGAAGAACAATCTATAGTCCAAAGTCAGATGATTGACCAATAATGGCAACCTCAGAAACAACCCAAAGGCTAGGAAAGCCCTGCAAATTTACCATATCCGGGTAAGAGCTATGAACAGAGCCAAGGGACATATTAACGGAGCGCACCTCATCATCATGGGTGTCCATCATCTTGAATAAGTCTTCCGACCATCGATAAACGCTAAGAGAGCTCTAGAATACCAGTTCTGAAGCTTTCTCTCAAGTTTCTTCATCAAATGCCTCCAAGGCCATGTACTCCCTCCTTCATTTTGCACTCCTAGTGAAAGAAGCTGCGAAGTAGGTGTTGGCCAAATAAGAAAAAGATATTAGAAAGCTAACTTCACGAAATGTATATGGTCAATTGAAGTCTACATTACAAACTCCAGCAGACCGGCCTCCAAGAGATGCCTTAAGCCAGCCAGGCTCCTCCTTTAATTTTTGAAGTATTGAAAGTTCTAAAAAGAATAGATGTACCAAATACAAGGCATGAGCCCCGCACATCCCCGCCTCAGGAAGCTGTTCTCCTAATTGAAACAAACTTAACCAATGGAAAAATAAGAGGGGTTAGGCCAGCTTTAACAAGGTTTCTTTGGATTATAAGGACCCATCAAGAACATGAACGTGATGGTTTATGTTCTAGGTCCATCGAGACATGTTGTCCAAGAAAGCAAAAATGTTTCCCCTTGACCGACCAGAGGAGGCCGAGTAGCCATTGAGAATATTAAAGTTCAAGAACTTCCACAAAATAGGATCCCGAAGGGCCAAGATGCTCTAGACATTAAGGATACGGCCGACCAGGGCCTCAAGGGCTTGGTCTCTATAGCCGACCAAGAGTCCTTGAAGCTGACTCCTCCACATGGAGGGTTAGGCCAACTAGGACGTCCTCGAAGGAACGTGTACAAATGTCCGGAACTAATAGGGATGGCCTCTAAGAGAAGGTTTCAAGAAAACCATGAACTAGAGCCAAGAGATGCTCCTAGTGAAGACAAGAACTTCCACGGAAATAAGTTTCATGAAGACTAGAACCCTTACGGAGGGAAAAAAGCTTCATGAAGAGTAAGACGCTCACGGAGGTGAGATTCTAGCCTACCAAGAGTCCATGAGAATAAGTTTCGTGAAGAGAAGAACATCCATGAGAACAAGTTCCGTGAAGGCTAAAGAGTCCATGAGAACAAATTTCGTGAAGACTAGGACATCCACGAAAACAAGTTTCATGAAGAATAGAACGTTCACTAGAAAATGATCAGAAAAGTATGGTTGAGGCTAAACACAAATTGATAGTCTTAAGGGACGATTATGTTAATCACCATGATAAGAAAAAGCCCACATTCTAGAACCTTCCGGAATGTCCTCGAAGATTCTTAACGATTTCTTTTGATCCTTAATGGATTTGGAAATATAGAGGCCCAAAACGAGGCCCAAATCTAAAAAGGATTTGGAAAAGTAAAGGCCAGAAATGAGGCCCGAATCCAAATAGGATTTGGAAAAATTAGCCCAAAAATTAGCCCAATCCAAAGACCATAGATCAGGATTAAGGTCGAATTTGAGGTCGTGAATTCTATTTGAATTCTTTCGAACAGACACCGGAAAATTACGGTTAAAAAAGACCAGGATTGAGGTCGAAGTCCAGACCAGGATTGAGGTCGAAGTCCAGATCAGGATTGAGGTCGAAGTCCAGACCAGGATTGAGGTCGAAGTCCAGGTAAATAAGACCAGGATTGAGGTTGAATTCCTGAATCAAGCACAATATTTTTCGAGAACAAGGCCAGAAATTTCGACCAAAATTCAGGACAAGGGTCCGACTAGGATCCTGGTCGAAATCCAGGTCGTAAATCCTAGTCGAAACCTTACGGCCAGGAAACAAATAAGCGCAGAAATTTCGACTAAAATCCAGGTCGAGGGTTCGACTAGGATCCTGGTCGAAATCCAGGTCATAAATCCTAGTCGAAACCTTACGACCAGGAAATAAAGAAGGACATAGATTTCGACCAAAATCCAGGTCGAAGGTTCGACTAGGATCCTGGTCGAAATCCAGGTCGTGGATCCTAGTCGAAATCCTTCGACCAGGATTGAAATGCTGCCCCAAAATTCGACTAGGATCCATGTCGAAATTTCGACTAGGATCCTGGTCGAAAAGGGCTGAAAATTTCAGAAAAATCCCATAAAAATTAGGGAAAATTTGAAAATAATTTCAAAAATTATTTTTGATAAAATATTCTTGAAATATTAAAGAAGTAATATCTGTGAGTATCGGAATATTCTTGAAAATTAGGAGAAAATTCCCAGAAATTAAGAGAAAATTCCTGAAAAATACCATAAAATTCCTAAAGAAAGGGAAAAAGGTAAGAAAATGATAGGGAAGTTCTAAAAATAACCCTGAAGCCGTGTACAAGGCAAATTGTTGTAAAAGTGTAGGTCGCTCCACACTTTACGCCAAAACAATACCCTGTAAGGGAACGAATGAACTTAACTTCTGCGAAATCTTTTACGATGCCCAGAAGTTGGGGGCAAATGATAGGGAATAAAATAAACCCTGATTGCGTAATTAATATCGCACCAATTATATTAACATTGGGCAGACAGTTAAGCCCATTAGAAGAGGCCCAAGACCCTTGAATAGCAGCCCAAAAATAGCCCAGGAATATAATTGGTATTAAAGTTAATTAAACCAGATAAGGTCCAACAATGAAGCCCAGTTAGAAAGGGCCCAAAACCCTGAATATTAATTAATTTCGTAATTAATTAATAAGGGAAAAATCAGCTATTAAGAAGAGTCCCAATAAGGACATAAATCCTAGTAGATTAGCCTCCAGGGGACCTAAAAGGATAAGGAATCAATTTCCTACCACTTAGGACTCCAAAGTCCATTCTAATTCTGAGACTTGCCCACCAAGTCTCCTAACCCAAGTCCAATTCAAGGACTCCCCACATCTATATAAGGGGCTCACCCCACCAATCAGAACTACGTTTTAGACTTAGGTCTTGGAGAACATGAAAGTCACTACGTCCTTGGTGTGCTCTCGCCGCCATAGCCCCCGAGGGCATCTTGTTAAGGCAGATTGAGTCACGAAATACAAGAGCAGTCAAATCGAGTTTCGAAGCTCACGTTCCTTAGTAATGAATACAGCAATCATATACCCTAGTTTTTAATCCATAACAATACTTTTTTATGTGGATCGTTTTTAGAAAAATGTTTGTTTTTCAAATAATGTTAAATTATTCCGTTTTGTAATAAGAATAGTGCATCTTTTATATTACATTGGATGAATTTCTTTTTCATGTTTAAAATGTTTAATTCTTTTATATTATGTATATGTTGGTATGTGATGGCTCATATATTAACTGTTCACGTCATTACGAAAACTTTTATGTTTAGGTATGGTGTTGAAGATATGTTGTGTAGGTAATTTTCTTTAAAAAATTGTAAAGAACACGCATGTTGTACATGCATGTCCTTTTTGACTTTTATAAAATACGCATCATTAAGATTTGTATTCTTACTAGATTTAAAAAGGAATATGAATTCTTAACATGCATGTTCTTTACAAATTTTAAAAGGCTGAATACGCATGCGAAAAATACGCAATCAATGGTTATTTAGGGCGGAACTTAGTGCATACATGCATTTTGAACACTTAGAAACCGAAAAATTGTGTATTTTGGGCATTCTTTCCTTTTAGGCGTGTGTATAATTATTATCAAATAATATTATTAAAAGTTTTAAATAAAGAAACTACATATCTTAAAAAATTTGAATCAAATTAAAAAAATAACATAATATTAAAAACAATTCGTTTTCGCACGGGTTATAAGTTAGTATTATATAATCATTATTAATACTATTGTTATGTACTCGATTTAAATTTTCAATTTTTTAAGATAGTGATAAACAATAGTTTTTAGTTTTACCATAAAATATTTAATAAAATAAAGGCATTTTTTAAAATATTTTTCACTTTATGTGAGTAAATAAAAAAATAAAATTGTATAATTTTTGAATTGAATTAAAATTTGATAATTTACTCATATTTTGACCTGAAATTCAACTAAAGAATTTACAATATAATAAAACAGAGTACAGCTGATGTCATGTCAAGTTATTATGCTATGATGATCTCATGTGTTACTTATGTGTCAATTTCTGATTTAATATCATTTTTTTATATTGCTTTAAAATCTTCTCTTTCATATTCTTTACTTCTCTCTCTTCATTAATTCTCATCCTTAATTTCTTACTAATTAATCTCCGCTAATTCTCTCCTCCCCATTTTTCATTCTCTCTCGTTCTAATTACTCACTCATTTTTAATTTTTTTACTATTCACAATATTATAAAATTTTAAGTAGCATTTGTAAAATAAATTTTTTATATGACCTTTATATAACATATACAATAAATTATTTTTACAATATTATAAAAATATTTATAAATAACTTTTCTTTAATATATATACTTAAAATAAATTTTAACTAAACTAATACTTTCATAATTAACCGGGCATGGCCCCCGGACTGATCAAGTTTGATTACAGGGTAATGGACAAATATAGCCGATTTTTAAACAAAAATTACCAAAATAAACGATCCTGAATAGTTGGCCAATTTTAGCCGACAGATTACGCATATCAAAACGGAGTATTGCGCTATACGCATTTCGGAGTGTAGTAACCTGCATTACGCAATCTCAAGTGAGGTATTACAAAATATATAACAAAAGATACGCATTTGGCACCATAGTATATAAACTTAAATATGCATTTACTTAATGCGTATTACTATTAGTTATAACAAACCTAAGGAACCACCCATGTGAGTTGTGGGTCCAACATCACTTCTTTTAGCACCTGTACTCTTACCTCTTTGCAAGTATCAGCTGACAAACAGAAACACACCACAGAATCCACAGAATCGTCATACACAAAATAGCATTTGTTATTAGATACGCAAGTAGTAGTAATGTATTAAATATTAGCATATACGCATCTGGCAATGACAGGTTGGATCGATCATTATTGGCCAACTTTATGATCTCGGCTATTTTGATATTATTTAATAAAAAATCAGTTATTTATGTCATTTTTTCTTTGATTCACACTCGAGCCCAAACCCAAATTTATACTGCCGATTATAAAATATATATATATATATATGATGCAGAAGATGAGAAGCATCCGAAGATGAATCGTATCCGGTATGCAAGCTAATACTACTTTGATTATGAGTTTAAAATGGTTTTGATTGTAAATTATTAATATTAATTTATTTATGTCAGTAGTGAGTTTAAGTTCAAAAAAAAAGAAGAGGACAAGTTCCATGGATGATAAGTGGTTGCTTAGCAGATGCACATCTAAATCATCAGAAGAAATTGTTGTAAACGATGATGATCTATTATCACTGATTCTATTGCGTATTTCTTATCGAAAACTCAAGTGTTTCAAGTGTGTTTCTAAAAGATGGCTTTATCTAATCACTGCTCCTCAGTTTGTTGGTCTCCGCTGTAGTTTGCTCCCTCTCCGTGCACCTATTGCCTTGTTTTGTCAACCTTGTCCTAATCATGTTTATTTCCTTCCTCTCGATTATCCGCACAACCCTTCCCCTTTCAGAACTCTTGATTTTGCTAATGACCCTTTTGATCCTCAACGTATTCGTATTCTCGCTTCCTGCAATGGCCTTTTATTGTGCTCTACTTGCCTCTTAGCTCTTCCGCATCATATCACCACTTATGTGTATAACCCTTCTTCCAATCAATTAGCTGTTCTTCCTAAATATCCTCCTCCTGTTGCCAATAGGGTTCTTTATAGAAGCTTAGCTTTTGATCCCAAAAACTCCCCTCACTACAAAGTTATTGCTTTTATTACCACTTCTCTATCAGATTATACTGGTGACTTTCATGTTTACTCCTCTCAAACCGGGACTTGGACCCTGTCTCTCCACTCTTTTTTTCTGCCCAAACATATGTACTTGAGCTATGGAGTTTATTGGCGCAGTTGTCTTCATTGGTTAGGTGATTTAAATTTTATGTCTTATGGTCTCTACTTTAATTTGGATGCCGGTACCCTCTCAACATTTCCAGGGCCTCCTATAAATGGCAAGTTGACTTCAAAAAGTTCGTATTTTGGGGAGTCTGAAGGCCATTTGCATTTTATTGGGGGCTGTCTTACTGCAACTTCAGTCACCGTGTATGAGATGAAGACTGATTACTCACACTGGTTTATCAAGTATTCAATCGATCTTGCTCCAATTTCTAAAGTTTTCCCAGAGATGACTAAACACAAGACTTGTTATGTTGATGGAAATAGTTATGTATTTGCTGCGCTTTCACTTATTAGAAGAGAAATTTTCCAGGAGGATTCCTTCTTGGTATTGGAAATACCTGGTAAGGTTATACGTTACAATCTCGTGGATACAAGCTTTAAAGCGATATGGGACTTTGCTGTAGATTTCGGTGTGGAAAAAGTTGATATTTGGCGTTTTGGAACGTTTAGAGTTTGGCAGTACATTGAAGTTTGGCAGTACATTGAAGCCCTGTTGTGGTTGTAGTTAGTTGGTCAAGGTGCTACATCTTTAGTCCCACTGATTTGGTAATGTACTACTTATGCAATTAATCACTTTCAAGATCAATGCAAAAGTACCTTGTTTTTTTTTTTAATTTTAAATTTTGTTTGGTTGATTTCCTATTTGTACCAGACTAGCTTATGCGCTGTAGTGTTTACTTCTTCTGATTGTCTGTTTCTTTAACAATCTTTCTTCATAAATGTGGTGGTAGATGCCAGTTTGACAATCAGAGATCAATGTTGAGCCAGTATACACATTATTTGCATCACATACTTTTAGTATAGATTTAAATGCAAGAAAATCATTCTTACATATTTCTAATTTAGAAGCTAGGAATAAATTCAATTATATTAAGGATAAAATGTGTGTAAAATTTAACTAGTTACACAGTTCACTAAGTGAATTAAATAAAAAGAAACTTAGAATAAAATGATCCATAATCAGGTATACACGTGGTAGACATTGATGCTATATTTTTTGTTTTATTTAAATTTCCCTTTTCCAAAAAAAACAAATAATAATTTTTGGAAGCTAATACAACTTACGTGTGTAATCAAGCCTCATACACTTACGAGACAAGTAAAAATACATCAAGGGCGGTTTTCTGTGAGACAGACTTAGAAGGGTGACTTTACAGTTTATCCAAGCTAGCAATAACTTCCGGCATAAGTTCCTTTTCTTACACTATCAAGTATACGTAGAGATTATGAGGATAAAGTTATCTCGGGCTTATAATTTCCAGAGGATGTATATGGTTAAGACGATGTATTCTCTAATGGATATGAGAAGATGATTCATCTTATGGATGCAAATTGTATGAATGAAGGACTGCCGAATGAAGTGCTTTATTTTTTGTTTTTTAAAAAACCAATAGGACACGTCTGTTGCATTCTTTCGAAATAACTGTCTTTAGTTTATATGTATTAAAGTTTTATCTCTACTGATTAAATACCCTACCATAATATTCTATCTTTATAGCTGATTCTTTTCAGTTCCATAATATGTACCTCATGAAAAATGACATACATATGTTCATATTTCTGTTGTACTTAAGTGGGCATATTAATTAGATCATGATCAAACAAGCTCGTTAATGAGAAAACAAGCTCGATTTCTTCTGTGTATGAAACTAGAAAAGATTGTGTAATTTGGTTCTCTAAATTGATCAAGACCAGATGTATTTTTAATTATAATTTGAATGGTTTTAGGTGGTTATCGTGCTTTTGGTTTTTTATCTTCCAATATAAGAACCTTTTTGCAGTAGTATATAATTGGAGGCTGAATGCGGGTAGCAATATGAACTTAAACTCTGAATTTGCTCTGGTGAAACTATATATATATTTTGTAATTAGTAACTAAGACACCTGAATTAATGTCCCGGGAGATTGCCAATTCCTCTATCTTTCTTCTTTATGCTGAGGATTTTTAATGCACAAGAACATGCTTTTTACTACTCAAAATATTTCACATGGATAATTCCCTTAAAAATAAAGCTTGATGTCAGGGTGTATAAACTTTAGAAGGAAATGTTCAGCTTCCTCTTTTACTTTTATTTTCTCTCAACAGGAACTTTTGTCTCCTTTGAGTTAGGTTGCCTTTACTACTTGAAACCCTCGTCATTGTGAACTAGGTTCAAGATAAAAGAACTAAGGATGAAGATGTATATTGCATTAACTGAGAGAAGCATATAGATATTGAGTTACTGCATATGCTTTGTTCGCACGCTAGCTTAAATTATTATGATTATATAGCCGCTAACTTAACCAGCTCCTTTGTTCCCTCACTAATTACTTCACATGCCATTTTTTCATTTTTTAATTCTATGTTAAGTTAACAAATTACACACTGTAACATAATTAACCATATGATCACTTCCAGCTTGTTCCAAAAATGCCTTTTTGACGTTGGTTTAATTCTATGCAAATTTAATATTGGAAAGTAGTGCAAAATATTAATCTTATCTTTTATATATGTACAAATCTCTCCCCCTGCCCCCACCTAAATATATATATATTTATACGTATGTATATATATACATATATATATACACACACAGACATGGGCATCACTGCTATTTGTTACTATCATGGTGAAGTAGGTCGTGCAATTTGAACTTTATATTATATATTTTCTTGTCTACTCTTTATATATATGGATACACACACAGACACGGGCATCACCGCTATTTGTTACTACCATGGTGAAGTAGGTCGTGCAATTTGAACTTTATATTATATATTTTCTTATCTACTTTTTGTTTGAGATACAGTTGATTCGGCTTCTGTTATTTACCGCCGCCTAGATGTTCTTAACTATCTAACTTCTTCATCGGCATTGTTAATTCTCAGCCAGATGCTTAATTTCTTGCCAAATATGTTGCTCCAGGTGTTATTATGTTCACCTCCTTAATTGTAGTTGTCATTTCAATGGTTGCAACTTTGCTTATAGTTGCACTTTCAGTTCAATATTTATGTAATGCTTCTGAGGTTCTTTTGACGCTGTGTGATATGTTAGGTCTCAAATTAAATAGTTTACTGATTCAATATTTTGCAATCTATGTTTAGAGATCCTGATTATGTTTGATATTCTCTTAGCTCACAGATAGTCCATAGGAGGAAATAATATGAAACGTTTGGAAAATAGGTTTCAATCTAGTTACAGCACAAAAATTTGCTTTACTACCTTCAGGGAATTCCAGACATTCTTTCCTTGCAGGAAAGCTTTAAATTTTAGTAGAGAACTATAGCTTTGGCGATATCAAGGGCCAATCTTCCTATTTCTATGGATAATCTTATGGCGGCCTTATTTTGTTCATTTGATTATTTAGTATGTTTTATCGTTTGTTTGACATATCCTCTTTATTAGTTTGCTTATGCTCTTCCTTTTAGCTGGCTATGTGCCATACAAATTTATCAAATTCGGGGAAGAGTTGGAGGTAACTGGTAAGTGGAGCTATGCTTTATTTACTATATTTTTTACTTCAGAGTGTTGCTTGGCTCGATAATCTGCAGTTTGTTGCTCTTAATGCTTGATATAATATCAAATCATGTAATTTTTTTATTTTTCTTACCGTTTTTGAAATATTATATATTGTATTGCTGATTACCTTTTCAAAATTAAATATAGTGTCCTCGATTCGAGTTCACTAGGACTATGTTGACTATCTGGACGAATTGCCGCCTCATATTTGACGAATTTCTTGTGAAGACATCAATTGTCATTGACATTTATCATTGTCTTGTAAATTTTCCAATCAATTTGTTTAGGTAGATAAAAAGCTAAGATTATTTAATGTGTACATAATTACAACAACATTATCTTGAGCTCAAGCTTGGTCTTTCATCTATTTTCACAGGTATATATATTCAGGAGGACTATTTGTATGAATCCTTGAAATATCAAGGCCAATGTTAACATGTGGAATGGTTTAAGTAGGTCTATAATCTTTTCTGGTTATTACGATTCTATAATTTTTGCGTTCTTGGAAACGTATTTCAAAGCAATTTAGCGTAAAGATAGAGGCATTTAAGTCATTACTTGAAGCTCAGAAAGGTAGTTGGTGTCCAGAAACTTTGATTCCTCTTGGAATTGATTTACGCAGAGTTGTAACTTTTAATGTTGATAACCTGATCTACTTTGTAGTACTGATCATGGCTATTGTGTGCTTCAAATGATGCTATGACTTTATAGGGCTTAATTGGCTGCCAGGTTGAAAATTCATCTTAACTTTCTTATTTGTATTATAGGCTCAAGTATCTATTTAACTTATAAAGCCTGAAGGCTTTTTTACAGTGAATTTACTTTTATGTCCTCCTTTTACTAACTGAATTTACTTATATTTCCTCCTCTTTGCTCCTGCTGTTCAACCCTTCAGATACGGTTTGTGCACGCTTGATTGTTTGCCCCTCATATGCACACATCTCTTTGCTCCCTTCTCCGTCGTTGATTTTGCTGTTTAATACGTGTCGCTTGAAGATGACTTCAACCTGCTGTTGCTTGTAGATGACTTCCACCTGCTTTTCCATCTTACGGTCGAGTGTGAAGCTCAGTTTTCGAGGTCAGGTTACTCTTCCCACGCATCTTGATTTAACCTCAAAATCCTACTCTTCCTAATCTATTTTGTTCATTTTATCGTATAAGATATTTATGATTTGAACTAAAAATTTATAAGATTTGAACTAACAATTTATAAATGGTGCTTTTGTCAGATTCGTAACATTTGTGACGGAAAATCAAGCTTCTCAAGCAGAAATTCAAGCTTCAAGCTTCTGAAATTTATGAGGAATTGCTTGCAAAAAATTTCATAGTTCTCAGTCTCACTAACATCTAGGTGCATAATGCAGATAAGGTGTTTGATTAACGTCCTCTTTAGAATTTTAGAACTTATGTACGTAATTGTCGTTGAATCGTGTTTATGAAAGATGGTAGAAAATCAAGCTTCTGAAATTTATGAGGAATTGCTTGCGAAAGATTTGATTGAAGTTCTCTTTAGAATTTTAGAACATGTACGTAATTGTCGTTGGATCGATGTTTATGAAAGATGGTGATGATTTTGATAGAGTAATTCTTATTGAATCTCATTTTTCTATATTCTTGCGGTTTAAGTGTTTGATTAAAGATTTATGAGACTTTTTGGACATTTTCTTTGTTAATAAACCTGTGAGTTTGTTGATGGCAAGTACATCTTCACACACATCTTCATGTAAACTCCCTTTTATTAATTCAAGTCTTTAAGAGAGTTTTCGATAACATTATTTTTTGTGTGTGTTACTAAGATGGGACTGTGAATGTGTTGAATGAGACATGGAGTGATGGGAAAAGAGGGGTTATTGAAGAAAGTGATTATACGTCACCCAGGAATTTCGGGAGAGGGGGCTTCACTTGAACGGAAAGAACAAAAAATTATATTATCATTTGTACTTCACTTAGATCTTAAAAATTTGAGAACTAGACTTTAGCGCCTACAGACTAGAAGTGGCGTTTAATTTTCAGTTTAAATTACAAGTGTGTCTGTGTGGCCTCGGCTCAAACACATTAGTGGGTTAGTGTCGAATATGTTAGAGTGGGCTTATATGAAAAACACTCAAATTTTAATATAGAAAATGAAGATGTTATAGACTCAAGGGTGTGCTCAAGCCCCCTAAGCAGACCATATGCATCCGCCACTGATTATAAGGCTGACAGTGAAAGTGACAAGGCTAAGCTTAAGGTCATGTTTTGGGTTCCTCCTTTCTTGCCTGTATTACTGTTGTTGGTGATTATAATTGAAAACCTGTTGTTTACAGATATTGTGCAGTAAACCACATTTAGATGTAGGGATATAAAATCAGTTAGTGGAGAAGGCTATAGAAGAAGGGTATGATGTGAGTAAACTCCACAAGATGACGCACACTGATCATATCAGTAGATATATGGACTTTCTCGCTCATTATCAGGTCGGTTTTCATGATAATTTATTCCTTTTTTTGTTTTACTTAAGATTCTATAGTGTAGTGGTTCCCATTATTAGGTTTGTTTTCATGACAAATTGTTCCTTTTATGTTTTAAGTTGTATAAAGTTTCATTCAGTTTGGTTGATGATCCATTAACTTAATCCTGAAGTATAATTACTACACAATATAATCTCATGTTAGTGCGTGTTAAACATGGGGATCATTACATTTTATGTACTTATCATTCAGTCTATGTGAATTATGTTTATTCAAAGGCAGTCCAGGATCATCCGAGGAAAATATGAAGGTCAAGGGTAAAGAAGTTAGTGACTGTTTGGGAAATCTTAAAATAAGTAACTTATGATTTAAAATAAATAATTGACTTATAGAAAATAAGTAGAGAAATACTTATAAGATATAAGTGTTTGAATAATTTTAATTATAAGTCAGAATTTTTTTTACTTAAATGACCTAAATAAATAATTTTTAAATACAATTCTCTTAATTTGTGAGTTTAAATTAAAAAAACATGTACAAACATTTATTTTAAAACAAAAATTAATGAAAAAGTGAAAAAATGAAATAAGTTGAGAAAAATCTTTATTGCATGTAATACCTTATATTGTTTGTCCTGTTCCTTAGCTCTCTTTTTAATTCAATAGTTTCTTAATATATATTCTTATTATTTTTTTATTTCTATTGGACAACAAAAGCGTTAGCTTGGAATAGGCTGGGCATTGAAATTTGATTTAGATGACCATGTTGTTTAATTTCTAGCTATAAAGAAAACAGTAGCTTATAGAAGTGTTATTTAGTTTTGTATAAACCATTCCCCAATTTCGTACCTGTTCAAATTTCTCATTTGGGCATAAACCATCCCTCAGTACCGCACAACTTTGTTGTCTGGGATGAGTTTGGATCTTGAGAACAAAATTATCAACCAGGTCCATTTTAGTTTTATATAGATATATATTTAGTAACCTATTAGTGCTATCTATTAGAATAATATAAGATCCTGAAAATGGTCATTCTCAAACACCTTGAGGTTTTAAGAGTAGCTGGTTCCTTGACATGGTATAAGAATGTTGCAGTTTTGTAGTGGATTTTAAATAACTTTAACTATTTTCCTCAGCATTTATTTATGTATATATATTACATGATTACGTGTTTATTTTACATTTTTTTTAAAAATCTTTTTAACATATTATTCTATAGAAATAGAACTTCGTGATATGCCAACTTGCATACAGTTCTCCAGATAGGAGTATTGTTCAGAGTTACAGAGATGTTTACCGGTAAACTTCTTACTTTTATGTATTTAGTTTGATCATTACTAATCAGTTTGCATCCTCTATTAGTTTCACTCAAACACAGTTTAGTACTTGTTTACACTCCACATTTTTATATTCAAACTGAAATTGTACATTCCACATTTTTATATTCAAACATAAATTGTAACCTTTCTGCCTGCTATATAAAAAATACCTTTTATATTCTACTTTCCTGATTTACTCCTTTCCCATATGACATTAAATACATTCTACTTTCCTGATTTACTCCTTTCCTAATTAAATACAATACTGGATGAAAAGGTTGCAAATTAAGTGTGAACTAGTATAATAACCCGTGCGAGTCACATGTAATTTTCTGGAGTTTTTTTATACATCATGTGATTATAATGTTTATAGAACATCTCCAACAATATCCTTATATAGGCTCTTGAGTCAAATTTTCAAGAAATGGAGATAAAATTTCTCTGCAACAAGCTCTATGTCCCCCTCTATAACATTAGGAGATTCGAATGTTTCCTCACTTTTAGGAGTGAATATCTCCTCAACTATTATTATATTATATTTTTCTTACTCGTTATTTTATATTTAATGAATGAATATAAACAGTGTAGTAAGTGTACGTTTAAAACGAAATGATTAAACTTAATATGTAGAATGCCGTTAGTATGTTTACAAATAAAAAGCTACAAATTAGCATATATGTTGAATACAGAGTTGACCAATTCGAATCTCACGGGAAGGAAAATTTATGATTATGCCTCCCGAGTAAGAGCCTGTCGCATAAATACGGTTTTCCTTGGTTCACGTGGTTTGCAGGCTATTGCGTGAGCCCGTAGGATTTACCCAGTGCGCACCCGAAGGGTAGCGGCTGCGAGTTACCTACGATAAAAAAATCTTGAATTTTATTTAAATAAACTATATGTACTGCTCTATATTATTACTGAGTTCACTACTAACTTACAATTAACTCACTCAATTTAAAAAGATAAAAAATGCATAACTGAAGTGAAGTCAGAATAACTTGCAATCATAATATACAATAATGTAAAATTTACATTATTGTTAATATTAAAGTTGATTTTAATGAAAAATATTAGTTTTTGAAATTCAACATATGTATGTATGGAGAAATGTTAGTTTTTTATTTACACCACTATTAACAAAATAAGATTAAGTTATATGTATGTGTGTGTTAGCATGTAAATTATTGTATGTTACGTCTCTTAGTAAATTATGATGGTTTCAATTATTTATATGCTAAATATCTGATTTATGTACATGTATAATCATTATTAACATCTAATGAGATAATTGATTACTTAAATAACATGTAGTTATAATTATTCAAAAATTAAAATTATGTAATAAATAAATTGCTATAATTTATATATGGTATTCACATTATCACTGACAAAAAATCCATATCTATTTTTTATGCAACCGAATATTAATCATGGTTGTAACATAAAAATGAATTATATATTTTTAAAACTTATTATTGATATTCATGATTTTTTTTCAAGAATTCGAAAGAAAAATTGTATTTATATCGTTATTTAAACCGTTTTTAAGTTTCTTTCATTACGACTCTAATATTTTTTCATATAATAATTTGATAACATTTTATATTGTTCTTCTAAAATTAAAAATTTTTAGTTCGATAAAGTTTTATAAATATCAGTTGAACTGGTTAATTCTTTCAAATTATTGAACAATATATGTTTTTTCCTTAAATAATATAAAATGCATTGAATCAAATGCTACAATATAGTATAGATATAACTTTTATTTGAATAATTCAAAATATTAAAGTAATTCAAAAAATTTGTACAATATTATCTTGATCAACGAATATTTCTGATCTAAATGAATTCTTTTTAAAAAGTTAGTTTTTTTAAAGTGAAAAATGAAAAATATTCGATTTAATATATTATCATAGTTTTAACAAATCTAGTGAGATCTCATTTCAAATTTCAAATATTCTTAAAATTGGGACAAATCCCAAAAATAATAATGCGTTACTAGTGAAGTTAGTAATTTTAATATAAATAATCAATTGACTTGATCCTATAAAGACCTTAAACACATTAATTTATATTAACATAAGATATTAAGAGATTTCACATTATTGGTAAGATATTCTCGCCGAGTTTGTAATTTAAATTTACTAAACGCAGAATGTGACGATGTTTTCCGGCCGGGTCATGTAGTCAAATTTTGAGTATTTTTTGAACAATGAGCCAAGTTCTAAAATGCATTGACTCATTATAATTCGAACTTATTTAAATATGTAATACCAATATAGATTATTTATATATAAGTAATTCTATTTTCAATATTTTTTTAAAAATTATATATTTACATTTTAATTACCTTTTATAATAAAAAATATATGAGATATATTTTCAAACTAAAAAATTATTAATAAATAAGATAATAATACATTTATGTACCATGCCTAATTTTATATCTGGAATTCAATTTTTTAAAATTAACTGTACAAATATTCAACTAACTATCTTTTTTTGCATAATTCAAGTAAGTATCTTTAAAGTTAAATAAAATATTAATTTTGTACACTTACATATTATGTGTATGATAAAAAACACATGTGACAATATAGTGTAATTGTAAGAGGTTGTATAGTTGAATGAAATAACTTGAGTTCGATTCTCATAAAACACATATATTATATAAATAAGACTTTTTAATCTCTTATTCTGTTATTATATATATAGAAGAGATTAAAAGAAAATGAATTACAAATTGATTTATTCAAAACTTAATACTAAACAGTGTTTCAGTGAAATAGTAGTAGTTGGATCTAAAGTGAAAATTACTTGCATAGTCATTCTAATTAACTATTTCTTTACGGGCATTGGAAAGACAACCTCTTTTCAAGTCCTTAATCATGGATAGTCATCTGAAGGTGCAGTATGAGAAGTAAAATGCCAGATATCCCAAAATTTTTCCTCAAAAATTTTCTCAAATTTGATATGTTATATGAATAGTTGGGAATATATCTAATAATAAAATGGGATCCGCGTGTATTTATATGCACCCATGAACCGCATGTATTTATATGCGCACACGAATCAAAATCAGTCACATATTAATCACGTCATTTGTTAAAAATTGTGAAGAAATTATTGGGAGCACCTGACACTCCTCGGATGAGAATACAAATTTTGAAGTTGTGCTTACGATGGGCATCTGCTCGGGAAGGCAGGATAGGATTTTTAAAGGAAAATGTTGTCAGCTTTGTAAGAGCAAGTCCAATAGGCTCTTAATAGATTCCTTATAAATAGACCCGACAATTTTGGACACGACACGACTTACACGACATGAAACGATATGAAAATTTAGTGTTTGTGTTTACATTTTTAGTACACGACATGAAAGTACACGGTCGAGATTTAGTGTCGGTTTTGTGTTTAACCTTCAAGTACACGACACGACACGAAGTATACGACATAAATAAATATTATAATTAAATTTTAAGATTTTTTATGAATATATGTAGAATTATAATTAATGTATGCATATTTATTTTAAAAATATTATTTGATTTCATTATATTGTATATATATGAGATTTAAATATATATTTTCATATATTTCATAATTTTTTACCTAAAAATCTTATATTTTAATTTATATTAATATTAAATTTAATATATATTAATATTCAATTAACACAACATACACGACACGAAACAAAAGTACACGAACACGAATGTACATGAATGCTAAACATGTCGGATTTGTGTTTAGCCTTCAAGTCTACGAAACACGAAAATACACGACATGAAAGTATACGACACGAACGAATTGCCAGGTTTACTTATAAATATTATAAAATATTAACTTTTAGTGATTTAAGACATAATTTTGAATTTCAACTCCAACAATGTTCCTTATCTTTAATCCTTATTATTATAATAATAATAAATTTGAATGAGATATGAAAGGAAGAGAGAGAAAAGAACTAAAAAAAGAGAGAAAAATCAATTTTTTATTGATAAATATGATATGAGGGATGACTTGTGATTCCTTAAAGATGAGGTATGAGAGGAGTGTCTCAGTGATATAAGGAACCACTAAGACTTGAAGTGCAATTTTATGTCATCTTCGTTATATTTGGACTTAAGAGCATATTTAAGGGAGTTGTTCGACTTGTCAGCTTTTTAAAGCACAATGAAAAAGAACAAAAAACTTCAACTTGTACACTTATATAGATTGTTATTTTATTGTTTTGAGTAAATTTTTATGCGAACTAGGTCTGTAGCTGGTAAAATATGAATTTGTGGACAATTTTTTTATGCAATTTAAACAATTAATCACGGATATTAGAAAATAATAAAATTAAGTTACACAAAAGGATATTATTTGTAGGTAATTCCAACAGCTTAGTTATTTGGAGTCTTAAAGTTAAATATAAGTAACATGAACAAAAAAACTATTCCATAAGATCCACTAAAATTTTCTTCTTATTCCTTATCTTTACCTAACCTCTCTCCTCTTCTAACCTTTTATTTTATAATATATATTTGAAAAAAACACTTTCTCTTTCTTTACTTTATGTAATAATGTTATTTTTTAATGATTAAATATTGTATAAGGAATGGATATAGGGAATATTGTTGGAATTGAAAATAGCTATTGATGTCTTAAGTTACTAAGGTTCAATATTTTATATTAAATTTAGAAAATAAATTAAGAAGCTGTTGGAGATGCTCTCAGATATGCATAACTTAACTGTTCGCGGAAGAATAGACTATTTGTAAAAAAAATTCAATTGTTTTTGCCGGATACTGTTTCTAAAATTTAAGATTTAATAGTTTGGTACATATATCAATTAATAATTTAAAATTAAACTATTAAATACTTTAGGACATAACCTTATACATTAACAATTAATTCTCCCAATTAATTTCACTGCAAAAAATAATTAATTTTATTTTATTTTAATAATTGTTTAACCTTTAATTACTGGTGCCATGTAATAAAGATATATTATGTTCAAATTTTAAACAAATTAATCTCATTCAAACACCATTATTCTTATATTTCAATATTTTTTTTTACAAATTTATACATTCAAAAAAAAAATTAAAACTACTTCAATATAAAACAAGTGATATAAGTAAACTTTTTTAATTTATCATTAGCTATCTAAGAAAAAATAAAAAAATAAAAAATCACCAGTGATCCATGCGAATAAGAAAACATAGAAAATGTTAAAAATATGAAAATATAAAATTTTGGTTAGAAACTGAGAAATGTCCCGATGAACTTAAGATATTAACATAAAATAAAAGACCCACTTCAGATATTAACATAAAATAAATATCCGGAAAGTTACAAATAACAAAAAATAAGCAAGGTTATAAAGGTCAACACCAACAAAGTATGCTGCTTTATTATGACAAAAATATTTAGAAACAAGTTCACCATGGTATATACCTATTTCTATAAAAAAGTTGTATACAAAAACAACTATCATTCATAAAATCTATTCAATTTTTTAACACTATATTTTCATGTTCTATTTCTATTTTCTTATGTAAGAACAACCCATTCAGTTTCTAACAAATTGGTTTGATTAGTCCCTTAAGAAATTAAACTTATTAATTTTTTTAAACTCAGATAATGAAACTTATTACTTAAATTATTCAGTAACACAACTGAAAAAACATGTATATATACAAAACATTTTATATTGCCCAATTTCTCTGTACTTTTTATTGATGACCATATTTCAATCCCGCAACGATGTTTTTTATTCTAATTTTTAATGTATCTAAGGGCCGGTTAACAAAGATCGAACCTGGAGTATTAACCGAGCAATGGACATAAACATTATAACCGCAATATGCTTGCCGTTATCTGCCTAATTCTATAATAAATTTAATATAATACCATATTTTTCTATTATTTTATGTACGGTTATTTTATTACCGCATTTACCGTGACAAATTTATTCAAAAAATTATTTTCATCAATTATAATCTTGCGAAGTGAAAAAAACTTCTAATATTGATAAGTTCAGAACTCGTGGAAAGTGCTAGATTATACTTTTTTTCATTGTTAAGACGGGGGAATGCAAAAGGTTGTGTATATCATTGTACACAGCTGAAATGAGGCTCCGTCCCTTTATTAGCATTGTAGCACATAACGCCACTATTTCTGGGTTTCTGCCACTGACACTCGGAAGTAGTGGCATTCTGGGATAATTTCAATTGTTTTTTATTTTTTTTCTTTCCCTCCCCGTGTTTGTCTTGTGTCTAGTATTTTGTAAGGTAATTAATCATGGCGAAGGATATTTTTTGGACTATTATATTGAATTAAAGGAAAATTATTTTGGTCTAATTTTTTTATTGTTGGGTAGTGATATAAACCAATTTTTAGTACGTATTTTTTATTTTAATCAAAAAGTTGTATATATATGACTTTTGTACCTTTAGAAAATGTGTCTTGCGATTCGAGTGTAAAGAATATGTGAGGGCATGTTTTTGAACGCTCATATTTAATTCCCAAAAAATTATTTTGGTTTAATATTTTTTTTGTTGAGTAGTGATGTAAACTTATTTGTAGTATGTATTTTTTATTTTAATTTTAATTTTTTTGTATGGTTTTAATTGCTTGGAAAATGGTATCACGGGGGAATATATTTTTTCTTGACAAGGCCTCATAATCAAGAATTTTAGAGGTGTAATTCTACAAAATTTATAAAAATGTTATTTGTTTGATGTAGACGTACATTTACTGTGTTGTGAGCATTAAAAATAAAATTATTTTTAAAAAAATAGAAAACATAGTAATTTGTACTGTCTGAAAATGGTACTGCAAGTGTGTGAAATAGTACATCAATAAATTGAAAATGAAACTATGAAATGGGAAGGCCATTCATGAAACTGTTGAAAGTAGTAATACAACATAAAAAAGAAGGAAAACATTTAAGTCAAATTTGTTCATCAGACATGTAATCATCGGAAATGTAATCCTCATTTTGTAATAGTCTTTGTTGTTCCGCTTCTGTAAGCTCTCTACCAGAAGCACGAACTGAATCTTGTGCTAGTTCAAACATATAATAACGACTCTAATACAACAACATCGGTTATTTTCCCTCCGAATACAAGTCACAGATTTAACCACTTTTCGCCTAAATTTAGACTAATGAATATTTTCCTCAGGGCGAGGATATAGAGATAAGGAACGACGAAGCGGAACCCTTACACTCATCGCAATCAAATCATGTGTAAGACTTTCAGATTCTTCACGTTGAAATGCCCATTCTCGGCGTACACCAGCAAAGTACTCCACTGGATCACTTACCCTAAGACTACGATAATCGTCATCTCTTTCTCGTAGCAACCACTTGTGATTTGTTGACGATGACATCCTAGTAATGTTTGTATGAAATATGTGTGAGGGCATAAAATTTATATAGTGTAAGTAGTTGGGTGATAATGAAAAGTTAATGTGGCGCCCTCCAAACCCGGGTCAGAAGTTTGGGGTCCACAAAACAAACACAATATATCAAACTATATATGAAATATTAATTGCAATGACCCTGCTCTATGTAACCATGGATTGCAACAACAACCTTAACTTTTATTACAACGTACCAAATCCCAACTAATTTAACTTACAACTGATAATAAAATTATTCTTACAATCTTACTATCTCACTACCGCCATAAGCTCTTGCTAGCTCGATCCAACTCAATCTGGAATCCTAGCTCGTACATTGAACTGGAAAATCTCGCTATCAACTATATCCTTCTTAACTGTAGAGTACATAAAAAAAATATTCGCAAGAGTGAGCTAACTAGCTCAGCAAGTCATAATAACGATAACTGAGGTTAAACAATGATCAAGGGATGTAATTCATATGAATCAAGTTTCTTTTTAACTAATCATTAGAATTGGATATTCATTTTAAGTTTTAAAACTAAGGTTAGGCTGCTGATCAGTCACGCACTAACCCCGAGCAAAGCACACATCACTGCTCTAATTACTGGATCCAAGGCACACATTGGCCTAACTTGACCATTGGTCTGACCACGAATCTGGTCCACATATATAAAAACTATCCAATCCTAAAGCAGTTCAATATGATAAACAATATAATTCGATAACACAAGATCATAATCAATGATGATTAAACATTTAAATAAAACGTAAGGAAACTCATGGATATCACAAGGGTATATTAGGATATGTAAAAGAAATGGCTTTCAATCTGTAAAAGAATCAGGTATTAGAAAAATAGTGAATTTTTAAGGTATAATTCTTTGATGTTTTAAAGAACGGTTGGAGTATAAAAGTTTCTGTTATTTTCAAACAATTTTGTTTCAGTGTTTGGTGTTTGGTAGTTATACATTTGGGGAGTAGTATCATATTTGTGTGATTTGGTATCTGAGGATCAACAAAGGATGGTTTACAAAGAATAAGGCTTACGGCTCAAGATTAAGAAAATCAGGGTTCAAGGTTTAATAGTTTAAAGCACTTGCAATATAAAATAGGAGTTATTTTGAATAATAGCGACATGTTATGAAACAGTTCGAAAATATTGGTAATATATCTTGAAGAAAAGTTCAGAAATACTTGCCTTACAGGGCTTTACAACTAGTACTGATCAACTCTGAGCCGACTCTACCACTCAGGCTTTAAAGTCCAACCACTAGATCACATTGGATTCGACTTCGATACTCAGGTTTTTCTGTTGAAACTCTACTGAGCTCGTCGACTGACCACTAGGTTATCTTTAGTCCATCGTCCACTTTCAGGTTCCCGACTATAACCTACAGGGTCGAAATACCCTACGTTAGAGATTCGATTATGCTTGACATATTCTCACTAACAATCTACCCGAATGTTAACAAAACCCAACTCGTAACATATTTCATATAATAGTACACGTATCACTTAGGGTTCACGTTCTTGAAAATCGGTTCGGTGCTCGTTTTCAGAAAATACATATACTTGTCATTTTACGAGATTAAGGTTACTGAGTTTTGGACCGAACATTCAACGCAACACACAATCAGGTTTTATATAAAACATATATATATATGTATTTACTTATACTCGCTCGACGTCCCGATATCCCGATAATCCTCGGATACGCTCTCGTATTTCCGTAGTTCGATTTCCCGGAAATCGGACATCGTCCCCTTTGTTTATCGGACTACTCGTCGAAACATCATCGACGTCAATAACACAAATCACAATCCAATTTTCACAATTCCACAACCATCCCCATACGAAACTAATTACGCAACTCATTTTATTTATTTTATAAAAATTAGGACTCAGAATAAATTCATCACCGTCCACCGTCGGCTCGCTGAGGCTCATCGCCGACGGCGGTAAAATTCGCGGGTTCCCGATTAAATTCGGGTTTCCAACGCGAATTCCCCTGATTATACAATAATTTTACATCCAATAATTATTTAATTTCACGAAATCCATCAATAATTCCTGCAGAAATCCAAACAATTTAAATAATTAAATATTACACATGTCATAACCCCAATTTTTGGAATTTTTGAAACACGGATGAATAGTAACTTTTGCTGATGATGCTGATTAAGGAAAATTATCAGACCACGCTATATAGGAGCACTGTTATGGAAATTCTAAGATCGTATTAGTACTCCATAAAGTAAATAAGTGTATGTAAAGATCGTCAGAATCCAAATTCAAACACTTTGATTTTTCCCGAAAATCCACCAGATACCGAAAGAATTGAGTATAAGATAACATGATTAAAAGGATTTAATTCAAGAATTATAAGAGAGGATCATAAAAGGAATATAAAATATGGAGAAAGGTTTAGGGGAACCCAAGTAATAAGATCCCGGGTATGATCCCTCAAATGATAAACGAGAACGAAAGTTAAGCGAACCGTATAACAGATCTGCGGTCATTAGCCAAGTAATTAGGAGCTAATCAAAAAGGTTAGTGATGATGATGTCATCACACCAACAAGAAGAGGAAAAGTGTGGGAGGATGACATAAGCATGACCAAAAGGGAAGGAATTGTTGGATGATTGTGAGCCACACAATTTTTAGCATGGTAACAACCTAATTAACAAGCAAATCATCACACAAATACCTAGGCAACCAAACAAGAAGCATTTCTTCTCCCCCCTCATTCTTGCTCTCGGCTTTTCCATGAAAAGCAAAGGAGAATTTTCAAAACTCAAGCTACACACCTTCAAAAATCAAGAGGTTTGTTTCTTTAGCTTCCATAATTCATAACTTAGATGAGCCATAAGTTTAAGCTCAAGATTCCATGTTTAACATAGCTAATCAATTCATCAAAGTTCTTGGTGAATAGTGTTTTCAAGAAACTAACTTTGTGTTTTCTTATGTTTTCTTCAAGATCCAAGCTTAGTAGAGATAGTTTGTGGTTATTTAAGGCTTCCTTAGTGATTCTCCACTCTCCAAGGAAGGTATAACCCCTCCAAACCCTAACTTTACTTTGAGTATTAGGTTTGATTTTGTTTGTTATAGTTCATGAGAGCATGATTCTTGTATGTTTAGAGTTTGGTTGGAATTGTAATGAGTTTGGAGTTGTAAATCTTGGATTATTGGTTAATAAACTTAAGTATAGTTTTAGTTCATGTTTGAGAATAATATAAATTGGAGAACTTGAGGTGTTGGGGCTGTTGTAGTATTGTATGGATGGAGTTTGGTTGTATGGTTGATTTGTGGTTGATTTGGAGTAGGATAAAATTTGGTAATCGCGTAAACATAGCCGTTGTAATGCCCGATTTACTTTAGACTGTTTTGTTCTTAACATCAGGACCCGAGAACTCACTGTTAGGTTTTGACCATAGCCATGATTAGATAGTTCATGTTACGAGCTTCGTTTTGATATGTGGTTCGCTTGAATCCGATGTATGGTTTAGGAGAAACGACCGTTTTAAGTAACGGCGTTTCGCGAACGAACCATTACCCCTCGCCTTACTTTGAAACCTTGGTTAATGCCCTTAAATGACTAATTGGAGTATGAAACAATTATGTAAAGTGGACTAGGCAGTTGGTAGGGTATTCGCGAAAGCGTCGCCTTAAAATCCGTAACGGTTAATTTATTAAAAATGGTGGAGCCGAGGGTACTCGAACGACTTATGTGATTCGTTAAGCGTAGGAGTGACCATAAGAGAACGTTAGGGTTCAATTGGTTAAAGTCTAGTTTCTTAAGCGACCGGGGTTTAATTCCAACTTATGTTGTTGTTCATAGGTTATTGGACCCACTCTAAGCTTAAGTTTATCCGGGAGCACTCAGGTAAGTTTTCTACCCGTTATACTGTTGTTGTGATGTATATATGTTTATGTATTATCTTGTGATAGATGCATGATGGTTAATTAGCAAATCTTGCGATATATTGGAGCATGCTGATATGGTATATGTGCATGTCTGTTTCATAATCTTGATATCTAATTGTTGATTCAAATGCTTATAAGTTGCATAATACCTATGCTAGAAATAAGCAGTAGTTGCGTATACCCTTAGTATAGGGGACCCAAAGGTGAACATTTTCTAAACCGGGAGTCGATGTTCCCGAGTATAATATATATATATATATATATTTATATAGATATAGATATAGTTTTCAAAACTATTAATCGAATAAGGTTTATTCGATAACTTTATTTTAATTAATGAATATTAGTTTGAATATTCATTCAAGGACTTATGACTCCGTTTATTTTATTTAATGAATATTATTTTGAATATTCATTCGAGAACTTATGACTCTGCTTATTTAATTAAATAATATTCTTTATTTTATTAAAGAATAATGTTTCGATAATCAAACTTATTTTTGATTATTTAAATAAAGATCGTCTATCTTTGGTTATTTATTATTCACTTCAAGTATAAGTTTTAAAACTTCTACTTCAATTATTTTTATAAGGATTATCCTTTTGGGAATATTATTTAGATAATAATATTCAGATATTTTCTAATATATCGGGACTGATTTATTTCATTAAATCAGCATTACTCCAAACATTCTTAAAAATATTTTCGAGTCTTCAAAATGATTTTAAAAGTTAGAGCGGATCCCAAAACTCATTTTTATATTTAAGATCTTCCTTTCGAAGGGGATTTAAATACTCGCTCAAAACTTGAGGGATCCGGCTCAGTGGTGTATTTTACATTCGCAACGAGGTTGCTGTTTTGATAAATGAATTGATTACTTACCCACGTTCGGGAAGTAAGTCCATCTATTGAGTCGGCATAAGCAACATGGGCTCAGTGGGCGTCCATGAAAGTGTAAGTGGCTTAGTGGGAGTCCATCAAATGCGTAAGTGGCTGAGTGGCAGTCCAACATAAGGTCCTATTGCGGCCAGGGTGATGACCAGTGGGGAATTCGTCCATCTACTAGTAGAAAATGTTACTTATTGGTATCTTTGCCTGATCAGCAAGATATCAGGTTTATGCCAAGGTATTCTCCTTTCCAAATTCATTGGATATTACAACTCTGTTTATAATTTTCATAACAGAGGTTTTCAAGGAGTGTATGAAATGTATATATATAGGTGTGTATATATATATCAGGACTTAATGAAGTATCTCGTAACTTCATTATTTATAATGATATTTCAAAGATTGAATCTATTCAAGTCTTATCTTGTAGTCTCATCAGTGTGATGAACTTTTGAATCTAATTATAACTTGAACGGTGGTAGTTCAAGTAGTATTCGGAAAAGATATAAGTATATTGGAGTATCTTGTAACTTCATCTTTTAAACTTATATCTAGTAAATGATTATCTTATGCATATCAAAGATTTTCAGAAAAACGTTGAGACAAGGTTAGATATATGAGATCACCTTGCAACGATATTTTTATACAGTTATAAACTGGAACTCTGTGTATATTATACATGTCAGAGGATTTCTAAGATTGTGAAAAGTATATATGTATATATATACTGAATATTTTGCGACTTGTCGCGTTAAGATATCAACTTGGTTCATTTCTTCTTGACCAAGACTTTCATGAGTACTATGAGAATGCTCATATATTGTTAATTATTATACATATTATTTCGGTGGGCTTGTTGCTCACCCTTGCTTTCTTCTTTTATCACACAACAACAGATGGACAAGATGAACAGGATCAAGCTCCCAATTCGCGAGCGGATAGGAAACGTTCCGCAGTTTTTTGTAGGCGTTGATGCCGTCGTAGCTGAGGCAGGAACTACCAATAGGCTAGGTTTTCAACTATTGATGTACCATACTTATGTATATTATGAATTGTAATAATGGCAAAGAATATGTAAATTTATTCAGAAACCCTTTTGAGGTGTAATGACTTATAATTGTGGAATAAAATGACTTGTGTTATTTTTGGTATTCATCTCTGAGACTATAACTTGTGGTGTGTGTGTATATTGTGGGGTCACAGTACGCAATAGTTGGTTGACTGTTAAGATTAAGTATTGATAAGGGAAATGGAACTCGTGACAACCCGAATCCCCGACCCCGAATTTGGGGGTGTTACAGAAATGGTATCAGAGCTAAGCGTTATAAACCTCAGAGATGAAGTGACGTTAAAATAATAAGTTCACTAAGATAAATAAGAACTCTTGCCAAGTTCATAGTCGGAGTACCTAACGTAGTACTGACAGTTAAAACCCTTATGGGAACCCTTATAAATAACATGATAGAAGCGTTGTTCATTATCGTATATGGTAGCGGGACTCCGAACCCTGAGGTTGAGGAGCAACAACGCGATGATGTTTTATTAGTTATTGGAGATCAGATTGTGGATCCGATAGAGCGTCCTAACACGGGACCGGATGATGTTAATATTGAGGATGTAGCGGTTGAGGATGTTGTCCCAGAAGGGATTGTTGCTGAGAAGGATCTCGTGGAGGATCCTAACAAGACTGAAGAGATGGTCGCTGAGGAATTGATAACCATGGTTAGAGCGACTACCAGAGGTAGGATTGGTCGGTCACTACCGGAGGTTCGTTCAAGTTTGTAAAGATAGTAGCCCCTTTAACGCGGCTAACTCATAAGACTGAGAAGTTCGAATGGACAGAGAAATGCGAGAACAACTTTCAAGAACTGAAGCAAAGGTTGGTGACGGCTCCTATGTTGTCGTTGCCGGATGGAAAAGGAGATTTTGTGTTTTTTAGTGACCCTTCGCATAAGGAATTAGGGTGCTTCTTATACAGCACAACAAGGTAATCGCGTACGCGTCAAGACAATTAAGGGAATATAAAATTCGATATCCCCACCCATGAACTTGGGCTCGTGGCAATAGTTTTGCCCTAAAGATTGGAGGCACTACTTGTATGGAGAGAAGTGCGAGATTTACACAAGCCATAAGTGCTCTAGTGCATTTTCACGCAGAAAGAGCTCAACATGCGCCAGAGGAGGTGGTTAGAGCTAATCAAGGATTACGATTATGAGATTCTTTATCATCTAGGGAAAGCCAAAATGGTGGCTAATGCCCTTAGTATAAAGGAAAGACTCAAGATGAAAATGTCTTTGGGAGAGTTGATAAGAGATTTTGAGAAAATGGAAATAGAAGTGAAGGTAACCGGAGCCGGTACCGAAATGCTGTTTGAGATTGCAATACAGCCCGAATTATCGAAAAAGATCATATTGTGCCAAGAAAAAAAGTGATGAATGAAGGCAGAGAGTCAATGACTGGAGAAGAGATTAATACCAAGAAAGATGATAAGGGAATAACGAGGTATTCCTACAGAATTTGGGTTCCAAATGTTCAAGAGCTTAAGGACTGGATCTTAGATTAAAATCCATAGCTCGAGGAATAAGATTTAGGGCAAACCCCGAATGTGATAGTCAGGGAGGTTGCCATTAAGAAAAAAGGATCCCATAACATAATGAAGTGGAAAACCAGGATTTTAACGTATAAGATAACCCCAAGTATGGGAGAAGGATGAAACATTTCATACTAAGGAAATAGAAAGTCGAGTAAGGAAAGGAGACCCGAGACGGTACTCCTATACGGCAATTCATGGACCTGTCTAAAAAGAACTTAGACTATTATCCCAACCACCACCTTGAGGAAATAATGCGGTAGGAAATCCTTTCATGACCTTTAAGTCGCTAAGCTCTCAGAGTTCCAAGGAACAGGTTGACCCAGTCGAGGCAAGAGCCTGGCTAAATGAAATATAGGAATCATTTGAGATTCTAAATGATTGACGAAGCACAAAAGACTGTTTTTGTCACTTACCCTCCTAAGAGAGAGGCCACCCATTGGTGAAAGGCCAAGAAGGGCACGGAGCCATAGGTTATAATAAACTGATTAAAGTTCAAACAATTATTTTCGGGAAAGTACTTCCCAAGGTTATGGAGGTAGTGTAAAAGCTTTAGAGCCAGAACAAAGGCGGACGAGTATGATGAATTATGAATCTAAGTTGTAAAAGTTGTCAAGATTCATTCCGAGGACACGAATCCAGAATGACAGGATGTTTGAAATCAATGCTTATGTTGTGTTGGTTCATGTAATGGTTGTAATAGAACAAAAATAAAAGACTGAAAAGGGCAGGATTATAAAGGGATATAAAGGAAAGAGAGTTGAGAAGTGATAAGGGAGTTAGGTATGGGAAACCCTAAGAAACCCTTGCAATAAATATAGAGAAGTGTGTCATCATCAGCACGATGGTGACTGATCATGAGATAAATTCAAGGTTTGAAGGCGTAAGCGATACGTATAGTTAATTCCCTTGAAGTTGACAGTATTCGATGAAAATTTGAGATTGATCGATTGATTAATAAGGAAACACGGATGGACTGAGGAGATAAGAAAGTAAGAAATTAGGAAAATGGGATGAAGGAAGTGACCTTCAAGAATGTGAAGTGTAAGTAACGCATGTGAATTGATACCCAAAAAGGGAGACACCAAGTATAGAAGATATCTCAACCTTGAGATGACTGTTGAGATAAACAACAAAAGTAAATGAGGATTTAGTAAAAAGAAGTTCATGTTGAACACGACCAATATCTTCCAGAACATCCATGTGATCATTACCAAGTCAGGAAAGAAAAGCGGATAACCATTGTTATCTTTTGGAGGCCATATGGATTGACCTCAATTTGAATAAGAATGTTATTGTGAAATTAGGTATAGACTATCGAGGTGGGAATGATTGAATAAGATACCCTTATCAGGGATATATGACTTGATTTACCCATGGAAGAATGCGGGTACCTTTTTAAAGGTGGAATTAAGGATAAAACCTCGATAACTTGAGAGGAACCATAGGGGAATGCATGAAGGTTGACATTTCACCCTTAATAGGGACATTATGAGTTTTGACAGTATGAATTGGAAAGGATTAAGGTAACAACAACCTTTAAAGATCAGTAGAGAAATTTTTCAGAAGTACTTAAATAATGGTTCTAGTATTAGTAAATGGTATCTTGATATACCCTATGCCTAGGGTGTACCTGATGAAGGATTTAAGGATAACCTTAGAGGTTTTACAAGGAGAAAGGTAATATTCAAAGTTCTCAAGAATAGAAATTTTGATGAAGGAAATATGACGTAATTATAATAATGCCAGGTGGGGCACGTGTTGAACCATAAGAAAGTATAGATCGATCCAATGAGGGTCGAGATTGGTGAAAACAAGAATGACCCAAGATAAGAGACGTCCTAAGTATGATCGGGAGTCAATCATGGAAATGTTCACATCTAAAGACTAAGGCAATGACTTATGGAAAAATGGTGATTTTTTTTTCTCACCAGGACTTAAGAGAAGCATTTTCACATAAGCAGTGATTGAAATGAGGTAGAAAATTTAGTTGGAGGTGGTTAAAATGACATTGATTATAAGGAAAGTTTACTATCAGGAAAGGCCAAAGAGGTGGCCAACACTTTAAGTATAAGAGGACAATTATCGGCGCTCGTGCCAGAGGAATACAGTGATAATGGTTAATTCCGTGAAGGTTGTATTATGGCATGAAAGATTGACATTCCTTCTTATGACTGTGCGGTACTCAACCGTAATAGTAGTTTGGTAAAGATTTAATTCATGTAATCACCGTGAGCGGGCTTTCTATCTTAGAAGGTCCTATCTTGAGATAAGCCAGGAGCATGTTACGAAAGGACTAAATGAACCTTTGAGCTTCATGTCTCCCAGTAAAGAAATATGGTTAATAATGGTATTAGCCTGCTATCGTTGCTTTGATTGAAACTCTTCTGCAATTCTATCTGCTTCATGTCACGTATGTACGTCAGGATCAGGAATGTTCTACACGAATCATGAATGGTGATTATGTTACCTCCTTAGAAGGATTCGATATGATATGAATGGACTCCGTATGGTTAGCTATTAAAACTTCATGGAAAATGAATGACTACAGTAGGTCAACGGTGGGCCATAGTAATGCAGGAATGATTCTGCGAGTAATGAGCCGATTACTTACAACCGTGAGAGTTGTATTGGAATGGATGTTGAGAGTGAGTACCACTAATCAGGTCGTGGTGGTGTATAAGTTATCATTGATAGGCTAATTAAGTCGATTATCTAC
Organism: Apium graveolens; assembly: GCF_009905375.1. NCBI lineage: Eukaryota > Viridiplantae > Streptophyta > Magnoliopsida > Apiales > Apiaceae > Apium > Apium graveolens. Next base: position 93,594,481 of record NC_133655.1, on the reverse strand, counting down.
CTATTGAATACTTATTCCTTCTTATCAATAGAGAGTCGTATTACTATACGAGGAAGGTTGCGGTGCAAGTATAGAATTCTAATAACGATGATGTCTAGAATGAAATCCCTTATTCGAGTTTCGATGTCGAGGGAGTTTCAAAGGTGATTGTGTATAAGCTCGAGCAAGAGCATGGGTCCATAGAATGATGGACAAAATATCAAAAATATTTAGGCATGTGAAATACGATGCTATAATACCTGATGTTGATATATATACGTATATGTTTTGTTCTCCTATGACAAACCTCTATAGTTCAGAGGTAGATTCCAAGCCAGATATTTTGTGGCAGTATATTTTATATATATATAATTCTCTTCAATTTATTCTTTTCTCTCCCTTTCATTTTGTATAAGCTGAGAAGAACAACCCTTCCAGAAGGGGAGGTATTGTCGAATGACTATCTATCTGTGTGATAGAAGCCTAGTAGGATACCACATGTTGTTTAATTGCTTGTCAAGTACTAAAGGCTGGCCACCTTCTGTACTAACTATGCAATAGAACAAGTGTTCATGATCATAGTGATCTCTCAACAAATTCCTTTAATTCTATATAATTGATCAAACTTTGGAAAATAGAAACAGCTGAAAAAGGAGTAGTAAAGTTATGGTGGTATTCGGAATGGAAACACATTCGTGATACCAAGGTTGACGTGGTTATTAAAAGGTTATAGAACGCTAACGAGCAAAAGTGTAACCAGTATAGTATTATGTACGGAAGATAGTAACGACTACGAACAAGAAAAAAAGGAGTATTGAGAAGCAAAAGCTATAGTGCTAGAAGCTATGATTAGAGTCTATGCTATAGACTTGAAAGAATTTGGAATGATCGTTTATCACGAATTGAATTTTCTTACGACAATAGATCGTATGTCAGTATCGGGATATCGCCTTATGCGATCCTTGAGGGAAGACAATGTCGATCTCCCTTATGTTAGGATGAAGTTGTAGAGCGCAAGATGCTCGGACCCGCAGTAGTCCAAAGGACCAAGGATATAATAAATCTAATCAGAGGACGGCTGGTAGTAGCCCAAGATGGACATAAGAAGTATGTTGATTTGACACGAAAGGACAAAGAATAGGAAGTAGGGGACCTAGTGCTATTATAGGTATTCCCTTGGAAAGGATGGATGAGGTTCGGAAATAAAGGAAAGCTAAGCCCACGAATTATTGGACCCTTGGATATATTAAGACGTATTGGGAAGTTAGCATATGAGCTAGCCCTACCCCCGAACATGTAGAAAATTCATAACGTGTTCCATGTATCAATGTTAAGGAAGTGTAATTCGGATGCCAGACAAATAGGGGCATATGAGCGCATAGACATGCAACCAGACGTAACCTATATGAAGCAACCAGGAAGGGTTATAGATTGAAAAGGAACAAGTGCTTAGGAGAAGGGTTATCAAACTAGTCAGAGTTTGATGGTAGAACCATAATGTAGGAAAATTTACTTGAGAGTTAGAAAGTGCAATGCTAAGAGAGCATCCCTATTCATTTTCTATCCGATTCCGGGACGGAATCCTTTTAAGGAGGGGAGACTGTAATAACCCCAATTTTTGGAATTTTTGAAACACGGATGAATAGTAACTTTTGCTGATGATGCTGATTAAGGAAAATTATCAGACCACGCTATATAGGAGTACTGTTATGGAAATTCTAAGATCGTATTAGTATTCCATAAAGTAAATAAGTGTATGTAAAGATCGTCAGAATCCAAATTCAAACACTTTGATTTTTCCCGAAAATCCACCAGATACTGAAAGAATTGAGTATAAGGTAACATGATTAAAAGGATTTAATTCAAGGATTATAAGAGAGGATCATAAAAGGAATATAAAATATGGAGAAAGGTTTAGGGGAACCCAAGTAATAAGATCCCGGGTATGATCCCTCAAACGATAAACGAGAACGAAAGTTAAGCGAACCGTATAACAGATCCGCGGTCATTAGCCAAGTAATTAGGAGCTAATCAAAATGGTTAGTGATGATGATGTCATCACACTAACAAGAAGAGGAAAAGTGTGGGAGGATGACATAGGAGGATGACATAAGCATGACCAAAAGGGAAGGAATTGTTGGATGATTGTGAGCCACATAATTTTTACCATGGTATCAACCTAATTAACAAGCAAATCATCACACAAATACCTAGGCAACCAAACAAGAAGCATTTCTTCTCCCCCCTCATTCTTGCTCTCGGCTTTTCCATGAAAAGCAAAGGAGAATTTTCAAAACTCAAGCTACACACCTTCAAAAATCAAGAGGTTTGTTTCTTTAGCTTCCATAATTCATAACTTAGATGAGCCATAAGTTTAAGCTCAAGATTCCATGTTTAACCTAGCTAATCAATTCATCAAAGTTCTTGGTAAATAGTGTTTTCAAGAAACTAACTTTGTGTTTTCTTATGTTTTCTTCAAGATCCAAGCTTAGTAGAGATAGTTAGTGGTTATTTAAGGCTTCCTTAGTGATTCTCCACTCTCTAAGGAAGGTATAACCCCTCCAAACCCTAACTTTAATTTGAGTATTAGGTTTGATTTTGTTTGTTATAGTTCATGAGAGCATGATTCTTGTATGTTTAGAGTTTGGTTGGAATTGTAATGAGTTTGGAGTTGTAAATCTTGGATTATTGGTTAATGAACTTAAGTATAGTTTTAGTTCATGTTTGAGAATAATATAAATTGGAGAACTTGAGGTGTTGGGGCTGTTGTAGTATTGTATGGATGGAGTTTGGTTGTATGGTTGATTTGTGGTTGATTTATGGTTGATTTGGAGTAGGATAAAACTATATATATAGATATAGTTTTCAAAACTTTTAATCGAATAATGTTTATTCGATAACTTTATTTTAATTAATGAATATTAGTTTGAATATTCATTCGAGGACTTATGACTCCGTTTATTTTATTTAATGAATATTATTTCCAATATTCATTCGAGAACTTATGACTCTGCTTATTTAATTAAATAATATTCTTTATTTTATTAAAGAATAATGTTTCCATAATCAAACTTATTTTTGATTATTTAAATAAAGATCGTATCTCTTTGGTTATTTATTATTCATTTCAAGTATAAGTTTTAAAACTTCTACTTCAATTATTTTTATAAGGATTATCCTTTTGGGAATATTATTTAGATAATAATATTCAGATATTTTCTAATATATCGGGACTGATTTATTTCATTAAATCAACATTACTCCAAACATTCTTAAAAATGTTTTCGAGTCTTCAAAATGATTTTAAAAGTTAGAGCGGATCCCAAAACTCATTTTTATATTTAAGATCTTCCTTTCGAAGGGGATTTAAATACTCGCTCAAAACTTGAGGGATCCGGCTCAGTGGTGTATTTTACATTCGCAACGAGGTTGCTGTTTTAATAAATGAATTGATTACTTACCCACGTTCGGGAAGTAAGTCCATCTATTGAGTCGGCATAAGCAACATGGGCTCAGTGGGCGTCCATGAAAGTGTAAGTGGCTCAGTGGGAGTCCATGAAATGCGTAAGTGGCTGAGTGGCAGTCCAACATAAGGTCCTATTGCGGCCAGAGTGATGACCAATGGGGAATTCATCCATCTACTAGTAGAAAATGTTACTTATTGGTATCTTTGCCTGATCAGCAAGATATCAGGTTTATGCCAAGGTATTCTCCTTTCCAAATTCATTGGATATTACAACTCTGTTTATAATTTTCATAACAGAGGTTTTCAAGGAGTGTATGAAATGTATATATATAGGTGTGTATATATATATCAGGACTTAATGAAGTATCTCGTAACTTCATTATTTATAATGATATTTCAAAGATTGAATCTATTCAAGTCTTATCTTGTAGTCTCATCAGTGTGATGAACTTTTGAATCTAATTATAACTTGAATGGTGGTAGTTCAAGTAGTATTCGGAAAAGATATAAGTATATTGGAGTATCTTGTAACTTCATCTTTTAAACTTATATCTAGTAAATGATTATCTTATGCATATAAAAGATTTTCAGAAAAACGTTGAGACAAGGTTAGATATATGAGATCACCTTGCAACGATATTTTTATACAGTTATAAACTGGAACTCTGTGTATATTATACATGTCAGAGGATTTCTAAGATTGTGAAAAGTATATATGTATATATATACTGAATATTTTGCGACTTGTCGCGTTAAGATATCAACTTGGTTCATTTCTTCTTGACCAAGACTTTCATGAGTACTATGAAAATGCTCATATATTGTTAATTATTATATATATTATTTCGGTGGGCTTGTTGCTAACCCTTGCTTTCTTCTTTCATCACACAACAACAGATAGACAAGATGAACAGGATCAAGCTCCCAATTCACGAGCGGATTAGAAATGTTCCGCAGTTTCCTGTAGGCATTGATGCCGCCGTAGCTGAGGCAGGAACTACCAATAGGCTAGGTTTTCAACTATTGATGTACCATACTTATGTATATTATGAATTGTAATAATGGCAAAGAATATGTAAATTTATTCAGAAACCCTTTTGAGGTGTAATGACTTATAATTGTGGAATATAATGACGTGTTATTTTTGGTATTCATCTCTGAGACTATAACTTGTGGTGTGTGTGTATATTGTGGGGTCACAGTATGCAGTAGTTGGTTGACTGTTAAGATTAAGTATTGATAAGGGAAATGGAACTCGTGACAACCCGAATCCCCGACCCCGGATTTGGGGGTGTTACAACACACAGGCGCGTGCAAACGTACGCACAACACACCCAGTAACTAGAATCACAGCAACAGTTACCGGAAACGAGTCGGGAACTAAACAACAAGCCAGAGAAATAGTCGATGCACAGAAGACACACCATCACACACATAAAATACACCCATATATATAGATAGACCAAAAAGTAGGAATAGGACCGAAATAATCACCGGAAAACACACCGGAATCCGAGAAACGACGGCAACAAAAACAACTACCGAACACATATATAATATATGTATATACGTATATATATATTAATCAACAAAACAGAATTGAGATCAGGAACCGTGGCTGGAAAAAGACAGCCGGAACCTTACCGGAGCAGCCAACACGGTGGCGAGTTGCAACCGGATAGAAAAAGGGGAATAACAGAGGGGACCAAAAACAAGGAAACAGAACCCAGAAACCGTGAGCAACGAGAGATGCGAGGGGGTAAAGAGAGAGTGAGAAGGAATTAGGAAGATAAAAATGAGAATCAAGAAACACCTCTGCTGCAGACACGTGTCTTGATTTACATATATGTGTCCATTTCTTTTATAAACTGGAATAACACACATACAATCGATTAATCGGGCTTTTCTGGTTCGTTTTCTCTTAATTTGACGAACCACACCGCACTTAAAACAATTACAGAAAATCACGAGAATAGCCTTAAAATGTTGCAAATATCTCGAAGTTTAAAAAAACATAAATTTCGAAATTTTAAAACAATTTTTGAAGTGCAATTTATACCCGCTTTTCGCAATTAAACGAATCGACGCGCTGGTAAAATTAATCCCGGAAATTTCCAAAATAATTTTAAAATTCTTGAAATATTTCAAACTTAAATAAATATGAGTTTCATAATTTTTGAAGAATTTTAGAATTAAATATGGATTTTACAAATAAAAGCAATCAATAAATCATTTAAAGATAAATAATTAATAAAATATTGATTTCTCAATTTTATAAAATCCTAAAAATAATTATTGTAATTATAAAATCATAAAAGCAATTTTGGAGACATTCGAAGTATTTACGCAATTAAATTTGCACCAAATCTACTTTTGAAAATGAAAACAATCCAATACGACCCCATAATTAATCACGCGAACAACTCAGTATGTTATAAATCCCACATCAATAGTCAAACAACACATAGCGGTCAAAACCAATACACATATTTTATTTATTTAATAATTTCCATAATTACATAATTAAATAATTCAAAAATACACGAGTCGTTATATCCTTCCCCCCTTAAAAAGATTATATCCTCAGAATCTGGTCTAACTAAGTAAGTGAGGACATTTGTCAAGCATATCTGACTTTAATTTCCAATTAGACTGTTTTACTCGAGGATTTCAAACGTACTTACTATGGATATACTTTTTTTTCCAAGAACTCGCCTTTAACGATCAAGAATTTAGATCGATCACTAAGTGCAAAACAACTTGGACGAGAGTCCATTGGCTCCGGATCAATTACTTAATTCAAATCAGATACTTATCGCCCTAACCTTGACAGGCAAAACACATTATATGTACATACTGTTGTGACAGTAACATCAACTCATGAACAACTTTATCTCTATTTATTAATGCCTCAAATGGTTCACTAAATTTAGGACTCAACTTGCCCTTTCTACTCAAACTTATCCAATCTCTTTCAAGACGACACTTTTACTAACACTATTGATCCTATTTCTATATTCATACTCTCCCTCAATATAATTCCGCTTCTTTCTTTGTCTACTTTGAGCTGCTTCAGTCAATATCGTTACACCCTTGGTGTGCTGAATTAACTTAGAATTTGACAACTTTCTTTCTCCCACTTTATCTCGGTAAAAATAGGGACCTACACTCGCTTTCAAATAAGGCTTGGTAAAGTGGCATTCTAAAGCTGATATCGATGGTAAATGATCATCCCAGTTTTTCTTGAAATTCAATCTCTCAACATACCTTATATTTCCTGAATCGTTTCCTCGCTCTGACTCTTTTTTTAAGGATGGTAGGCGGTGCTCATTTTCAACTTGGTTTTCAAACATTTAAACATTTTTTATTGTTTTACATCAGTTAAAGCTGAAAAGTAATCTCATAGATTCACGTATTATCACCTTTAAGTATTTGAACTTCAGATTCCACTATTTCCAATTCGTCTATTAACTCCTCGGTGGTCTTAATTACATCCAATCCTTTCTGTCGGCATAAGGCATCTGTTACCATACGGCTTTACTTAGGTAGTTGTTAGTGGATTAATTCATAATTCTTTGTTAACCTTGGTCAAATTTCATTCTTGAAACTCAACGTATAGTTGTTTTCCTTATGATCTTTGGAGAAAAATCCTTGGGCACTCCACACAGACTTTCTTATTCCTTGAGTAGCTGAGGATGTTATCAATAAATATAGTTTGCTTATCTAAGTACTCCTTATACACCATGATCCTTAATTCCTTATAATCATATGATACACTTGTTATTTCACATAATATCATCCGAGCTTGCAATGCCCTTAACTCTCTTTAATCATAATCTCTGATATGTTCTCAGGTCGGATCTTAAGTTAATCCTCGAGGTATAATGTATTGCTTGAATTAGGTCTCATAAGTAGTCAATTCTTTATAGGGTCTCACTTCTTCTTATTCGTTGTTTTATTGAACTCCCGCTAATCAGTACATAATCTCATAATTTTATTCCTTTTCTTCATGGACATCACTGGTACCCTTCACGATTCACATCTTGTAAAACCACTCCCTGGGTCTGCCTTATCCACTAGGCCTCTAATACTTCGCCTTAATTCTTTGACATATCCAACACCTCCTAATCCATCTTCAAATTTCTTTCTTATACATGGTTATCACTATGTAAATTTCCGTATATCTTGGCATTTCTTCAATAAATTAAATACTTTGTATTATGAATTCCCTGTGGGATCTCACTTCTTAGTCCTTCTACTTGTAGCATCCAAGTGTTGGAATAAAACCTGGGGGTATTGTGATCGTTCTCCTGGGCGCATAAATTTCATTTTACTAACTGCTAACATCGTGATTCATTATTTTCTCTTAACATCTCCTTATCTTTCCCTTAACAACTTTAACTGAAAGGTCATACTATCTATCCTTGCTCTTTTTGGATTATAAACTCTAACTTCCAATTCCACTTTTGAAATTACATAGATAATTCTTCTGGTACAATTCCTGTATTTACTTTCTTCTTTTTACTTATCATTTGCCACTACATTTGCCTTTTCTTGTAAATATATACTTCAAACTCTTAAGGTCCGTATATATTTTACACCTTTCTATATACATATCATGTTTTCCAATCTTTCAAAACAAATATTATTACTGTCAGTCCCAATTATGAGTAGGATACTTCTGCTCATAAGGTTTCGGTTGTCTGGGTGCATATACAATAACTTTATTGTGCTGTATCAACACACTTCCTACTTTCTTATGAGAAACATCACTATAAACTACCAAATCTCCTTAATACTTTCAAAATGATAAAGCAGGTGTTGTAACCATTCTTTCATTTAACTCCGCAAAACTTTCTTCACACTTTCCCATTTTATCTAAGCTTCTCGCTATTCCTGGTAAGCTTCATCAAAGGCATTGCAACTTTTAAGAAATCTTGAACCAATTTTCAGTAATAACCAGTCCAGGGTAAAACTTCTTACTTTTGTTGGTGCTTTTGGCCTTCCTTTATTCATATTAACTTTAATTTCTACTAGATCTCTTTTGATCTTCTCCACATTGAATACTTATGCTAAGAACTATATTTCACACAACTTCTTTCTTCTTCAACTTCTCAGTTATCATTAAATGCTTTGCATGGTCCTCCGTTGACTTTAAGTATTACACTATAGCTTATCCAGATATTCCTTAAAGATTTTGTCCATCGAGTTCAAATATTATGGATATATTGGTTAATCCAACTGACAATACGGGAAGTACTTAGTTCTAAAAATTATCTTTGATATATCCATAGGTTTAATCTTCAATTGGTGATGTACCAAATCTTAAATCAATTTTATAAAAGTACTTTGCTTCCTTCGTCTGATCAAACAAATCATTGGGACAAGGTAACAGATACTTGCTCTTGATAGTAAACTTGTTGAGCTTTCGCTAGTCGACGCATAATCTCATTTAACGTCTTCAGGACTATCTCTTCATCATGATTGTTCGTCTTGGCATCATGCTTCCATAGTTAGTCCATTCCTTAGAATAATGTCAAATCCTCTTATCTCAAATGATATCAATTCTTCACAACTTATTGCCAGAAACCTCAATTCCACCATTGGTACTTACTTATTTAACAACTACACGTTCTTGACTTGCTAATCCTTTTAACCATAATCTTATCAATTCCACAGGGTAATTCATTTCATCAACAAAACCTTGAGAGATAAACAATTAAGTTTCTCTCACATCTTTTAATACTTTAACGCATAAGGTACTTACCATAATCATCCATGTTGTCACATCCGTAATCTGAATAACATATTTCACAGGAAAGTCGTATATTCTCGTTCTCGAAGATGTATCCTTATTGGAGTAGATTCCCTTGATTCTTGGTGCATCCCTGACTGGGTTAGTGATTTTTAATTCTCGCCATATGCCCTTGTTTGCTTTCCATGCGTGAGAGGTAGATGGAACTTTGCCCGCTTGGTCCATAATACATTGATTTATTTGAAAACTTTTGCAAAGAATGACGGTATAACAAAATAACTAGATGGATTCATAATTTAACAAAAATTAAAGTTGAAAAGAAAGAAGAAGTAAGGATTTAAATATGAATGAGACAACCACATTGGTACTTAAGATGGCCAGTCTTTCATACCATGTGGCATACAGCACATGATTAGGTGGCGTCCCACCCGACTCTTCGTCATTCTGACAAAGGGTCTCACCATAACACTGTTTATCCCAATCAGAAAGCAAAACTTGAGGGAAACAATTAAATTTGAAAGGAATGCAATATCCTCCTTTTTGACATCATAGAAAAAGGGTGTATTTAAGAAGAGAAGTTCATACTTGTTTAGGAATCAAAAAGGAATATACGGTGTAATATTGAAGACAAGAACGATACCATTGGTCACCATTCACATTTCACTCGTATTCATCTTTCGAGCTTGTTCGATCATATCCCAATTATGTCCTATAACAACTTTAAAAAGTACGCTGAAATGTCTTCGCAAATTAAGCATTATGGTAGATTCTTACTTGTTAAGTCTTGCATCGCTGACATCGCACCTACACGTATAATACTTTAACAATTCGATCATAATGGCGTTCTTATCTGATAACTTCGGGTGTTCTCCTCTTTAATTTAGGACAACCACGAATCATTCAACATAACGATCCTTTTATTAATAATATTCTTCTTTTTAGAAAAAATCTAGAAATCTTCCCAATCTTCTTCGATCACACCCAGGCTCCTTTTTAAATCAATGAATTCTTTAAACTTAAATGGTCTCTGCAACTGGATGAAAAATTACGCCGTACACGGATTCTGTTATTGACCTTGTCAAACAATATTTACACCTTACGGTTAGGAATAATCAGCTTTTTCATAATCACGGGTTACTTGGTTCTTTGAATTAACAATACTAAGTTCGAAGTAAGTATCCTTCCAGGCAATCCGGGTTTTTAACAAACAAGAAACTCAAGTAGTAACTTGACAACCAAGGTTTAAAACTTATTTTATTCAAAAGGCTTTTAGAAATTTTGTAAGGAAAAATCTTTTTCGAAAACTTGTTAAAATTTTTGAAAATCACAAATATGGTTGTCCTTACTATATGAGTTGGTTGTTGTCCTTTCGACCTAAAACAAGGTACCAAATTAAAGAAACAATCACGTAAAAGTCCGTTCACTTCAATTTACCTTTTCTCCTTTATCGCGTCCATTTGCCTTCCTTAATCGACGAAAACTTCAATTGTCGTTGCATATTATCTTATTCATAGCTTCACATCAAGGCTTCCATACTGGTAATACTCCCGTTATCAACTTTACAATCATTAAGCGGAACAGACTATCCAATAGTCAACAAGTCTATTTCATAGAACCAAAATTTGCTCATATCACATCACATCACTACTTTACATATCGCATTTATCATAGCACCATCATTAATTCTATAAATATTCCAGATTTATACTTTTCTCTCTAACTTTTTCATATTTCATCTAATCCATCCCACAACCAATCACGGGTGGCCTATTTACTAGTAGTTTTATTTAATCTGGTAACAACTATCCTCCGAAACACGTGAATCTTCTTTCTAAACTCCTTCTCACTTTTACTTATATCTCAAATACTCACCATTTACTGTGACTCCCGAATCCATCCTCGTAGGTACAATTGCTTTATAGGACAAGTTTTAAACTGGGGTATAGAATAGGGTGTAGGGTAAACTGAAGAGATACACTCACAATTGAATGGCCAGTAAAACAAAAATATATAGATGGAGGTTTTTAAATAGATAGTCTCGTATCAAGAGGTGGTAGAATAGCGTAGAATAGCTTGAAGAGGTGCAACTGCCATAACAGAAAGTAGTGTCATTAATACTGATGGAGGAACAAGGTGTAAATCAAATCCGAGAGAAGATGACGATCCTTAAACGGAAAGTTCCAAACGATCGGATGATACAGGGAAATCAGAATCTGCCATTGCCGTTTTCTGGAAATCATGCCACAAACTAAGAATCCCGAATCGCAACACAAATCGTACCGGAGACCTACTATATAGTCGCACTCATCCTCACGATGTCTTATCTTTCTATTTCCTATTCCTAATCCTAACTCTCTACCCAATCCCGACATTCTAGGCTTGTTTCAGTGACTTATAACCTGTAGCTCTGATACCAACCTGTGGCGCCCTCCAAACCCGGGTCAGAAGTTTGGGGTCCACAAAACAAACATAATATATCAACCTGTATATGAAATATTAATTGCAATGACCTTGCTCTATGTAACCATGGATCGCAACAGGTTAAAGTATGAAAACAAGCCACAACCTTAACTTTTATTACAACGTACCAAATCCCAACTAATTTAACTTACAACTGATAATAAAATTATTCTTACAATCTTACTATCTCACTACCGCCATAGGCTCCTGCTAGCTCGATCCAACTCAATCTGCAATCCTAGCTCGTACATTGAACTGGGAAACCTCGCTATCAACTGTATCCTTCTTAACTGTAGAGTACATAAAAAAATATTCGCAAGAGTGAGCTAACTAGCTCAGCAAGTCATAATAACGATAACTGAGGTTAAACAATGATCAAGGGATGTACTTCACATGAATCAAGTTTCTTTTTAACTAATCATTAGAATTGGATATTTATTTTAAGTTTTAAAATCAAGGTTAGGCTGCTGATCAGTCACGCACTAACCCCGAGCAAAGCACACAGCACTGCTCTAATTACTGGATCCAAGGCACACATTGGCCTAACTTGACCATTGGTCTGACCACGAATCTGGTCCACATATATAAAAACTATCCAATCCTAAAGTAGTTCAATATGATAAATAATATAATTCGATAATACAAGATCATAATCAATGATGATTAAACATTTGAATAAAATGTAAGGAAACTCATGGATATCACAAGGGTATATTAGGATATGTAAAAAAAACGGCTTTCAATCTGTAAAAGAATCAGGTATTAGAAAAATAGTTATTTTTTAAGGTATAATTCTTTGATGTTTTAAAGAACGGTTGGAGTATAAAAGTTTCTGTTATTTTCAAACAATTTTGTTTCAGTGTTTGGTAGTTATACATTTGGGGAGTAGTATCATATTTGTGTGATTTGGTATCTCAGGATCAACAAAGGATGGTTTACAAAGAATAAGGCTTACGGCTCAAGATTAAGAAAATCAGGTTTCAAGGTTTAATAGTTTAAAACCCTTGCAATATAAAACGGGAGATATTTTGAATAATAGCGACATGTTATGAAACAGTTCGAAAACATTGGTAATATATCTTGAAGAAAAGTTCAGAAATACTTGCCTTACAGGGCTTTACAACTATTACTGATCAACTCTGAGCCGACTCTACCACTCAGGCTTTAACGTCCAACCACTAGATCACATTGGATTCGACTTCGATACTCAGGTTTTTCTGTTGGAACTCTACTGAGCTCGTCGACTGACCACTAGGTTATCTTTAGTCCATTTTACACTTTCAGGTTCCCGACTATAACCTACAGGGTCGAAATACCCTACGTGAGACATTCGATTATGCTTGACATATCCTCGCTAACAATCTACTCGAACGTTAACAAAACCCGAATCGTAACATATTTCATATAATAGTACACGTATCACTTAGGGTTCACGTTCTTGAAAATCGGTTCGGTGCTCGTTTTCAGAAAATACGTATACTTGTCATTTTACGAGATTAGGGTTACTGAGTTTTGGACGGAACATTCAACGCAACACACAATCAGGTTTTGTATAAAACATACATATATGTATGTACTTATACTGGCTCGACGTCCCGATAATCCTCGGATACGCGCTCGTATTTTTGTAGTTCGATTTCCCGGAAATCGGACAGCGTCCCATTTGTTTATCGGACTACTCGTCAAAACATCATCGATATCAATAACTCAAATCACAATCCAATTTTCACAATTCTACAACCATGCCCATACGAAACTAATTACGCAACTCATTTTATTTATTTTATAAAAATTAGGACTCAGAATAAATTCATCACCGTCCACCGTCGGCTCGCTGAGGCTCATCGCCGACGGCGGTAAATTTCGCGGGTTCCTGATTAAATTCCGTTTCCAACGCGAATTCCACTGATTATACAATAATTTTACATCGAATAATTATTTAATTTCACGAAATCCATCAATAATTCCTGCAAAAATCCAAACAATTTAAATAATTAAATATTACGCACAGGCGCGTGCAAACGCACACACAACACACCTAGTAACCGGAATCACATCAATAGTTACCGGAAACAAGCCGGGAACTAAACAACAAGCCAGAGAAATAGTCGATGCACAGAAGACACACCATCACACACATAAAACACACCCATATATATAGATAGACCAACAAGTAGGAACATGATCGAAATAATCACTGGAAAACACACCGGAATCCGAGAAACGACGGCAACAAAAACAACTACCGAACACATATTTACTATACGTATATACGTATATATATATATATATTAATCAACAAAACAGAACTGAGATCAGGAACCGTGGCTGGAAAAAGACAGCCGGAACCTTACCGGAGCAGCCAACGCGGTGGCGAGTTGCAACCGGATAGAAAAAGGGGAATAACAGAGGGGACCAAAAACAAGGAAACAGAACCCAGAAACCGTGTGCAACGAGAGATACGAGGGGGTGAAGAGAGAGTGAGAAGGAATTAGGAAGATAAAAATGAGAATCAAGAAACACCTCTGCTGCAGACACGTGTCTTGATTTACATATACGTGTCCATTTCTTTTATAAACTGGAATAACACACATACAATCGATTAATCGGGCTTTTCTGGTTCGTTTTCTCTTAATTTGACGAACCAAACCGCACTTCAAACAATTACAGAAAATCACGAGAATAGCCTTAAAATGTTGCAAATATCCCGAAGTTTATAAAAACATAAATTTCAAAATTTTAAAATAATTTTTGAAATGCAATTTATACCCGCTTTTCGCAATTAAACGAATCGACGCGCGGGTAAAATTAATCCCGAAAATTTCCAAAATAATTTTAAAATTCTCGAAATATTTCAAACTTAAATAAATATGAGTTTCATAATTTTTGAAGAATTTTAGAATTAAATATGGATTTTACAAATAAAAGCAATCAGCAAATCTTTTAAAGATAAATAATTAATAAAATATTGATTTCTCAATTTTATAAAATCCTAAAAATAATTATTGTAATTATAAAATCATAAAAGCAATTTTGGAGACATTCGAAGTATTTACGCAAATAAATTTGCACCAAATCCACTTTTGAAAATGAAAACAATCTAATACGACCCCATAATTAATTACGCGAACAACCCAGTATATTATAAATCACACATCAATAGTCAAACAATACATAGCGGTCAAAACCAATACACATATTTTATTTATTTAATAATTTCCATAATTACATAATTAAATAATTCAAAAATACACGATTCGTTATAGTTAATAAGCCTAACAGTTGTGGATGAGAAAAGTAATGAAGATGTACATGCTGTTAATTTTGTTGATGTACGTGTCATTATTGCCATCCATGTGAAATGTGACAAATGAAAGCAGTATGAAAATAATTCATAGACCCTTATCAGAAAATGAGTTAAGTATCCCGTGAGTACACAGTTGAAACCAAATGCAAGCAATTTCAATAATTTTGAGATAAACACTGAAAAGGTTCAAGTGGAAGGACACATGAAAAACAGCAATGACAAGTCAAATCATATAAATGAAATACAGAAGAAAATATAACTATTTGATAAAAGTTTTCACTTTTTGCAGATGAAATAAAATAAAGTCATTGCATTTACTTGTATCAATGTCAAGTCATTTCATGTTTTTATGATATATAGATGAAAGCCTGGAATTAGGCCAGAAGTCACATGTAAACTTATCACATTAGTATCTTCAATCTCCTATTACAACCACATGTTTGGCTTATAAATATATCCTTCTATGTAATCCAAAACCCCAATAATATCTCATATTGAAGTAATATCTTAGAAATGGATAAGGGGAAAAGAATTGTAACTTCTACAACACTGTTCTCAGGTACGCGTCCAAAGAAGAAAAATGAGGTTTCTAAAAAGAAATTGATTAAAGAAGAAAAGGCTAAGAAGCGAGCCGCATATGACCAAAAGGAGTTTATGAGTAGGATACGAAGGATGAAGGCTAGAGAAGAGAGAAAGGGTAAAGACTGGGTCCCAAATCATGATGAGTTTTATGGATTTGGACTGGTGAACTTTCAATTGATAGATGCCTTCACATAAGAATCAGAAAAATTTGAGAAGTCTTATAAAGACTATTTCATTACTAAGGAGGAATTTGTTCGTTTGAAGGAACGACTCCATGATAAGTACCATCGAATACAGGAGGAGATGTGTTATTCCCTAACAATATAATAAGAATTACAGAAGCGAGGTTGAATGTAATTCTGGCTTCTTTTCGAGATTTATAAAAATGTTCTAACTCAATATATATATATAAGTGTTTTGATTTGCAAAGTGCGGAATAAGGAATTAAGTAAATCAAACATAAAGTAATAAAAACACAAGTCTTTAAAACTTTTTGGTGGATTTGAATGTATCCATCATATATATATATATATCATTTTGAGAACTCTGTGAAGCTCAAATTGGCTCAAAGCTGCTTTACAAGTGAACAAACAAACTACAGAGAAATTCTTAACAGTTACAGCTTTTTCTATTTCTCTTCTAAATGTGTTTGCTTAGTTGAGTTTGTTCTACAAGCTACACTTGGTTAATATATCACCAAGTTTACATGGTAATAAGACAGGATAATAAAACAAAACCTATCAAGTCTAACTCCATGCTACTTCATTACTCTATTCCAGCATCTTTGAATATCTTCATAATAGCATGGAAATGGTAATGCTTCTTTGTTCTCAATTTCCTGCTAAATAGGCTGCCACATTTCTTTTGCAAACACCCAACGCATGTGATTGTGTTGTCACTGTCAACAGATATTTGAATTGATCATTTGTCGGGTCATGCTTGTTATCCGTCGGGTAGCTTGTTGATCATCCGTCGGGTAGCTTTGTTGATCATCCGCCGGGTAGCTATTTGACACTTGACTCCATTTCATTTATGTAGAATTACAAGACATCTCATATATACAATTTATCAACCTATTTTGCATATCTACTAGTAGTCAACATGACTCAGATGCTACTACATAATCTACACAAAGTTGTTTACAGAAATGTGCTACAATACTTATTTTGACATAAGCTACTCACTCGATGGATGTTAAATCATCATCCGTCGGGACTATATTGGATCATCCGTCGGGACTCAATTTGATCATCCGTCGAGTGCTACAAAATTCACTAAGTAAAATCTACTAAGGTGTTTTGTACAATTTATCATCAAGTTCACAACATATTCCTAACAATCTCCCCCAATTTATGTCTACTGGAATTGTAGCCATAAATTAAGAGAAACTTGATGATAACAAAATACTTCTAAGAATACAGATTGAAAATAGTAGATAAAACTGATAAATGCTGCAATATTTATTGAAAATTAAACAATGCAAAGTATATAAAGAATAACTCACAATCATTATCAAGGTGCTCCTCTAGTCTGAGAAGATAAGTCTATTTCATTAATTGTCTAGGTTTCTTCCCAAGCCTCCTATTGTTCTCTTCTATCTGGTTTTGTAGTTGTCTATGGAATTCAAGTTCATCAACTTCTGAGAGATCTAGCATTCCTTGCATTTCCAACAGAGTTTCATTGCTAGAGATACTCAATTGGTCCTCCAATCTGAAAAATCTTCTAACTCCTTTTTCATCCATGAATTCCATCAACCAATAAGGCCTCAAATGCACTATCTTTCCTGTGAAGGGAATAGATAGAGTTTTTGGATGTGCATCTTTGGCTCTATTACTCCTCAGCTCCTCAATCTTCTTTAGAACTAATCTTCTAGTAGTAACATGGTATCCAAAGTTCTTTTTGAAAGATGAGTAAATCTTTATTAGCACATATTGGATTTCTAGAAGAATCTTGTGAAGTGGCCATATCATCTCTTTTCCTCCCTTGTATTTGAATACCAGTCTTCCAGGGAGATGTCTGTGAGCATCAATTCCTCTAACTTCTTCCAATTCATCTAAGTAGAGGTTAATGTCAGAAATCTCTTTGATGTCACAGATGTACAACATATCTCCTTTGTTGTCTGTGGATTTAGATTTTGACTAGGGTCTTGGATTTGAGAATCACTGGTTTTACTTTCTTTCTAGCTCTTGTCTTTGTCTTCTTTGTCTTGAATATGGGAAAGTTTAGCTCAGGAATTGGAAAACTATCCCAGTCTACTGGCTCATCCTTAGGAATAATTGGCTCACCATGAATATTCCTTATTGGATCAACCACTTTAAATTCTTCAAATACCACTGAGGGTTTTGATGTATGAGTTGTAGTTGTAGGATTTTTGGGAATTTGGTCTTCCTTTTCCTCATCATTAAAGTCCAATTTTCTTTTGGAGTGGAGCTTTTATCTGAATCTTCTTTTGTGCTGTGGTTCTTCTTGCACTTCCTGATCCTTAGGTTCATCAATTACAGTTGGTTGTGTAGGAATTTCTGTTGTGGTTTTTATAGCTTGAAGCTTGGCCAAGATAGCCGCTTGCTTCTTCTTTTATTTAAGCTTTTTAATATCCAGAGCAGCTTGCTTCTTTTCTTGCCTAATTCTTTCTTTCTCTTCCTTCTTAGCTTCCACAAACATGGGGTGTCCAACCACCACACAAATTTCCTTACCATTTCTGTAAATTTTGGCTAATCTTCTTTTGAGTGTTGAATCAGCTGGATCTTTGTAGAAGGCAATTGACCTAGCCAGCAGCAAATCTGCTTTTGGAGATTTGATGCAAGATGTTTGGCCTTTTTCCAGATAATTCATACTCATTTCATTCACATAAATGTTCTTGACTTGAGAGTGATGAATGAATGTTTTGTCTGGCTTCTGAATTGGCCCAAACTTTTGTTGAATTAATGCATCTATCTTTCTCCACTTTTCTTTCAACTCCTCAGCTGATGCTACATCAATCTTTAGCAGTTTGTCATCTTTGTTTAGTTTTGTTGCTGCCAGATTAATGATATCAATCATGTCCATGGCTGGTGGCTTTGTGAAAGCAATTGCTGGCACAATCACGTTGCTAACTTGTATGTTTAGCACTTTCTGCTCCCCCTCACTCCTTGATTCCTCTTGACTGATCGGGACAATAGCACTGTCTTTCTCCCCCTTTTTGTTATCAGCAAGTTGAGTAGAGGAAGAGGTTTGTGCTGCCACTAGCTTTTGAAGCAAGTCTGTTTGATGTGCTTGATGTTGATGTATAGCTGTTAGAGAGGCTTCCATAGAAGTCATTCTTTTATCCAAGGAGTCCACCTTGGTGGCAAGATCAATGTTCTTCCTTAGCTATCTTTTAATATCAATCATTGTGGCTTCTGAAAGTTTGGCATCTAATCTTTCAGAAATATCCTTCTTTACTTCATTGATCTTTGTCTTGATAGAAGTGATATCCTGGTTGTGTTGGAGGCCTTGTATTTGATGCATTTGCAAAAAATTTAGATGTGCCAGTAAGAGTTGCCTGGTGCATGCATCTGTGGTAGATTGAATAACATTGTGTATTTCCTGAATTTGATGAATGAGAGTGACCTTAAAATGTTAAAGATCACAGTCCTTGGAGAATGCCCGTGAAGGAAGGCCAGATCTAGAGCTGGTGCCTGCTTCTCCCCCTATATCAATGAGCTCCTCATTTTCACCATCATCTCCAAATAAATCAGCAGATTCCTCAGTCCCATAGTCAACATCATCATCAGTATTAGGTGGCATAGTTGTGATGACATCCTTAGCTCTTTGCATTGATTGGGTGGTGTGCACCAGATTCAGTATTATTTCTGCATTTTCATTGCCTTGTCCAACCAGAATTTGATATGTTGGAACAGGATGAGTAAATGCCTCAGCATCCAAAGAGATGGAACTTATAACAGCTTGATTTTGCTGAGATAGTTTCTCTATATCTGCATCATTGGCATTCATTGACTCACTACCAATGATGTCTCCTTATATCTCCTGTACCTGTATTTCTCTCAATTTCTCTCTCTTTTTGCATCAAGGGCTCCCCTTGGCTCCCCACCCTCATACCCTCACCTTCACCATCTAAGGTGGGACTCCTCTCACTCACTTTTGCCAGTCCTGAAGAAATGGACTGTATTTGTTCACTCTTTTTCTCTCCTTTTTCCTGGGAGAAACCCAGACTCTCACTCAATTCACTCCCTTCCCTCAGTCCTAAGAGTGATTGTATTACTACTAAGTCTTCTGCACTTGTGAGAATTGAAGAAATTTTAAGTTGTGTAGAGACACCCGATAGATGAGGAATATCCATCGGGACAGTAGTATGGTTATCCGACGGATGACTGTTGTCAAGCTTATCCGTCGGGATAGAATCACTACTCGACAGATGATGAATATCCATCGGGATAGAAGAAATAAATGAGTTTGGAGTGGAGACTATTGTAGACACTGTGCAGATTGATGATAATTTAGACACAGAAGTTTCAATAGTCTCAGAAAGAAATGGCAAGTGAGCCAACAAATCATCTAAAAGATGATGCTCACTGGCTTGGATTTTTGGTTTCTCCAAGAGAGTTAAATATGGAGAATTTGGAAGTGATGTATTTATCATGTCAATATCCAGTGAGTGTGTGGGGGAATTTGGTGTATCATGTGCTTCAATTATGAGAGATTTTGGCTGTGACTCCACATTTATTGGAGCCACATAATCTGACTTTGAGATGGTGTAGTGACTGGATCTTTAGCACCCATTTACACTGTGTGTGTGCCCTGTGCATCCCCAAGGGTTTTTGATCTTTTCTTTCTAGCATAAGTTTATGGTAAGCTAGTGTCCCTACCCCTTTTGGCCTGTGCTCTTGGTTGGGAGCTTGTTTCACTAGTGACATCCTTTTGGGAGGATGAAACTAGTAATGAGCTTATTTCTTTATTAACAACCACAGTTTGTTGGGAAACTGTGGTGTGGCTAGATTTGGGTACTCTCTTCTCACCAGCCTTATCCTTAGGGTTTCTTTGATTTTCACCCTGTCCCTCACCTTTCTCACCCACCTTCACACTCCCCTCTTTTTGTTTAGTGGATTTTACAACTGGTTTCTTTTGAAAGAAACCAGAGGGGGCTTTCTTAGACTTGTGTTTTAAAATTTGTGATTTAGTAGCTTGGGTAGGCATATGTTTGGTCATTGACACAGATGTCATGGCTACATTTGAAGGCAAAGAAATGTGTGAGGTTGGAAGAGTGGAGACAGTAGAAATAATCATACTTACCTGAGGTCCCTCCATTACTGGAAAATAGAAGAGGGGACCTCTTTGTGGTGGTCTGCTCTGTTAAGATCTGTAATTATTCTTCTTTCTTGAATCCAACAATTTAGCTTGTTGGTTGGGTTCTCAATCACAATATTTTCAATGAGATGGTTAGCAAGCATCATGAAAAATATAACATAATAGACACTTTTACCTCTCTTATTGAGTTATCCTAACTTATAGCCTAACTCAAACAAAACCAAGTCACTGAAATTAAAGTACTTATCAGTAACTAGCATGTAAAGCATGGATATGTTAATAGAATCAAAGTTGCTAATTTTACCAGAAAACACTTTAGTTACCACATCACACAGATAACTCCATTCTTTCCTAAGACTAAACCTTCTAATTTCACTTAATTTAGAGGTAGTGAGTGCATAGCCCATGGAATTAAGCATGTTAACTATATCAGTGTCTGTTTGTGGAGCAGTAACAGTATTATCAGGAATTCTAAAGCATGCTTTGACAATATCACTGTTAATATAAAACTGCTTACCTTTAAGAGTGAATGTGATGGTCTTATCAGTTGAGTTGTACACTGTAGTTGTCCATATCTCCTCTACAACCTCACAGTAGATGGTGGGAGATTCCAGCATAGCATAGTTGAGTTTGCAGCCTTTCACAAAATCCATCATTTTGTGATAGTTTCCAGACTGTTGAATCTCCTTGTTTACTAGAGCTGTGAAATTGTTCTTCTCATAGATGTACCCAGTTTGAGACATGATTTTGATGACTGGTGCCATTATTAGAGATTGAAATTTGCAGAGAGTGATTGCTTTTGAGAAGAAAGAAGTTAGAGCAATTGAAAATTGAGAGTGATAAAAGAATAGAACAAAAGTGAATTCTGCGTTTATACTCTCTCAGAAATAAACTGTCAAAAATAATAAAGTAAAATAAAGTGACCAATGAAAATTGCCTAAAATAGCCGTTTACAAATGAATAAACTGTAAAAATTATGTCACTTATCCATCGTGTCATGCTTACAAACTGTAAGTATACTCGATGGATAATGTCCAGAGTTTTAACGGCTAAGATTGAGACAATTCGACGGATGAGGATAAATCAGTTATCCGTCGAGTTATAAAATACCCCATAAAGATAATTGATTATGGTAACAATTAATATACCGACGGATGATCAAACTCGATGGATAATGAGCATCCGTCAGGATGTAAATTTTGACTTAGCCAAAATTTCATCCAAAGCAGTAAAAACAATTAAGTTTTTGGCTGCATTCCAACTTGCAAAATATGTGAAATGATTCAAGAATAATTAAGCATACCTAACTCACTTACCAACCTTGAAAAGGTGGATTCATCAAGTGGCTTGGTAAATATATCTGCAAGCTGCTTTTCACTTGGAACAAAATGAAGTTCCAAAGTACCATTCATCACATGTTCCCTTATAAAGTGGTACTTGATATTTATGTGCTTTATTCTTGAATGCTGCACTGGATTTTCAGTGATGACAATTGCACTTGTGTTATCACATAAAATGGGAATTCTTTCCACTTGTAGACCATAGTCCAACAATTGGTTTTTCATCCACAAAATATGTGCATAGCAAGTACCAACAACAATATATTCAGCTTCATCTGTAGAAGTAGAAACTGAATTTTGCTTTTTACTGAACCAGGACACAAGCTTGTTCCCTAGAAATTGACATGTTTTTTTTGTACTTTTTCTGTCTATTCTACAACCTGCATAATCTGCATCTGAATAACCAGTTAGATCAAAACCAGAATCTCTAGGGTACCAAATGCCAAGTTTTGGTATTCCCTTGAGATATCTGAAAATTCTCTTAATAGCTACTAGGTGAGATTCTCTAGGATCAGCTTAAAATCTAGCACAAAGACAAGTAGCAAATATTATATCTAGCCTACTAGCTGTTAAGCACAGAAGTGAGCCAACCATGCCCCTATAGCTTGAAATATCCACAGACTTTTCAGTAGTGTTTAATTCAAGCTTAGTTGCAGTGGCCATGGGCGTTTTTGCAGATGTGCAATCCATTAGATCAAACTTCTTTAAAAGATCATGAATGTATTTAGTTTGACTAATGAATATTTCATCACTAACTTGCTTAACTTGTAAACCAAGAAAGTAAGTTAGTTCTCCCATCATGCTCATTTCATACTTACTTTGCATCAATTTGGCAAACTTTTTACAAAGTTTTTCATCTGTAAAGCCAAAAATAATATCATCTACATAAATTTGAACAAGTATACTAGAGCCATTAACATTTCTAAAGAATAAAGTTTTATCAACAGTACCTCCTGTGAAGTGATTTTCCAAAAGAAACTTTGATAAAGTGTCATACCAGGCTCTAGGTGCTTGCTTCAGTCCATAAAGTTCTTTCAAAAGGTGGTAGACATGATTAGGGAAATTTGAATCGTCAAAACCAGGAGGCTGACTAACATAGACTTTGTTAGGTCACACACACTGTAGAAGGGGGTTGAATACAGTGTTTATCACAATCAAATTGAATTAAAGAACACAAGTAACAGAAAACAAACTTTATTAAACTCTGTTACAATATAGAACTGTCCTCTCTCAGCGATGAACAAATATCACGAGAGCTGCTAGGGTTACAATGAATAATATTCTTGATAATGATAACACTTATAGTGTAAACCCTATGTCTGTGTTTATATACTACACAGTTACAAGATAATTGCTAATTGATATAGAATATAATTCTGCTTCCTAAAATATATCAATCAGATATCTTTTCTTCCAAGTATTCCATTCTTCACAGAATTCCTTCTTCATGCACATCTCTTCTTACATTTGTCTTGATCTTCTTTCCTTTCAATCAGCCGCCTTCCTTATCTGAAAGTATCCTTTAAGTCCTGATATTATCTCCTGATAAATATCTCTAGAATCTTAAGTACTGATAACTTAAGTTCTGACTTCAATATAAGTGCTGATTTTAGTTAAGTACTGATTTGTCCTATTTAAGTAAGATCTGAAAAACTAAACATAAATCATATTATACATGACATTATCAAATATATCTAACAATCTCCCCCAGCTTGTAAATTAGCATAATATACAAGTTTAACAGATATTTGATGATGTCAAAAACATTAAGTACAAATGCATGAGAATTTGACTAGATAACTACAACTTATAGTCCTTAAAGCTTTACCAACTTTAACTTCTGATAACAACTTCAGTCTGTATACATATCAGAATTTGAGCAGTTGTAGATCTTGACTTGGCTTCACTTTTTGATCTCTTTGATGTCAGGAGTTGTTCTGAGATAGTTCTTTAACAAACTTCTCTCAGCATATCTGAGTTCATCAATCATCCTCCTTTTAGCATCTTTAAGTTCTGCAGTATCTTCACCAGTTTGGAAGATAGCATATCTGAGATCATTAATTTTTGCTTTTCTCAACTCCTGATCTAGTCTTATGACCTAGGCTTTGTCATACTCTAGATTGAATTCAAATCCCTTAATACCAAGATATGTTCTGATCTTTGCAGTATTAGGTTTCATATCAACAATATCTCCCTTGTGATCTCTGTACTTGGGACAGTATGTGCTGTCAGACTTTACAGAATAAAGCCTTTTCTGTCTCTGAATTTGAGTCTTCAAATAGTTTGCAGCACTTTCTGTTATTCTGTCATTCACTTGAAGTAAGAATAAAACATGTTCTAGTTCCTCAAAATACTTCAGTGGTATAGCATTTTCCCTTATATGGTAAACCCTTCCATCTGTCATGAAATATAACAAGATGTGTTCTTTCAAGAAGGTATGGTAGACCATCTGTACAGATTCTAGTTGATTCAATCTTTCAGGAGTTGCTCCAACACCTGGTTCACTTAAGGAAGTTGGATAATTGGTTGTGTTCTGCACTCTTCTTTCATCAGCACTACCCAATCCAGATTTATCTCTTGCTTCCTTTCTAGTAACCACTCTTGCTTCAAAACCACTTGCTGCAGTCTTCAAAGGTTGAGTCTGTTTGGCTTTAGTGAATCCTGGTAGGAGTAATTTTGAGGATTTAACATGAGCAATGTCAGAGGTTTCCTTTGACTTATCTTCTGATATCAAGTCAACTTGAGCTATATCAGAGGTTGCTTGCTTCATTGTTATATCAGAACTAACTATATCTTGACTCTGAACAACTTGAGCCATGTCAGAGGTTGTTTTAGAAATCTTCCTTGAAGTCAGAGTAAGATCAGCATCTTCAACAGAAATTTCTTCATCCATGGGAGGCACATAAACCTTTACAGGTTCACCAACTTTTTCTTTTCCCTTGGACCTTGGATCTATCTGCAATTGTGATTTGGCCTTGGTTGCCACATGATTTGTCCTTTCTTTTATCACAATGCCTTTAGCCGTAGGAAGTTTCTTTTTAACAACAGAAGCTTCAGATTTGGAGTTGACCTTTTCTAACTTAAGCCTAGCTTCTTCTTCCATTAGACTCTCAAAGTCCATTCCTGGATTTTCTTTTAGAAATAACTGTCTTGAAATTTCTTCATCAAGATCCAAAAGCTCATCAGAACTTATCATTTTACCAGTATCAGAAGTTATTCTTCTCCCGGTATCAGAACTTGTTCTATGACTTGTAGTTCCAGCTCTACTTGATGAGAGACCTCCACCTTGACCACGACCTCCACCCATTCCAGAGTTTCCTGGGTCATTACCATCATCCTTTTTCTTCAATGTCTTATCAGATTTGCATTTGGACTTAATTACTTTCTCCCCCTTTTTGGCATCAGCAGGTAAAAGAAGAGAGAGAAGCAATTCCACTGAGGATTGGATCTCATTGAGTTGAGATTGTTGAGAAGCTTGATTTTTCAAAATTTCATCAATATGAGACTGTTGCTTCTCTTGGGTTTTCTCAATGTTGGTAATTTGGTCAAAGGAAGGTTTGAAAAACCTTTTCTTGTCCAGCTTGACAAGTGTATCTTGTTGCATTAAGGATTCTTGAATCTTGTCCACCTTGGCCTGAGTTACAGACTGTTGACCTTGAAGGTGCCTTGTAGTAAGTGCAGTAACTCTTAGCTGTGTCTTGAAATCTTCATTGACTAATAACTCATCAGCCTTTGCCAAATGATCAGAAAGAATCTTTTCAGAAGGAACAAAGGTAACTGTGTTCCACTCCTTAGTCCACTCCTGTCCTCTAGGAGTTTCACTCCAAGGTACTGGTGCTTCCCCTGTAACAAACTTCTTGACTATCTTAGCTTTATGAACAGTTTGTTGTGGTGCATGTCCTGATGGACCAGCTGCATCAGCATTTACATTTGTAGCAGCATTACTAGTAGCATCAACATTTGCAGCATCAGAACTTACAGAGTCATCAGCTTCAGCATCTTCTGATACAAGAACAGTATGAGAAGCGATGGAGACTTCAACATCATCCTCTAAGTGCTGATCTGCTTCCAAGTTCTGATCAACACCCATATTCTGATGCTCACCTATAGTCTGATCTTCAATGTCTAGATGCAGAGAAGGTGTTGTAGGCAATTCTGGAGTAACATCAGCATCAGGAATTGGTGTTGTTGATGGATTGATTTGAGCTGGTGGAGCTTCTAAGTAGAGAACCTCTGGCACAATTAGGTTGTGAATATCAATCTCAGCACTTGTGCCTGGGTCTGTAGTAGATATTGGTTCACTTACAGGAGACACAGGTGGTGTAGATACTTTACCTTGAGCAGTTTCCTGAGTTGGTGACAATGGAGGTGTAGATGCAGTAGCTTCAGCAAATTCTGGCTACTTTGAGATCAGAAATTCCTAATCTCCTTCCTTAGCTGCTGCTTCCTCATCCTCTGAAACTGGCTTGGCCCTGTCCCTGTGTGCTCTCTGTTTCTTGTATCTCTTTGAAGGTGGAGATACATTGGGAGTTTCATCAGATTACATCCTTCTAAGCCTTTTGAGAAGCTTAGAACCCCCAATTCCAATATCCTTCTGAGAAGAGACCTTCTCAGCTTCTTTGACAACAGGTTCTGATATAGGAACATGTTCCTCACTGTCTGATTCATCTCTCAGAACAATCCTCCTTCTCTTCTGTTGTGTCTGAGGTACAGTCTTTGTCCTCTTGGGCTTTGAAGATGAAGGCCTCACAGTATGTGTTGATGATGAAGGTTGAGATATCTGTGAAGGTTTGAAATATGTTCTGATGGAGGGTTGAGTTGGTTGAGGTGTATGTGTGTTGTGTTCTGATGGTTGTTGTGGTATCTGGGATGTGCTAGTGGGTTGAACATCAGGGTAAACAGATCTGTAGGTGTGAGGATCAGCATTTACCAGGATCTGTTTTACAGACTGAGGTATCTGTAAGGGTTTAACCACCTTTTTCTTAAGGTCAGTATTTACCAAGTCATTAAAAGCTCGTTTTGCAAGCTTAAAGGGTGGAATGAAATCAATGGTAGGTTGGGGTTCATCAGCACAACAAAAGTTATATATAAGCTGATAGAATCTAGCAAAGTACACTATATTCCTATCTTCTGTCATCCTATCCCCTATAAAACCTAGCACAACACTTGCAAAATCAAAGTGAGTTTGGTGAATAATAGCATACCCGATGTGCTGACTCATAATTGGAATGGCATCAAAGTTGGAACACTTATTGGCGAATGCCTTAGTGATGCAGTCGAAGAAAAAACTCCATTCCTTCTTGATATGTGCCCTTTTCAACTGTCCAAGCTTGGCCAAACTCTTCTCATAACCCAAATTGGCCATGAGCTGCTATAGAACAGGTTCCTCCGCTATTGAGAAAATGCAGCCTTCTGGTAAGTGGAGAGCTTTACGAACTGCTCCAGGAGTTACCACATACTCAACATCATTTACTTCAAAAATAATGCTTGGAGTACCAGTAGCACCACCATTATCAAAATGCCCAGTCCGCCAGAACGTCAGAACTTGTTGGCTTAAAATGACTTGAGGTTGGGTCAACGTATACCCAATCTCACTATGTGCTAGAAGATCTTACACAAAGTGCAAATCAGATGGAGCTTCAGCCTTGTTCAAGATTGCAGCATAGTTGTTGGGTACAAACTTGGCTCCATCTATAATCAAATCCTTAGGTGCCATGAGAAAAATTGAGAAATTAGGTTGCCTGTAAGGTGTTTGATAAAATGTCTGTATGAAAAAGCGTCAGGAGATGAGAGAGAATAAAATTAAAGAGAGAGAAAGATAAAATATGAAAGTAAATAAAAGAGTTTACAATCTTTTCTCTCTTTTACTTATACACGGTAGAAAAAGTAACCGTTGGTACACCTGTCAGACATGCAGCAGTAAAAGATAATTAATGGGCACGGGAATTCAGTAATCATTACTTATCACATGCAGTTTTTCAAGGAAAAACCCTTTCACTTACCAAGTAATCCCATTTATCAAGGTAGTTCAGTTGTATTTTAAAATTTAAAACCGTTCCCACTTAATAAATTATTTTCACTGCGAGACCAATATTCTGTAAAAATATGACCAATGTGAGAATGACCATTAAGAAACCAAGTAAACAAATACCGCCACATCAGAATCAGAACTTGATTTGTATCAGAGCTAAAAAGATCATCAGAATATGGTTAATATCAAGATTTTAAAAAAAATTTATCAGAATATCAAATGACTTAGAGATAAAATCTTGCATAAATATAAAATTTCATTAATATATTGAGCAAATACATTTCATGAAATTTAAATTACATGCTGAAAAGTACAAGATTGTCCTAAGCTACAAATCCTAACATCAACAGCTTTTGTCCTAAGCTAAGAAGCCTGACAAAGCTGACGATGAAGAGAAATAGGGAGCAGAAATTATTTCTTCTTCCTACTCTCAACAAAAAGAACAGCGAGACGAATGATTTGCTCCTGCTGTCGGAGATGACGGAGATGTAGATCTCTTTGGACTGTCAACAGGTCATGTTTAATGATCTCTGGAAATTGAATCCAGAGATTATGAGGAATTTTGTTGATATGGTATGGAGTTGGAATTCCGTTTTGGAAAATATGTACAGTCTCAGTGCCATAATTGTAAAACCAGCCAAA
Source organism: Apium graveolens (assembly GCF_009905375.1). Lineage (NCBI taxonomy): Eukaryota > Viridiplantae > Streptophyta > Magnoliopsida > Apiales > Apiaceae > Apium > Apium graveolens. Next base: position 93,565,636 of record NC_133655.1, on the reverse strand, counting down.
CTCAGCCATTTGTGGTGATAAGAATAAGAAGAGAGTGAGTTTGTGAGAAAATGAGAGATGTGCTGGCTGGAATGAAGTGTTGGTTTAAATAGGCAATAGAATGCCAAGAGACGCAAAGAAAATTGAATGGTTACTGGTATAAATAATTCTACCTCGTCTCCCTAGACTGAGGAGAATAATAACAGCCATTGGAAGTGTAAAACAGGATTTAATGTGCACATGAAACAAGTAAAAATTACTGTGCATAGACGTGTACCACTAACCCAAATTATATTGACTGTTAATATCTCACCCAAACATATTCTGATTTTAAATGAGACTGGTTCAGATTTTAACCATAAATAAGTCAAGTAAAGAATCAGAGTTTAATATCATAACTTAGACTTATATCAGAACTTATCAATCATCAGAACATGATTTCTTAACTCGAAAAATGAATGCCTATTTCTGTAATTCTTCACACAAATTCTGATTTCATTTCTTCAGAACTTAATCATCAGAAATTCCATCATAACTTGTCCTCAGAATTTATGTAACAGACACTTAAACATTCATCTAAAACACCATTTATCACCACAGTAATTTTCATCATTCATATGGAGTGTATGTGTGTGCTGTAAGCTAAATATCAGATAAAGATTAAAGTCTGATTCACTTCAGTACATCTTAGAAATAAGGCATAACTAAGAACTTTGCTCAAAATCTGTCATGATTCTGAAGTCTACTTTAGAATGAGTTCATGCATGAGTCCACCTCAACTGTTTTGTGCTCATTTTACGCATCTTTTGAAATTCCATTTTATAGTGGCTTCTCAGTGTAAGTGAGTCACGACTGCTTATCAGAATTTATGCTAATATCAGAGTATTTCTCCAGTAATCATAGAGGGTGAAAAGTCACCAAGAAAAATATTTATTTTTGTTTTTCTGATGCATATTACTTAATACCAGCAATGCACTTGGGTCTTCCCTTTCATAGTTTTTACTCTAGATCTCAAAGGAGTACGTGATTTTTATTTCTTTTTCTTTTCCTTTTCTTTTGATAAGTGAGGCTTATCAGCACTTAGTACATTCACCAGATTTACTAACATCAGAACTTAACAGATAAGAAGCATTATTCTAGTTTTTGACTTAGTAATAAGATAGACAAAGTAAACTTAACTAAGCTCAATATCAGAATTTGCTTGTGTCAATAGATTTCCACATAAACAATTACTTCAAACATGGGATTCGTTAGTATATTAAAGACTACTAGTTCAGCATCTAGTATAGTTATCCTCATTGGATTGAATAATCACAGAAACATTCATATCACTATTAGAGTTTAGAAATTCACATCAGACAACATTCAGTACTTAAGCAATTTTCAATTAAGCATAGAATACACAAAGATAGTAATATCTGTAAATACTGATCATAAAATCTGATGCATCAGAACAAAAACTAAGCAGATTTAGAGAAAGAACCTGAAACATTCCAAGTTCATTTACCAATCTTGTAAAAGTAGCTTCACACAGTGGTTTTGTGAAGATATCTGCTAGTTGTTGATCTGTTGGAACAAAGTGCAATTCCACTGTACCTTTATCCACATGTTCCCTTATGAAGTGGTACCTTATGCTGATGTGCTTTGTCATTGAGTGTTGAACTGTATTACCTGTCATAGCAATAGCACTTTGATTATCACAGTAAATAGGGATTTTAAAATATGTTAACCCATAATCCAGTAACTGATTCTTCATCCAAAGAATCTTTGCACAACAGCTTCCTGCAGCAATGTACTATGCTTCTGCAGTTGAAGTGGAAATTGACTTTTGTTTCTTGCTAAACCAAGAAACCAATCTGCTTCCAAGAAATTGGCAGCTTCCACTTGTGTTTTTCCTGTCAATTTTGCAACCTGCAAAATCTGCATCTGAGTAACCTATTAGTTTAAAGTCTGATTCTCTAGGATACCATAATCCTAGATCAGCTATTCCCTTAAGATACTTGAAAATTCTTTTCACAGCTGTTAAGTGAGGTTCTCTTGGATCTGCTTGAAATCTTGCACAAAGACAGGTAGCATACATGATATCAGGTCTACTAGCAGTTAGATAGAGTAGAGAGCCAATCATACCTCTGTAATCAGTAATATCTACTGATTTACCAGTATCCTTATCCAATTTTGTTGCAGTGGCCATGGGAGTGGATGCACTTGAACAATCTTGCATTCCAAATTTCTTCAGCAAATTTCTGGTGTACTTGGTTTGACAAATAAAAGTGCTATCTTCATTATGCTTGACTTGAAGGCCCAAAAAATAGCTAAGTTCCCCCATCATACTCATTTGATATCTTGACTGCATCAGTTTGGAAAACTTCTTGCAAAGTCTGTTATTTGTAGAACCAAAGATGATATCATCAACATATATCTGAACCAAAAGTAAGTCCTTTCCATGGTTGAGGTAGAACAGTGTTTTGTCAATAGTTCCTCTGTTAAATCCACTTTCTAGAAGAAACTGAGCTAAAGTCTCATACCATGCTCTTGGAGCTTGCTTAAGGCCATAAAGTGCTTTATCAAGCCTGTAGACATGATTTGGAAATTTGGAATCTACAAAGCCTGGAGGTTGTCTAACATATACTTCCTCTTCCAACTCTCCATTGAGAAAAGCACTTTTCACGTCCATTTGAAAGACAGTAAACTTTTTGTGAGCAGCATAAGCCAAAAATATCCTTATGGCTTCCAATCTAGCATTTGGTGCAAATGTTCCATCATAATCAATTACCTCCTGTTGCGAATATCCTTTTGCAACCAACCTTGCTTTATTCCTTGTAATTATGCCATCACTATCAATTTTGTTTCTGAACACCCACTTTGTACCAACAACAGATCTATTCTCTAGTCTTGGCACTAGGGTCCAGACTTTGTTTCTTTCAAATTCATTTAACTCTTCCTGCATTGCTTGCACCCAATCAGCATCTTAAAGAGCTTCTTCCACTTTCTTTGGTTCAGTCTGAGAAAGAAAAGAATTATATAGACATTCACTTGAAGTAGCTGTTCTAGTTCTGACACCTGCATCAGGATTTCTAATTATTAAGTCAGGTGTATGTGATTTAGTCCACTTCCTTGCAGATGGAAGGTTTTCTCTAGAACTGGATGCTCCCCCATGATCCATGCTATCTTCATCAACATTTTTCGATGCTCCCCCTGAAACTATGCTTTCTGAGTTGGATCCTTCAGAAATTGAGTTTTCAGAATTATCAGAACTTGGCTTATCAGATTTTGATGAATCATAACTTGAAGAGCCAGTTGTATGTTCTGATGCCTCTTGAGATGTGGTTGTATCTTCAGTATGCTCCCCCTACACAGGTGCATCTTTCTTTGGCGTAGTCACCACAGTTTCAATAACATCAGAGTTTAATCCATCAGAGTTTGCAGTATCAGGATTTAGACTGTCAGGATTTTCAGTATCAGAATTTAAGTCTTCATTTTCAAATCTCAGCTGATCATGATCATTGAAATCTTCTAGTCCAGTAATCTTCTTATCATCAAAGGATACATTGATAGATTCCATGACAACCCTTGTTCTTAAATTATAGACTCTGAAGGCTTTTTTGGAAAGTGGATACCCAACAAAAATTCCTTCATCAGCTTTTAAATCAAATTTGGATAGCTGTTCAGGGTGAGTCTTAAGAACAAAACACTTGCATCCAAATACATGAAAATACTTTAGATTTGGCTTCTTTTTCTTCACCATCTCATATGGTGTCTTTCCATGCTTGTTAACGAGTGTAGCATTCTTAGTAAAACAAGCAGTCTGCACAACTTCAGCCCAAAAATAGGTTGGTAGCTTTGCTTCATCAAGCATAGTTCGTGCAACTTCAATGAGAGTTCTATTCTTTCTTTCAACAACTCCATTTTGCTGTGAAGTTCCAGGAGCAGAAAATTCCTGCTTGATTCCATGGTCTTTGCAGAACTCTTCCATAATCAAATTCTTGAACTCAGTACCATTATCACTTCTTATTATCTTCACAGAATCTTTGACCAATTTATCCAGTTGCTTGACATGATCAATCAAGATAGATGCAGTTTCACTTTTTGTGTGCAAGAAATACACCCATGTGTATCTGGTGAACTCATCCACTATGACCATAACATATTTCTTCTTTGCAATAGACATGACATTCACTGGACTAAATAGATCAACATGTAGTAGGTGATAAGGCTCAAGAATTGATGATTCAGTCTTGCTCTTGAATGAAGATTTTCTTTATTTAGCCTTCTGACATGAATCACAAAGGCCATTAGGAGCAAATACTGATTTTGGCAGTCCTCTCACAAGATCTTTCTTGACTAGTTTATTTATATTGTTGAAATTTAAATGAGAGAGTTTCTTGTGCCAATTCCAGCTTTCTTCAATTGATGCTCTACTCATCAGACAGATTGCAGAACCATTAGTACTTGTTGAAAGCTTGGCTTCATAAATGTTACCATGCCTGTATCCTTTCAGAACAACTTTGCCTTTAGATTTGCTTACAACTTCACAGTGTTCTTCAAAGAAATCCACATGATAACCTCTGTCACAGATTTGACTAACACTCAGCAGATTGTATTTAAGTCCTGAGACCGGAGCTACTTCCTTAATGATGACATTCCCAAGATTGATATTGCCATATCTCAGTGTTTTTCCAATGTTGCCATCTCCATAAGAAACACTTGGGCCAGCTTTCTCCACAAAGTCTGATAGCAGGGCTTTATTTCCAGTCATATGTCCTGAGCATCCACTGTCCAGAACTAGGATGTTTTTCCTGTTGCCCTGCAATCACAAAGACCACTAATGATTAGTTTTAAGGACCCAGACTTGCTTGGATCATTTGGCCTTATTAAGTTTGTTAACATTTGCAGCGGATTTAACATCAGAGTTTATGTTAACATTTTTCTTATCAGCATTTACACTATCAGACTTTGTATCAGAACTTACACTAGAAGGAACAATGCTAACTTTCTTTAAAGAAGGTTTTATTTGATAATAATCATAGTACAAACTATGATATTCCTTACAAGTATAAATGCCATAAACTACCACAATGAAAATAAGGATTTTGTGGCCTATATCTAACAGACTGACTCTTAACTCCTGACTTTGAAGGTAAGTAGTTTATGTTCTTATTCTTCCTGCAAAAAGAAGCCAGATGGTTAGAACTTCCACAATTATGACATATTTTTCTAGGAGCATTAGGAACAGGCTTATAATCATTGCTTTTATTCACACCTTCCTTTCCATTCCTAATTTTCCTAGGTGACTTTACCTTGTTTACATTCTTAACATCTTTCAGCTTATGCTTAAGCTGCTTCTTTGTCATTAAGCCTACGTTAACTTCAATTGTCTTTTTCTGTTTTAGTTTGTCAGAAGTTAATTCCTCTTTAACTTCTAATTTCTCAGTATCAGACTTTACAACTACAAACTTAACAGGTTTTAGCTTTGGCTTTTGTTTAACAACTATAGGCTTAATTTCTACAGTTCCTTTATCATTCTTATCATCTCCATAACCTAAGCCCTTTTTCCAGTTTCCAGTATCTGAAGTGTCTGTCCAGCTATTCTTCTTTGTGACAAGAGCCTTGCCTTTGTCACTCTTCACTTTCTTGCAATCAGGAGATATGTGGCCTTTCTCACCACAGTTGTAGCATTTGACATTTGTGTAATCTCCTCTGTCAGACTTCCCTCCTTTGCCTTCAGATTTTCTGAAACTCTTCTTATCAGAACTTGCACCTTTCCTGGAAAACCTCTTTCCCTTTCTGAATTTCATGTATACAATCCTTGTGATTCCTTTCACCATAAGAGCACACAGCTTCATCATCTCTTCATCAGCATCCATCTCAGGCAAGCTTTCAGTTTCTGAGTCATCATCACTATCAGAATTTGATGACTCAGTATCAGACTTTGTGATGAGCGCTTTTCCCTTGCCTTTCCTTGAGGTAGCTGCCTTGGGGGATTCTTCTTCAGCCTTAAGAGCAATTGTCCTTGACTTTCCTCCTTTCCTCTTGCTTCTTTGTTCCATCTCAAGTTCATGAGTCTTGAGCATCCTATAAATTTCATCAAGAGTTGTTTCTTCAAGATTATAGTTGTCTCTTATAATTGTTGCCTTCAAATCCCAACTTTCAGGAAGAGCTAACAGGAATTTAAGGTTTGAATCTTCAAGATCATACTCCTTCTCAACCAGTGACAAATCATTCAAGAGTTTGACAAATCTGTCATATAGATCAGTCAATGACTCATTAGGCTTTGAGTCAAAGTGTTCATACTCTTGAGTGAGTATTGTCTTCCTGTTCTTCTTAATCGAATCAGTTCCCTGACACCTTGTCTCCAAGGCATCCCAGGTCCTTCATGGATTCTGTCAAGATATTCAGGATCAGTAGCTTCCAGAAATATAGTCATCCTCACCTTCCATATGGGATATTCAGATGGCTTCAATATGGGAACTCTAATAGCCTCATATCGACTATGGATTTGAGTCTTTGGTGGTTCTTCAGTTTTGATGGGCTTGGTAGGAGTTTCTGCTTTAGACATGATTGTTTTTGGATCTTAAACTGTTTGTGTGTTAACAGATAGGCTCTGATACCACTTGTTAGGTCACACACACTGTAGAAGGGGGTTGAATACAGTGTTTATCAGAATCAAATCGAATTAAAGAACACAAGTACCAGAAAACAAACTTTATTAAACTCTGTTACAATGTAGAACTGTCCTCTCTCAGTGATGAACAAATATCACGAGAGCTGCTAGGATTACAATGAATAATATTCTTGATAATGATAACACTTATAGTGTAAACCCTATGTCTGTGTTTATATACAACACAGTTACAAGATAATCGCTAATTGATATGGAATATAATTCTGCTTCCTAAAATATATCAATCAGATATCTTTTCTTCCAAGTATTCCATTCTTCACAGAATTCCTTCTTCATGCATATCTCTTCTTACGTTTGTCTTGATCTTCTTTCCTTTCAATCAGCCGCCTTCCTTATCTGAAAGTTTCCTTTAAGTCCTGATATTATGTCCTGATAAATATCTCCTGAATCTTAAGTATTGATAACTTAAGTTCTGACTTCAGTATAAGTGTTGATTTTAGTTAAGTACTGATTTGTCCTGTTTAAGTAAGATCTGAAAAACTAAACATAAATCATATTAGACATGACATTATCAAATATATCTAACAGAATTCCTCCTCCAAATCTCCATTCAGAAAAGCACTTTTGACATCCATTTGATAGACCTTGAAATTGGCATGAGCTGCATAGGCTAAAAAAATTCTGATGGCTTCAAGTCTTGCAACAGGAGCAAAAGTTTCATCAAAATATATTCCTTCTTGTTGACAATAGCCCTTAGCAACCAATCTAGCTTTTTCCTGACTACTATGCCATTTTCATCCATCTTGTTTCTGAATACCCATTTGGTGTCAATTGGATTATTTCCTTTAGGCTTGGCTACCAGTTTCCATACTTTATTCCATTCAAATTAGTTTAGCTCCTCCTGCATAGCTAAAATCCAATCAGGATCCAACAAAGCTTCTTCTACCTTCTTTGGTTCTTCCTTAGATAGGAAGCTGCTATATAGACATTCTACTTGAGTTGTTCTCCTTGTTTGAACTCTAGAAGATGCATCACCAATGATGAGCTCAAAGGGGTCATCCTTAGTCCATTTTCTTTGTTGAGGTAGATTAGCTCTAGATGAAGAGGCCTCATTGTTGTCTTGATGTATGACTGAGTTTGATTATTAGAAACTCCCCCTGAGTTTGTGAATCTTTGATTTGAGAAAGAAGAACTTTCTGTAAGTGATCTATTCTGACTTCCAGCTTCTCTTGATGACCCGACGGATGGTGCACTTTGTGTTCCGATGGATGAAGGTGATTGTCTTCCGATGGATAAGGCAGATTATCTCCCGATGTATGAAGCATTTTGCAACTCGACAGATATTGAATTATGTGCTTCATTAGTTATAGATTTTTCTGCATTATCCTTATTCAATGTTTCTTGATCACTTTCATCATCACTGTCATCACTAACCATCTCTACATTATCAAACTTGAGGCTTTCATGAGAATCTTCATCTTGCAGTCCTTCAATCTTTTTATCATCAAACACAACATGTATTGATTCCATAACAATGTTGGTTCTAAGATTGCAGACTCTATATGCTTTTCCCACAGAATATCCAACAAAAATTCCTTTATCTGCTTTAGCATCAAACTTCCCATGTTAATCAGTTTGATTCCTCAAGATAAAACATTTACAGCCAAAGACATGAAGAAAATTTATTATTCTTGAACAATTGGTAGGGTGTCATACACTTTGTTTGATTAATCAAAGAAATATTCTGAGTGTAGCAGGCAGTATTCACAGCTTCAGCCCAAAAATATGTTGGTAACTTTGATTCTTCAAGCATTGTCCTTGCAGCTTCAATAAGAGATCTGTTCTTTCTTTCCACTACTCTATTTTATTATGGAGTTCTTGGTGCATAAAACTCATGCATTATCCCATTCTCTTCACAAAATGATTTTATCACAGAATTCTTGAACTCAGTTTCATTATCACTCCTGATTCTTCTTAACTTGAAATCAGGATGATTGTTGACTTGCCTTATGTGATTGATGATGATATCACTAGCTTCATCTTTGGACTTAAGGAAATATGTCCAAGAGAACTTTGAGAAATCATCTACAATTACTAGGAAAAATCTTTTCCTTAAAATGGACAACACATTGACTGGTCCAAATAAATCCATGTGTAGCAATTGCAAAGGTTCTTCAATAATTGAATTAAGCTTCTTTCTGAATGATGCTTTAATCTGCCTTCCGTTTTGGAAGGCATCATACAATCCATCCTTAGAAAACTCCACTTGAGGAATGCTTCTAACAAGTTCTTTTTTGACAAGTTCATTCATGGTCTTGAAGTTTAGATGGGATAGCTTCTTGTGCCATAGCCAACTTTCATCTTGACTTGCTTTACTGAGAAGACAAGTGACAGATTCTGCATTAGATGACTTGAAGTCAGCTAGATACACATTTTCTTTTCTCACTCCAGTGAGAACCACTTTGTTGCTTCTTTTGTTTGTCACAACATAGGCTTCTGAATTGAAGGTTACTAAATTGCCCTTATCACAAAGCTGGCTGATACTCAACAAATTGTGCTTGAGACCATCCACCAGGGCAACCTCTTCAGATAAAATTGTCTTTTAAAATCAAGCCATATCCCACAGTATAACCCTTGCTGTCATCTCCAAAAGTAATACTTGGGCCAGCTCTCTCCTTGAACTCTGTGAGCAGGGTAGAATCTCCAGTCATGTGCCTTAAACATCCACTATCTAGGTACCAAAGATTCATTTTATTTCTCTGCACACATCAAAACCAAATCAAGTTTATTTTGGTACCCAAGTTTCCTTGGGTCCCGCCTTGTTAGCTTTCTTCTTTGGTTTCTTAGGTTTGATCTCATTTGACTTGGGAATTTCTGATTCATCCTTAGTCATTTGAGTTGGACCTTTGAAACCAGTCATTTGAATATAATTATTATGCATATTTTGATTAACAAGAAAAGGCATGTTGTTTGCAAACATGTTATTCCAGTAAGGCATGCTAAATGGCATTTGTGGCATACTAAATACAACATAATAAGGATTAGGTGCAAATGGCATATTAGCAAATTGTGCATTCGTATTCTGAGCAGACATAGCATTTATAGGCATATAAGACATGACATTCATGTTGGGAAAAGAAGAGGGTACATATATATGAGTAGGCATGGCAAGTTTGCAATTAACAGACAAATGATTAACACTACCATAGTTAACACAAATTTTTCTTGGAGCATACTTATCAGGTGTGTAGTTGTTATGTTTGTCAATCCCTACTTTCCCATTTCTATTATTTTTCTTTTTAGTTTCTGTTTTAACCTCAATCTTTTCTAATCTATCATTCAATTGCTTGATGGATAAATGACCAACATTAACTTTCTTCTCCTTCATCACTTGACTTGATTCTCCTGAAATAAAGTTTTGGAAACTGATCCATATTTTTCATTTAACTTGGCAAGTTTAGCTTTGCTCACTGGTTTGCTCACAGGCGACGAATGTGGCTCTTTGTTACTCGACGAATTATCCTTTTGATTATCCGACAGATAATTCTCATCATCCGTTGAGTCCACATCTGTTAGCAATCCTTCAACCAGATTGGATTCCAGCTTCTCCTTACTCTTTTTCCAGGCTGCATCACAAAAGAACTCAATATCTTGAACTTTAGTGATTTGAGCATGGACATCTCTGGATGATTTCCATGCTTTAATCACTTCCTGTTCTCGTTCAAGATGCGTCTTTAAAATCTCTTCTTTCTTCAAAGACTTAGTCAATTCATCCTTACCAATCTTACACTCAATTTTCAATTTTTCAAATTCAATAAACTAAGACTCTAGCACATTATTCCTTTCACTTAAAAAACAAATTGTTTTCTTTAGTTTTAGCATTTTCCTTAGTGAGGGACTTAAGTGTAACACACAAGTGATATAATTCTGTAGACATGTCATTGATTGTATCATTACACTCAGCTTTTGATAAATGTGCTAGGTTAGTGGTGATTACCTGATTACTTGAAGAACTTGTTTCTATTTCATCAGACTTGGCCATCAGGGCTAGATTGACATAGCTTACATCCTCATCTTCATCCTTTTGCTTGAGCAACTCAAAATATTTCTATTTGTAATTAATAGGCTCAAACTTCTTTTTGCTGGAATCTGACTTTCTACACTCACTGGCAAAATGCCCTGCCAAGCCACATTTGAAATATTTGAATTTGGATTTATCCACCATGTTTCTACTTGGCTTGGCTGCTCCAAAGTTCTTTTTGAACTTGAGCTTGGAAAATCTTCTGGAAAGGAATGCTAAATGCTCATCAATATCATCCATGCCATCTTGGCTCAAATGATCTTCATTTTCAGCTACCAGCCCTTTGCCCTTCTTCTCACAGACCTTTGAAATAGACTCAACAACTTCTACCTTCATCTCTTTCTCTTTCTCTAACTCAGCAACCGGTGCTATTGACCCTCGTTTATTCCTTCCTTTCTCCATCCTCTCATCTTGATCTATTTCAAGCTCATAAGTCTCAGGATGCCATACAGTCTCTCTAAGGTAAACTCCTTGTTATTCTGAGAATTTCTCAATGAGACTATCATTGGTTTCCACTCCTTTGGAAGAGATCTAAGGAACTTGAGGTTAAAGTCTTTTATCTGATAGACTCTTCCATGGAACTTCAGAGCATTTAGTAGTTTTTGAAACCTACTAAAGATATCAGTGATAGGCTCACTATCTTCACAATGGAAATGCTCATATTGCTGAATTAGTAGCTGCATCTTATTCTCCCTTACTTGCTCAATACCATCCCAAATAATCTGGATAGTGTCCCAAATCTCCTTGGCTGTTTTGCAGTTAATGATGTTGTCAAACATATCACCATCAACTCCATTAAATAATATATTCATGGACTTCTTGTCTTTCCTGACTTGCTCAATATCAGGATCTGACAATTCATGCCTAGGCTTGGTAACAGATGGTTCATTGCCTGTTGCAGCTCTCATTGGTACATGAGGACCTGGCAAACCATTTCAAAGCTGGACCTGATAATGTAGAACCAAAGCTGGACCTGACAACGTAGAACCAAAACCTTTGCACATGGGATTATCTTCATAAGTTAGCTCTGAAAAGAGTCATTTATCTTATCTATAAGCATTTAAGTAACCCAACACCGTTATAACTATGAATGTTCTTGATTTAAGCCATGTTTGTGTGTGCTCTATGTTTTAAGCCACGTTTGTGTGTGCTCGGAGTTAGATTTGCTTGATTACAAACCCAGATTCGATTCACTCTTGAATACTCAGTTGATAGCTTAAACACATATTTAGTTGTTCTATGATTTTATTGACCCCACAACTTGATTGCTATTTCCGGTATATTGATTGATTAGCGAAAGCAACCATAGATCTATTTTAAAATCTTGTAATCTGGTGTTAGTTGTTACCTGCAAAACCTATTTCTCATACAATCTTGTTATTTGCAAATCTGTACTCTTGCATTTCGATTTTCTGAAACCATGGATAGAGGAGGTAAAGCCCCAGCTGGAAGACCTTTTGTGAGCACGCAGAGAAAGGTTCAGGATCTGAATCAGGACCCGGATCCAAACCAGGTACTCCCCAAAGATCAACCACCTGAAACCCAGACCTTGGAAGGATAGTCTCACCCACTGATGCCTGATCTCTCATTGAGTTTAATCAGTACAAGTATGCCAATTTTTCGATTGGTGCCGAACACATTGCCAGTATGACCAGCAACGCTTTGGCGGAAGCCATCCGACTCTTTCGGAAAAAATATATCTGGCCCAGGAAAAAGCTTAATAGGCGGAAGAATCCGAGGGGTCCAAGAGCTCTAACCAACCCCGTGGCTCAGTTTTGGACCGAATTGGAGATCAAGGAAAGAAAGCCCAGAAAGCTTAAAGCAAAGAAAGAGACACCAAAACATCCAGGCAAAAAAAGTTGGAAGAGAAAAAAGAGTTTATCCAAAGAGAAGATGAGGCAAAGCTTGAGCTCAAAGTTCAGAAAATGATGCAACTGAAGGAAGAAAAGTTACTGGTTAAGGCCAAGACCAAGAGAATCCGGAGAGATCCAACCCCAGAAGTTATTTTTGATGAAGATGACAAGCAGCAAAACCTCAAGGATATGATCAACGAAATCCAGCGAAAGATGGGGAAGGACTCGGGGCTAGAGTTGGGGGAAAGCTTGACCCCTTTCAGCTATTCTTTGGTGGCCATACCATTAAATATGGGTCTCAAGCACTACAATTTTAAAGCATTTGATGGGATGAGAGACCCAGAAGAGTACCTCAATTACTTTGAGTAGATAGCTCGGATATACTACCATAATAACTTGACCAAATCCAGGTTCTTCGCATCCACTCTCAAGGGGGCCCAAAGATGGTTTAGCCAGATCCCCTTTCGAACCATCCATAGCTGGAAAGAGTATAAAGAATCTTTCCTCAAGGGATTTCAGGCCAACAAGACTCATGAGCTACACATGTGCCACCTGAAAATAATTTGGTAGTATGACAATGAGCCCCTCTCGGCTTACATAAGCATTTTTAGGAAGCAAACAACAAAATTCCAACTTGGATCAAAGGGAGACATTGAGCATCTTCCGGAGGAACTTGCACCTGGAGCATAACGAGAGGTATGTGGTAGACCTAATCAACAAGGAGCCCGAGAGCCTGGCCACAACCTATGCCATTGCCGTCAGGTTCATCAAAGAGGCGGATGTGCTCCAAGCCATGAGAATGACCGATCAAAAGGGGGTTATCATCAGAATAAAAAATTCAAACAGATCCAGCAAACCAACTATGTCTAAAACACTCATATCTCCCAAGGGCTCGGACCCTGGACTGATCTAAGAGCGACGCTGCACCAACTAGACCAACAAGGGAGCTAAGACCAGAGCTAGATTGTACTCCACTTAACCAGACACGGGCCAAAATATTGAAGGACATTAAAGACAAACCATTATATTACCCTCCCAAGCCAATGCAAACTCCCCAAAAATCCGGCCCTACAATCGACGGTGTGATTATCATGAAACACATGGGCACAAGACGAAGAATTATCTCTCTCTTAAGTACTTTATCGAGGTCCAAATAAAGAAAGGGAACTTGGGTCAATACATATCCCGAGACACTAATGAAAAGGGAGAAGGACCAAGGAAGAACAAAAATATGGTGAATGTGGTCATGAGAGGCTCTCATTCCCCTCTCCGCAACCCGAACAGAGGGGATGAAGTCCTGTCTATTCAGTCCTTCCCCGAGATGATCATTTCCTTCAGCAACAAAGACTATAAGGGGGCCAATCCCAATCACAACAAAGCCCTAATAGTAACTCTTGATATCTTCGATAACAAAGTCAGAAGGATGCTGATTGACAACGGCTCCTCGGTCAATATTCTGTTTTAACATACTGTGGATCGCATGCAACTGGGGAGTGTGCGCTCCAATGAATGCCGGGAGGATCCACTCTATGGGTTCGGGAATAACTTGGTCCCCATCTAAGGAATCATATATCTGCCCGTTCTATTCATAACAGCTCCCAACCAAGTTACTCATGTCATCAAGTTCTATATGATCTATACCCCTTCCTCCTACAACAGAATAATTGGTCACCCGGCTCTAACCAGGATGCAAGCAATACCTTCTATCTCCCATCTAAAGATCAAGTTCCCAACCCCGACAGGAGTTGGAAAAGTAAATGGAGATTATGAGATCGTGAAAAGGTGTTATAGCCAGGCCCTAGTCATGGACAAAACTCACCAAGATAACAAAAGGAAAGCTACAGTTCTCTGAAAGTAACAAAGTTACCAAAAACTACTGTCCTCGCTCAAAGGAAGGATCCGGGAAAGAGGTCCAAATTATTGAATTCATCCTGAACCCGGGAGCAACCAAACTAGGTACAGAAGAACTTGAGCTAATCAACCAAGTCATGGCAGTAACTGAATCCAACCCGTCCCCGGACCAGAGCAGTCATGTCATGCAATCAACCAAACTCGGGACCAAAGTCTATAAAAAAAATCAACCAAAAGAGAGCTGAGGCCCAGGATCAAGGCTATATGAAAAAGAATGTTGAGGCCTGAATCCAGCAGTTGGTCCCCAGCCAGGACCAAACGAAAGTTGAGGTCGCAGTCGAAATAGAAACAATCATTGTTGATCAAAGCAACCCGGCCAAGAAAGTCAAGATAGGGTCAGGACTAGAGACGATTTTCAAAGAAGAACTGATATAACTAATCAAGGAGTATGCAAGTGTTTTTTTTGAAGCCCTAAAGATATTCCAGGGTTACATGAATCTGTGGCCATGCATAATTTAGATGTAAATCCGGACAAAAAGCCATTGAAGCATAAAAGAAGGAACTTTGCCCGGGGGAACCCCTCTACATCTACCTTTCTTCCGGGGCCCTAGCAGTTGGAGAAACTCTGATTCAGAAGGAAACTGGATAAAAAAGCTGGTCTATTATGTACGCTAAGTTAAAGATCTAGATTCCGTATCGATAGGGATCTAAGAAGTGAATTTGAAGATTGGAAAATATTTACAAAGTGATATGTACCAACAATCAAAATATGAGTGTTGAGTAAGATTGAATCTGTATGTATAACTCAACAATACTGGTTTGGATAACTTAACATAGAACAAAGGACTTTGAAATAATCTATATTCCACTAGAATCAGTACAGATTTTTTATTGGGCATATACACGATGATTTTGGTAGCTACAGTGAGGAAGACATCAATAATGATCCGTATAAAATTCATTAACATGTTCAAGAAATGGAGGAATAAAGTTGGAGTCATTCGAAGTAGTTATCAGAATCAGTTTGAAGACCTCAAGGATTCCATGTGAAGTTGATTATATTTGGTAGAAGACTTGATAATGATTTGAGAGATTATAATACGAAGGCCTAAGAGCGGAACTAGTTACCTGTGAACCCGACCATTGCACTAGGTGTCAGTGATTCGTGAAAAGAAACTAAGTACTATCATTAGGAAGATTGTTAAGTGAGGATTCATATATGAATATACAGGTTTATGATTTATATGAATACTTAAGAGAGAAGACTTGGAGATATAAAAGACTACAGCTCAAAGGGTACAAGAAGTATTACAAGGGACTTTAAATTAAACAAAGAAATGGCGTACACGAGTTGGTAGTCTTGAATTTCCTCGCGGGACCCGCATGATTGAAAGAAAATCAAAGATACGTACTTGAATTATCAAGTATTAGTATACGATTTAATTTGAATTAAATGAATCATGTTTCTTCCTAGTGGGCCCATTAAATACAACCAAAAGAATAAAAAGAAAGCAAATGCTCACTTGGTGGGACCCGCTAGTATATGATTTACTTTGATTTACTTGGGATCTTTTCTAATTCTATCGCAACTTAGAAATGGTTTTGAAAAAAAGAGTACCTATGTGACTGTGGGGCCCAAGTGAACATCCAAGGTTTCCAAGTTGTACCCCTTCCTGTTCTAGTCGCAACTAACTTAAATCATAAAAGAATTCAGCCATACAAGGGTACCTTGCGCAACTTAGAATGAAATGTAAAAGAATCCTCGCCTATGTGCTACTATGGCCCACGAATTAACATTTCTAAGCTTCCAAGGGAGTTGTATGCGCAAGTCACTTGAATTCTCTAAGGTATGCCTTGTTTTCTTCTTCCAATCGCAAGTAAAGATGAAAAATGGATGTGGGGTCGCAACTTAGTAAAAAACTAAGTAAAGAAATGCTAAAAGTAAAAGTTATTTGCAAACAAAGTACAAAGCATTGCTTCTAGTCACCACACACTTGTTTAATGTAGAATTCAAGTAAAAAAGTCCCCTAGCAGCCTTGGAATCGCAAGTAAGGTATATAAGATACCTTGGAGTCACAACTTACTCTTTTGTTAAGGAAAAGATTAATTTCAAGGCCTAGTATGCGCAAGGAAAAGCTCCCAGGGACGCAAGTTGGCCTATTTGCAAGTTGTCATGTTCAAATATATGGATATAAAGAAGTTACATGCCCCTTTATCTCTCTATTCAATCTACCAGCTATATAATAAAATTAAAAGAAGATTGGAAAAAAACTTCTCAGCAAATATTCAAGCGAAGCTCTGCAGAATTTATATACTTTGAATAAAAGTATAATTACCCAGAAATCTCTATGTCTGTTTATTTTGCTTTCGTAGTTTCATTATGTTAGGTCACACAACACTATAGAAGGGGGTTGAATATAGTGTTTATACAATCAAATCGATTTTAACACAAGTATGTAACAAAGATCAAGTATATTCAAATAAACTCTGTTACAATAGAACTGTTGTTCTCTCTCAGTGATGAACAATATCACTAAGAGCTGCTAGGTTACAATATATAATCTTCTCGATAATGATAACACATATAGTGTAAACCCTAAGCTGTGTTTATATAATACACAGTTATAAGATATCTTCTAATTGATATGTGTCTCCTAAAATATATCAATCAGATATCTTCTACAAGTCTTCTAGTCCTCTAACTCTTCATGCATATCTTCTTTTGTTTTAGTCCAGATCTTCTCCTGTAAATCAGCTGCATTCCTTATCTAAAGTCTTCCCGCACTTAAGTTCTGATATATATCTTCTGACGCCTTAAGTTCTGATATTAAGTTCTGGCTTCAGTAAGTTCTGATTTCAGTAAGTCCTGATAAGTCCTATTGTTAAGTTCTGAAAACTAAACACAAATCAGATTAAATATGACATCTCAAATATATCTAACAATCTCCCCCAACTTGTAAATTATGAAAAATATACAAGTTAATAGATTTGATGATGTCAAAAATATTTAAGTACAAATGCAATAAGAGTTTATTTAGACAATTAACTATAACTTACAGTCCTTGTAGCTTTTACCAATCTCACTGAGTCAATCTGAATCCAAAGTGATTCTTGACAAAGTTTGATATCGGCTTTTCTTTTTTATTCATCAGGACTTGAGCTATTGTAGCTTTGACTTGCTTCAATTCTTCATCTTGACTTCCAATCTGGTAGATTGCAGTCTTTAGTGCTGAGATGTGATTTCTTTCCAAACCATCACCAAGTCTGATCACCCTTGGATGAGAAGAATCTTCATTGTAGCACAGACATTTCTCCTTCAGAATTACTTCAAGTTTAGCAGAATCCTTCTTCATTAGAATTTCATTTCCATCATCTTCAACTATATTAGGAATGAATTATGTAACCCTTGAACCAGAAACTCTTGCTTTATCTCTCATGGTCTTCATAATGAAATTTGACCATCTCCTGGTAATATCAGACTTTATCTCTAAAAGATAATGAAAGAATTGAAGTTCTTTCAGAGATTTGTTCAGCACATCTGATTCTGACATTTGATACGTTCTTCCATCTTCAAGAAATAGAATCAGATTTTCTTTGACATTATGCTTATCATGAGCATCCAGTACCACTTGAACAGATATAACCTTATCAATGTGTTTTTATGTAACATCTTCAAGGGCAGTCAATAGAAATGGATCTCTTGTAAGTACTTCAACTCCTATCTTGATCTTGGATTCTTCAGAACCTAGTCCAGCTCTATCTCTTGCTTCTCTGGCTTTCAATCCAACAGTCATAAAATCAGATAGCAGCTGGTTTTTCTTAGGATCAGATGGATTAACATTCTTCCATAGGAGTTTTCTCTTATCAGTAAATGTCAATTTATCCAAATCAACTTGAGCACTGTCAGAGGTTGATGTCTTGATGACTTGATCAGAATTTTCTGTTTCTTATAGCTTGTTGTTCTTCATTCTGAACAACTTGAGCTGTGTCAGAGGTTGTTTTAGATTCTTCAATTATCTTCCTTCTCTTCAGAGTTTGAATAGTTTCATCTACTGCAGCAGAATCATCAAATACTTGAACCAGTTTGCATACATGTTTCATTAGGATTTGAGGAATCTTCATCTCCTGTGGCTTTGTTGGTTCATCAATTTTTCCTTTCCCTTTATCTTTAGAATCAATCTGTGATCTTGTCAATGGCTTTGAAGCCTCAGAATTTGACTTTTCCTTGATCACAATGCCTTTTACCTTAGGCCTTGGAGGTTTCTTTGCATCAGAAGCTTTAGACTTAAAATTTGTCTTCTCAGCTGCAAATCTAGCTTCTTTCTCCTTTAAATTTTTTTAATCTATTCCAGGATTATGTTTGAGAAATAGTCTTCTAGTAATCTCTTCATCAAGTGTCTGAATTTTAGGATCTTTGTAGTAGACAGTAGTCTGCTTTCCCTTGAGCTTCAGAGTTTGTAAAAACTTCTGACAGTCTTGACTTTCAGCTTGAATCAGAACATCAGAATCAGAACTTGCTATCATATTTTGAGCATTTACAGCATCATAACTTGTCTTCTTTTGAGTAGAAGATTTTCTAGCATCAGAAATTAGTTTCCTTGAAGAAACTTTGATGTTATGCCCTTGACCTTGACCCTTGCTAGGGTTTCCCTGGTCATCTTCTTTGTCATCCTTTTTCTTCAGTACTTGAGTATTAGAGCATTTGGACTTAACGACCTTCTCCCCCTTTTTGGCATCATCTGGTAGTAGGAGAGAGAGAAGAAGTTCTACTTAAGATTGAATTTCATTAAGTTGATCTTTCTGAGAAGCTTAATTCTATAGTACCTCAGTAATTTGGGCCTGTTGTTGTTCTTGAATCTTCTCAATAACTTCAACTTTCTCAGAAATAGGTCTGATAAACCTCTTTTTATCTAGCTTGATCTCCATATCCAAACTTTTCAGCTTTTTCCAGAAGTTTGTCAACCTTTTCATGAGTTATAGAGTGTTGACCTTGAAGAGACTTGATACTTAGAGTTGTGACTTTGAGTTGTGTCTTGAAATTAGAATTTGTCATCAGCTCATCAGGTTTGGCAATATGCTCTGTCAGAACTTTTGAGCTTGGAATGAAATCAGATTCATTCCACTTCTTGGTCCACTCCACTCCTCTGTGAGTTTCTTCCCAAATAATAGGAGCAGCTTGTTCAACAAACTTTTCAATCAGTGCCTCCTTTCCAAGAATGGGAGCATTTACTGGAGCACTGTCTCCAGAACTGGAGAGAATCTCATCATCTTCTGAAAGTACTAGTGTGTGTGTGGCTGTTGGAGATTCTGGTACAACTTCATCTTTGTCCATATCCAGAATAGGTGTTGTAGGAATATCAGCATGTAATGGAGAAAGAGGTGTAGTTGTCACTTGTACTGTTGGAGCTTCCAGATATAACACAGTTGGAAATATCAGCCTTTGAAGGTCAATTTCAGGACTTAACCCTGAATCTTCAACTGTAACATTGTCATGAATAGGAGAGACATGAGGTATGATTACTGTATCCTGAACAGTGTCTTCAGCCTGAGTTGGAGGTGGCAAAGATTCAATTACTATTGGCTTTGAGATCAGAGATTTGTGTCCCCTTCCTCAGCTTCATTAGTATCCTCAGATGGAGGTTGTGCCACATGCCTTCCTGCTCTCTGTTTCTTTGATCTCTTGGATAATGAAGGAGTTGCTTGAGTAGCATCAGAACTTGAAGTTCTTTTTCTCTTCAAAATATCAGAACTGTCAGCTTCAATTTCTTTATGAGAAGTTGCCTTGTCAGCTTCAACTGTTACAGGTTCAGATGCATGAACCTGGACTTGCTCATCTTCATCATCAGATTCATCCCTAAGAATCATCCTTCTTCTCCTTGGTGGAGATTTAGGAACATATTTTGCTCTTTTAGGCCTGGAGGATGAAGTTCTGATGGTAGGTACTGATGGTTGAGGTTGAGATGATTAAGCTGGCTGGAAATATGTTCTCATGGTAGGTTGAGTTGGTTGAGGTTGAGAAGTGGTAGGTGGTTGATTAGTTGTAGGTGCTAATGGAGGTTGGGATGGTTGTATATTAGGATATATAGCAGTATAGGTGTTTGGGTCAGAGTTTACTAAGACCTGTTTGACTGACTGAGGAATTTGGAGGGGTCTTAGTGAAAGAGAGGTGTCCTAAGTCCAATCATGTATGAGGATTTAGGAATAACTTTTACGTAATCTGTTTTGATTTCATTGATATTAATAAAAGACTTGTTTTGGTTTTATTGCGGGCTTTATCTATTTAAGTGTTTAAATAAGATATACCATAGTTTAGAGTAAAGCTTTTTATGGATTATGATGAGATCATAATAATGAGACCTAAAAGATGATAACTCTAAACTTAAATATTTCCTGGTCGGAGGATTACTAACTGGTAATTAGTAATCCGCAAAGATCGGTACATACTATGCTTGCTTCATTATGAAGGATGTCTATTCTCATAAATATTTGTGTGGTGACACTATAGCTAGTATGTAGGTGCTTATTATAGAATAAGTTCAGTGAACATGACTCACACAGC
Source organism: Apium graveolens (assembly GCF_009905375.1). Lineage (NCBI taxonomy): Eukaryota > Viridiplantae > Streptophyta > Magnoliopsida > Apiales > Apiaceae > Apium > Apium graveolens. The sequence continues at coordinate 93,544,691 of NC_133655.1, read as the reverse complement.
TGAACAACTGATGGAGTTCACTCACGTGTCAGCAGTTGTTCACATAGTGATAGTTGTACAAGTATCCTTAGACTTGAGGTCATCATAGTCATCTTGTGTACACTGAACTATGCTTTGGTTTAGTTCTTAGTCTCCAGAGATAATTATAAGGGCTCTACTGGGTATAGGAATTTGTACACGAAGATAGTGTATGATCAATAAAGGATCTACCCCTTCCAGTGAAGGAAGAGAATGTTCAATGCTGATCCACTTATGCTAGTTCAGGAATCTCTGGCCAGAGTGAATGAAATTAGAAAGGAGTTTCTAATTTACATTAAATAGAACTAAGCATAGTGAATGGGAAAGCAAATGATTAAATAAGATAGGTTTGACACAAGTTCCATGTCTTGTATTTAATCGTGACATTGCAGGGTGGAAGGAATTAATTGTACGGTAACTATTCACTGAATGGGTTCTTGGTATTCTAAGCAGTGAATTCGTATTATCCGGATAGTCGCGATATGCTGAGAAGTATCCCTCACGATGTAGAATAAATATGATTAATTAATTAATCATATTTAATAAATTAGAGAATTTATATAAATAATGATAAAATAGTTTTATTATTATTTATTTCTACTACCGGCTTAATATTGAACCTACAGGGTCACACCATAAAAGAGAATGATTTAATGGTGGAGGAATTAATTAATAATGGCTGGTAATTATTTATTTGTGAAATAAATAATTAATTAGCAAATTTAATAATTGATTAAATGAGATTTAATTAATTATAAAATTAATTAAGAAAAGTTCTTAATATTATTAATTAAGAATTTAATTTTGGAAATTAAATCAAGTGAGAGAATTATTTTTCTAAAGTGTTTACAAAAGGGATTAATGATTAAAAGGTGTTTTAATTATTAGTTAATTGGTTAATATGAATAATCAATTAAAGGGTTAATAATAATAATATTTTATGGGAATATTTTCAGCTGAAAATTTTGCCTATAAATATACTATTATAAACCCTATTTGCCTAATCCAAAATAAAAAACCCTAATTCTAAAGTAGAACAAGAGGGAGGCAACTAATTCTCTCAACCTCTTCCTCCTCCATCACATTGTACTCTTGGTGGATCCGGTGGAGTGCTTCACACTTGAGGAGCAGCTGCTAGGGATTTCCGTTCATCGTTCTTGGGTCGCTATTAAAGACCTCCATCTTTCCATTAACGTAAAGCTTCTTAAGATAAACATACTCAACTACGAATTAAATATTATTTTTCGCATGGATCCTGCAGAGGGTTTCGATTTTTTTTAAGATTTAAATTTACGTTTTCGTTGCGTTTATGTGCTAAAAACCCTTCACTTAGTACAACCTTCTTATTACCAGTAGATAATAAGTCAGTGAAAGCCCTTTTAGCAAGTTTAAAGGGTTCAATCAACTCACTAGCTAGGCGGGCCTTATCAGAACTACAAAAACTGTAAATAAGTTGGTAAAATCTAGCAAAATATACAGTATTTTTGTCCTCTTGCATCCTATCCCCAATAAATCCTAGCACAACACTAGCATAATCAAAATGAGTTTGATTAATGAGAGCATACCCGATTTGCTGACTCAGGATTGAGATTGTATCAAAGTTGAAGCACTTGTTGGCAAAGGCCTTGGTGATGCAGTCGAAAAAGAAACTCCACTCCCTTCTGATGTGGGGCCTCTTCAATTGTCCCAGCTTGGACAAATATTTTTCACAACCAAGGTTTGCCATCATATGTTGAAGAGCTGGTTCCCTAACTTGTGAACTGTAAACACAGTTTTCTGGAAGATGTAAAGCCTGTCGAACAGTTGACAATGTAACCAAGTGTTCATCTTCCCCTGTTGTAATTATGATGCTTGGGGACCCATTTGCACCACCATCATCATAAACACCACTCCTCCAAAACTCCATCACTTGAGTCCCTGAGAGTGCTTCTGGTTGGGTCAAAGCATACCCAATCTCACTTCGAGATAGAAAATATTGGATGAAGTGAAGTTCTGATGGAGCTTCATCCTTAGAAAGAATAGCCATGTAGTTATTAGGAACAAACTTGGCTCCATCATAAATCAGATCTTTTGGTGCCATTTCTGTAGAGAAATAAGTGAGAAAATGTGTGTTTGCAAAGTGTTTGATAAAATTCCTGTGAAAAAATAGAGCTTTAGAGAATATTAGAAAGAGAGAGAGAATAATAGAGATAAGAAAAGAATTAGAAAGTAGGTAAAAGTTTGTAAAATCTTTTATCTCCCATATATATACTCTCTCTAGTCAACAGCTCCTTTTGGAAGTAAAACAGACACTTTACACCTGTCATCCAGTAAATAGTTAACGCAGTAGTTAGTTGGCACGAGAAATAAACAGTAATTATTGTGCACATGCAGTTGTCAAGGAAAACACGTTTCCCACTAACCAAATGATTATGACTGTTTTTATCTCACTTAAATATATTCTGGTAAAATATGACCATTACTGTAAATATTAAAACTAAGCCAAGTAATTAAATAATGCCACGTAAGCATCAAAGTTTCCATCAGGATTTGCATCAGAACTTGACTATTATCAGAATTTAACGGTCATCAGAATATGGCTTCTGTACTCAAATAGTGAATGTTTGTTTCTGTGATTCTTCATACAAATGCTGACTTGTTTCTTCAGAGTTTAATAATCAGAACTTCCATCAAAACTTGTCCTCAGAATTTATGCAAATAATACTTAACTTTTTGTTAAAAACAACTTAATCACCACAGTAATTTTGCATCATTCATATGGAGTGTGAGTGTGTGCATTTGCAAACGATCAGATAATGATTAAAGTCTGATAAACTTCAGTATATCTTAGAAATAAGGCATAACTAAGAAAAGTGCTAAAAATCTGTCTTTAATTTTGAAGTTTACTACAGAATAAATTTATGCAAGATTTTACCTCAACTGATTGTGCTCATTTTATGCATCTTTTGACATTCTTTTTACAGTGGCTTCTCAGTGTAAGTGAGTCACAACTGCTATCAGAATTTATGCTATATTGTCAGAGTATTTCTTCAGTAATCAGAGAATGTGAAAAGTCACCAAGAAAAATTTATTTGCTTTTCTAATGCATATAACTTAATACGAGCAATACACTTGGGACTTCCCTTTCACATATATACTCTAGATCTCAAAGGAGTACCTGATTTTGATTTTCTTTTCTTTTCTTTTTTTCAGATAAGTGAGGCTTAGCAAGCATGTAGTTCATCCTTAAGATTTACTGATATCAGAATTTGACAGATAAGAAGCAAAAATCTAGTTTGTGACTTAGTAATAAGATACACAAAGTAAATTTGACAAAGCTCAAAATCAGAATTTGCTTGTGTTAATGAATTTCCACATAAACAACTAATTCAAATATGGGATTTCTAGTATGTTAAAGACTACTAGGTCAGCATCTAGCACAGTAATCCTCATTGGATTGAATAGTCACAGAATATTCAAAAAGTAAATAGAATCACATCAGATAACAATCAGTATTTAATATATAAAAATTTAAAGCACAGATTATATGAAGATAAGACAATTTGTAAACACTGATCATAAAGTCTGATGCATGAGAACAAAAACTAAGCAGATTTTGAGAAAGAACCTGAAACCATTCCAAGTTCATTTACCAATCTTGTAAAAGTAGCTTCACATAGTGGTTTGGTGAAGATATCTGCTAGTTGTTGATCTGTTAGAACAAAATACAATTCCAATGTACCTTCCATCACATGTTCCCTTATGAAATGGTACCTATTACTGATGTGCTTTGTCATTGAGTGTTGAACTGGATTACCTGTCATAGCAATACCACTTTGATTATCACAGTAAATGGGTATTTTAGAAAATTCTAACCCATAGTCCAGTAACGGATTCTTCATTCAAAGAATCTTTGCATAATAGCTTCCTGCAACAATATATTCTGCTTCTGCAGTTGATGTGGGAATTGATTTCTGTTTCTTGCTAAACCAAGAAACCAATCTGCCTCCAATAAATTGGCAGCTTTCACTAGTGCTTTTCCTGTCTATTTTGCATCCTGCAAAATCTGCATCTGAGTAACCTATTAGCTTAAAATCTAATTTTGTAGGATACCGCAATCCTAGACCAGCAGTACCCTTGAGGCACTTGAAAATTCTTTTCACAACTATTAGATGAGGTTCTCTTGGATCATCCTGAATTCTTACACAAAGACAGGTAGCATACATTATATGAGGTCTACTTGTAGTTAAATAGAGTAAAAAGCCAATTATACCTCTGTAGTTAGTAATATCTACTAATGATCCAGTATCTTTATCTAACTTGGTTGCAGTGGCCATGGGAGTGGATGCAGTTGAACAGTCTTGCATTCCAAATTTCTTGAGGGTGTACTTGGATTGATTTATGAAAGTACCTTCTTCATTTTGCTTGACTTGAAGTCCCAAAAAATAGCTAAGTTCCCCCATCATACTCATTTGATATCTTGACTTCATTAGCTTTGCAAACCTTTCACAGAATTTGGCATTTGTAGAACTAAAGATGATATCATCAACATATATCTGTACCAAAAGTAAGTCCTTTCCATGGTTGAGGTAGAACAGTGTTTTATCAATTGTGCCCCTGTTAAATCCACTTTCTAGAAGGAATTGAGCTAAAGTCTCATACCATGCTCTTGGAGCTTTCTTAAGGCCATAAAGTGCTTTATCAAGTATGTAGACATGATTAGGAAATTTTGGATCTACAAATCCTGGAGGTTGTTCAACATATACCTCTTCTTCCAATTCTCCATTGAGAAAAGCACTTTTCACATCCATTTGAAAGACTTTAAACTTCTTGTGAGCAGCATAAGCCAAAAAGATTCTTATGGCCTCCAATCTAGCAACTGCTGCAAATGTTTCATCATAATCAATACCTTCCTATTGAGAGTAACCTTTAGCAACCAGCCTTGCTTTATTTCTTGTAATTATGCCATCACTGTCAGTTTTGTTTCTGAACAACCATTTTGTGCCAACAATGGATCTGTTCTTTGGTCTTGGCACTAGAGTCCAGACTTTATTTCTTTCAAATTCATTTAACTCTTCCTGCATTGCTTGCACCCAATCAGCATCTTAAAAAGCTTCTTCCACTTTCTTTGGTTTAGTCTGAGATAGAAAGGAATGATATAGACATTCATTTGATGTTGATGTTCTAGTTTTGACACCTGCTTCAGGATCTCCAATTATTAAGGCAGGTGTATGTGATTTGGTCCACTTCCTTGCAGATGGAAGTTGATTTCTAGAACTTGATCCTCCCCCATGATCCATGTTGTCTCCATCAGCATTTTCTGATGCCCCCCTATAGCTATGCTCTCTGAGACTTCAGAATTTAAGTTGGATCCTTCAAGATTTGAAGAATCAGAGTTTTCAGAATTATCAGAATTTGGCTAATCAGAACTTGATGAATCAGAACTTGAAGAGCCAGTGACACGTTTTGATACTTCTTGAGAGTCTTGAGTTGTGGTAGGAACTTCAGTTTGCTCCCCCTGAACAGGTGCATTTTTCCTTGGAGTAGTTACCACAGTTTCAATGACATCATAAATTAACCCGTCAGAACTTACAGGATTAGGATTTAAGCCATCAGAATTTACAGAATCAAAATTTAAATCTTCATTTTCAAATCTCAGCTGATCTTATCATTGAAATCATCAAGTCCAGTAATCTTTTTATCATCAAAAGATACATTGATAGATTTTATAACAACTCTTGTTCTCATATGGTGTTTTTTCATGCTTGTTTATGAGTGTAGCATTCTGTGTAAAACAAGCAGTCTACACAGCTTCAACCCAAAAGTAGGTTGCTAGCTTTGCTTCATCAAGCATAGTTCATGCAGCTTCAATGAGAGTCCTGTTCTTTCTTTCTACAACTCCATTTTGATGTGGAGTTCCAGGTGCAGAAAATTCCTGCTTTATTCCATGCTCTTTGCATAACTCTTCCGTGATTGAATTCTTGAACTCAGTGCCATTATCACTTATTATGATTTTAACAGAATCTTTGACCAACTTATCCAGCTGTCTGACATGATCAGTTAGAGTAGATGCAGTTTCATTCTTTTTGTGCAAGAAATACACCCAAGTGTATCTTGTGAACTCATCCACTATAACCATAACATATTTCTTCTTTTCAATAGACATGGCATTGACTGGACCAAATAGATCAACATGCAGTAAGTGATAAGGCTCAAGAATTGAGGATTCAGTTTTGCTCTTGAATGAAGATTTTCTTTGTTTTGCCTTTTGACATGAATCACAAAGGCCATCAGGAGCAAATACTGATTTTGGCAGTCCGCTCACAAGATCTTTCTTTACTAGCTCATTTATGTTGTTGAAATTTAAATGAGAGAGTCTCTTGTGCCAATTCCAGCTTTCTTCAATTGATACTCTACTCAACAGACATATTGCAGAACCATCAGAATTTGTTGAAAGTCTGGCTTCATATATGTTACCATGTCTATAACCTTTCAGAACCACTTTTCCTGTAGAATTACTTACAACTTCACAGTGTTCTTCAAAGAAATCCGCATGATAATCTCTGTCACAGATTTGACTCACACTTAGCAAATTGTGTTTAAGTCCTGAGACAAGAGCTACTATTTCAATGATGACATTCCCAAGATTGATATTGCCATATCCCAGAGTTTTTCCCATGTTGCAATCTCCATAAGAAACTCTTGGGCCAGCTTTCTCCACAAAGTCTGATAGCAGGGCTTTATTTCCAGTCATATATCTTGAACATTCACTGTCCAGAACTAGGATGTTTTTCCTGTTGCCCTGCAATCACAAAGACCACTATTGGTTAGTTTTAAGGACCCATACTTGCTTGGATCCTTTGGTCTTTTTAAGTTTGTTAGCATTTACAGCAGATTTAATTTCAGAGTTTATGCTAACATGCTGTTTATCAGACTTTATATCAGACTTTGCCTCAGAATTTATACTAGAAGGATTTACACTAACTTTCTTTAAAGAAGGTTTTATTTGATAATAATCATAGTACAAACTATGATAATCCTTACAAGTATAAATGGAATGCCATAAACTACCACAATGAAAACAAGGATTTTGTGGTTTAAACCTAACAGACTAACTCTTAACTCCTAATTTAGGGGGTAAAGAGTTTATATCTTTATTTTTCCTGCAAAAAGAAAAGATGGTTAGAGTTTCCATAGTTGTAACATTTCTTTCTAGGAGCATTAGGAACAGGCATATAATTATTGCTTTTATTCACACCTTCCTTTCCATTCCTATTTTTCCTAGTTTCCTTAACCTTGTTCACATTTCTAATCTCTTTCAGCTTATGCTTAAGCTGCTTCTTTGTCATTAATCCTATGTTTACTTCAGCTGGTTTATCCTATTTTAATTTGTCAGAAGTTGACTTTTCTTTTACATCTGTCTTAGAATTTTCATCTTTTCAGAATCAGACATAACAGTTTTTGCTACAAATTTAACAGGATTTACCTTTGGCATAGCAGTCTGTTTAACAACAATTGGCTCAATTTGCACAGTTCCTTTCTCACTTTTATCATCTCCATAACCTAAGCCCTCTTTCCAGTTTCCACTACTTAGTAAATTCTGAGTTGTTCTGCCAGAATTAATCCAAGTTTTGATGATCTCTCTTTCCTTTTCTAAATCAGTTTTTAGAGATTCATTCAATTTTATCACTTCATCTCTAACATAGAAAGCCTCATCTATTTCTTTATTAGTTTGATGAAGAAAAACTAACTCCTTTTCTAAATAGTCATTTCTGTTTTTCAGAGCAAGACTTTCAGATGTTAATATTTCATATGTTAAAGTCTGATCTCTAAAACTAATGAACATGGTTTTAAGTTATAGTCTCAACTCAGTAATATCATCAGTATGAAAAGCAAAGGTTGTTTGAGGTACCTTTAATTCAGCAGTGTCAGTACTGCTAACAACATTTGCCATCAAGGCATAGTTCACCTCATCTTCAGAATCTGAAGTGTCTGTCCAGCTTTTCTTCTTTGTGACAAGTGCCTTTCCTTTATCACTTTTTCCTTTCTTTTAGTCAGGAGATATGTGGCCTCTTTCACCACAATTGTAGCATTTGACATTTGAGTTGTCTCCTCTGTCAGACTTTCCTCCTTTGCCTTCAGACTTTCTAAACCCTTTCTTATCAGAACTTCCACCTTTCCTGGAAAACTTTTTGCCCTTTCTGAATTTTTTGTAGGCTATCTTTGTGATACCCTTCACCATAAGAGCAAACAGTTGCATCATCTCTGCATCAACATCAACTTCAGATAAACTTTCAGTTTCTGAATCATCATCATCAGAATTTGATGACTCTAAATCAGACTTTATGATGAGAGCCTTTCCTTTGCCCCTTTTTGATACAACAACTTTATTAGATTCCTCCGCAGCTTGAAGAGCAAATGTTCGTGATTTTCTTCCATGCCTCTTGCTCTTTTGATCCATCTCAAGTTCATGAGTCTTAAGCATACCATAAATTTCATCAAGAGTAGTTTCAGTAAGGTCATAGTTGTCTCTTATGGTAGTTGACTTCAAATCCCAATTTTCAGGAAGAGCTAAAAGGAATTTTAGATTTGAATCTTCAAGATCATATTCCTTGTCCACCAGTGACAGATCATTCAAGAGTTTGGAAAACCTGTCATATAAATCAGTTAATGACTCATCAGCTTTTAAGTCAGTGCTCATACTCTTGAGTGAGTATAGTCTTCCTGTTCTTCTTGATTGCATCAGTTCCTTGGCATCTTTTCTCCAAAGCATCCCATATCTCCTTTGCAGTCTTGCATCATGACATTATCAATTGCACTATACAGCAAATGCCTTACCCTTGCATCCTTGGCAATAGATGAGATATCTTCAGGTATGTATTCACCTCTCTCCTTTGGTATGGTTTTTGCTAGTTGATCAGCAACTGCAATAGAGAGCTTGGTAGGCTTATATGGTCCTTCATTAATTCTGTCAAGGTATTCTGGATCTGTAGCTTCCAGAAACAGAGCCATCTTTACTTTCCATATGGGATACTCAGAAGGTCTCAGTATGGGAACCCTAATAGTCTTATATCGACTGTGGGTTTGAGTGTTTTGAGTTTCTTGGGTTTTGGTGGGCTTAGTTGGGGTTTGTGTTTCTTCAGACATGATTGTTTGGATCTTTAATGTATGTGTGTTAACAGAAAAGCTCTGATACCACTTGTTAGGTCACACAACACTATAAAAGGGGGTTGAATATAATGTTTATACAATCAAATCGATTTCAACACAAGTATGTAACAAAGATCAAGTATATTCAAATAAACTCTGTTACAATAGAACTGTTGTTCTCTCTCAGTGATGAACAATATCACTAAGAGCTTCTAGGTTATAATATATAATCTTCTCGATAATGATAACACATATAGTGTAAACCCTAAGCTGTGTTTATATAATACACAGTTACAAGATATTTCCTAATTGATATGGAATATAATTCTGTCTCCTAAAATATATCAATCAAATATCTCCTACAAGTCTTCTAGTCCTCTAACTCTTCATGCATATCTTCTTTTATTTTAGTCCAGATCTTCTCCTGTAAATCAGCCACATTCCTTATCTGAAGTCTTCCCGCACTTAAGTTCTGATATATATCTTCTGACGCCTTAAGTTCTGATATTAAGTTCTGGCTTCAGTAAGTTCTGATTTTAGTAAGTCCTGATAAGTCCTGTTGTTAAGTTCTGAAAAATTAATACAAATCAGATTAGACATGACATCTCAAATATATCTAACACATTATCCGTTGCATTATTTAACAAAAAAATGAAGAACATACATACACCCCCCTCTGTATGTACCATTTGGACCTAATAATAAGTAATTTTTAGAGGGGAGGGGTTGAATACAAATTATAAATTTTCAACTTTTTTAACTTGTACAATTGCTAAACTAAAATTAGAACACAAGATATCAAAATTTCAGGTGGTTTGTTTTTGACTTACCACCTGAGTTGTATATTGAAGAAATAAATGTGTAAATTACAAGAATTTCACAACTGCATTTTTCAGTATTTTTCTCTGATATAGTGCTCTCCAGTAAGCTCTATTGAAAACCTACTTTCTTATTTCTTAGAGAATAAACTTTTGCTACTTGGTTTATATATCACCAAGTTACAATATTTAATAGACAATACATAACACAATCTTCAAGGTCCAACAAGGTTATTTGTTCATTCTCTTTCCTGTGAGACTTGACAAATGAGGCTAGATTTTATCTTGATATATTTCTTTGAATATCCCTCCAATTTGTCATGCATGGAAACAAAATATTTCTTCTTCTTTACTATCCAAGATCACATGCTCATTTTGTCTTAGCTTCCATTTTTCAAACTGAGATCTTTTATCAGCCCATGTGTTTTGTCAGATTTGATATTAGTGCTCTATCAAATCACCATCAATTGCTCCTTGCTACTTCAGCCATTTAGAGTGTGATATTCTTAGCCATTGATGGGCTAATCCATTAGCCATTGAAAATTTGTTCTCTTTATCCATTGATGGCTCACTTCATTTAAATAGAATTACACGGCATCAGGTATTTACAACTAGCCATTCTATTCTATTTATCCATTGAGTCAGTGATGACTATGGAATGAACAATTACAATAATTACTATAAATTGAGATCTACATGAAAAATGCTACAAATTCTTATCACAAATAAGCTACTCTATCCATGACTATCAGATAAAGATAATTTAGCCATTGGTAGCTGCTTCCTACCTAATGAAATATTATTCTATGTATTTTGTTCATCATCAAAAGTACATGTAATTCCTAACAGTCTCCACCAATTTATGGCTGATAGAATAACAATCATAAATTATCTTCTTGACGATAAAAAAATATATTGTAAATGAAATTACTTTAAAAAAGGCACAATGGATTTTCATTAAGCTACATAGTTTTTAAAGGCACAAAAATACAAGTAAAATGATAAGAGATTACTTTGCTCCTTAAGTCTGAGTTAATCATTTTTCTTCTTTCTGCCTTAACTGGTTATAACCATGTGGCTTTTGGAGAAAGCCATAGAAGATTTCTTCGTCTTTATTTTTAGTGTTCAACATTTCCACGAGCTATTCCAGATAATTATTACTAGCAACTTTTAATTGATTCTTAAGTCTGAAAAATCTTCTGCAACTATCCTGGTCTTTGAATTCCATTAAATGATCTATTTGATGGTAATTTTTTTTCCACTGAAAGGAATTGCTAGTTTTCAATCCAATGCATCCTTGTCATTAAAAATATTCCTTATTTGATCGATAATGTTAAGAACTATTCTTCTAGCTGTTGTAGTGAATCCACAAGTTCTTTTCATGTGAGAGAAGATCATCATTAAGGTGTTGTACCATTCCTTAAGAATGTGCTCAAGTGGCCATTATTTATTGGAACCTTTCTTGTAATCAAACATAAGTCTTTTAGTCAGTCTGAGAGTAGCATCTAAGCCTCTGACTTCATGGATCTCATTCAGATATAGATCAAACATTTGTTTCTCCTCGAAGTCTGCAATGTAGATGTAAGATTTCTTGTGTTCAAGACTTTTCACATGTTTGAGAACTGATGGTTTTGGATTTGGCTTTTTTAACTCTTTCTTCTTTTGAGCTTCCTTTACCACAAGAAATATGGGCAACTTGATATTTTCTGGCTCAATGAGTTCCTCATTTGGCAATATTGGTTCACTATATATGTTGAACCCAGGTGTCACTACTACAGGTTCAAGAAGTTGGACAACATAATGTTGAGAGGTACTGGCAGTGACTGCTGGTTCATCTGGTGATAATTTCCTCTTAGCTCTCGTCTTTTTCCTTGATCATTTTCTTCTGGTCACTATTTTAGGCTTCTTGACTTCTTCTACTTCAGTCTCAGCCTCTACTTCTTCATTCAGTTCATTTTCTAGCTCTTCGGCTAGATGCAAATGATGTTCTGTGAACGCATCCTCTGTTTCACTTTTATTTCCATATTCAGATTTTTTAAGAGCAATTCTTGCAAACTCCTCAGTCTGATTTTTTCCATAAACTTCATGACCAGGAAAGATGTAGATTATTTCTCACCCTCTGTATATGCACGCTCTTATTTTCTTTAGATAAGAACTTGATGAAGTTTTGAATCTCTTGATTTGTTCAGCCAAGATCTTTTCGTCATCAGGCTTGGGCCTTACAAAGTTCACATTTTCGGAGGGTTTCTTTCTTTTGAGATCATTTTTGCCAAAAGGGGATCTTACTTCAGAAAACTTGAATTCTGAACTAAACCCATTCTTATATGAAGGAGAACCCTTTTGAATTAATCTTCTTGTAGACATGTTAGGAATAATGATCTTCATAATGTTGGTTGAGTTTAGGATATCTGCTGGTTTTTGCTTGGTGGTTTCAGAAACATATTCTAATCTTCCAGATATACTATCAATAGCTTTGATTTCCTCCTCCTTGCTCACGAGGACTTGAATCTGCAGTTGCTGTGGATAAGTAAAGCTTGTGGCAGTGACTGATATGAAGGGACATTTATAGCATTTTCAGTTTCTTGGACTAATAACTTCTCCCCCTCTTTTTGTTATCATCAAGAGATGAAGTAGGAGCCGTGATGTTGAGAGAATTTGTTATTGTATGAATCCCATTTCCTTGTTCATATTAGACATTTTCAGTTCCATGATGCTCAATCTCTTGTCCATTTCATCCAATACATTGGAAGTTGTCTCTTCTTTGTTCATCTTGGATAGAATTATAGGCATTGTGCGAAGAGGCAGCCTATCATCTAACTCTTCATTGTATGTAGTTTTCATGTCTTTAATTTTCTTCATCATGATTTCAAAATCTTGTTTGTGCTAGCTAAAGGAGCTGAAGTTTATAAAGCTTGATATTGGATTGCTGAAACCACATAAATAGCTGAGTTATTATGGCGGAGGATGAGTAATCAGTCAATGAATTCTGGTAGAGGCATCTAGATTCACACTATCCAAGACATCTTGATATTCTTCCTTGTACAAAGCTTCATTAGATGGAGTACCTCTGGTACCTGCTTTTCTCTCAATTTCTCTCTATTCTTGCATCAGGTTCTTCCCATAGCTCCTTATCCTCACACCCTCACCTTCAGCTACTAAGATGGTACTGTCAATCTCACTTGCTAGATCGGAAGAAATGGCGAGCCTCTCATTCTCACCCTCTCCTTTTGCCTGCTCACAAAGCAGCCTCTCACTCTGAGAAATATTTTCACTCCCTCTCTGAAGTCCTATACGTGTTAGAGCAATTGTTTGAGCTTCTACACTCTCTGTTATTGGCGCATAATTAGTTACCAATGGTTATGTAATAGCCATTGATGGAACAATTAGATCTATCAATATGTTATGGATAAAAAACTAAGTTTATTATTTGCTGTATTTATTGCTAAGGTTCGGGAGCTCAAGGCCTTTAATGGCTGCTCTCGTATTTCGTAGCTTAATTCTGCCTTTACGAGATGCCTACGTATCTCTGTGAATTAGAGAATCAAGCCAAAAAACTTAGTTCTGATTTGTAGGGTGAGGCCTCTTATATAGATGTTGGTGGTCCTAGAATTGGACTTGGTATAGGAGACTTGGTGATCAAGTCTCTGAATTAGAATGGACTTTGGAGTCCTAAATAGTAGGAAACTGATTCCTTATCCTTCTAGGTCCCTTTGAGGTAAATCTGCAAGGATTTATGTCCTTATCGGGACTCTTCTCAATAGCTGATTTTTCCCTTATTAATTAATTACAAAATTAATTAATATTCAGGGTTTTTGGGCCTTCTTTGTTCCATCAGGCCTGATCTGGTCCATCAGGCCTGATCAATGTGTTAACCTTTTTTGTCTGAATGTCATACATCTTCTTATTGGGCCTAGCAGCCCAAATCATGTATAATTACTGTAATATTTGATTACATAATCAGGATTTATTCATCCCTATCATTTGCCCCCCAACTTTTGGGAAACCGTATAAGATTTCGCAAAAGTTAAGTTCGTTCATTCCCTTTCAGGGTATCGTTTTGCGTAAAGTGTGGAGCGACCTACATGCTTACAACGATTTGCCTTGTACGTGGCCTCAGGGTCGTTTAAAAACTTCCCCTTTTATTTTCTTACCTTCTCCCTATTTTTAGGAATTTTCTGGTATTTTTCAGGAATTTTCCCTTTTATTCGAGATTTTTTTTTCACATTTTTTGCAATTTTTTACAAATATTCTCAAAATTTCAGCCCTTTTTCGACCAGGATCCTAGTCGAAATTTCGACCTGGATCCTAGTCGAATGTTGGGCCAGCTTTGCAATCCTGGACGAAGGACTTCGACTAGGATCCACGACCTGGATTTCGACCAGGATCCTAGTCGAACCTTCGACCTGGATCTAGGTCGAAAATTATGTGCTTATTTGCTTCCTGGTCGTTAGATTTTGACTAGGATTCACGACATGGGCTTTGACCAGGATCCTAGTCGATTCTTCGACCTAGATTTAAGTCTAGGTTTCTGTACCCCATACTTGAAAAATGTTTTGCTTGATTCGACCTCGATCCTGGTCTGGGTTTCGACCTCAATCCAGTTCTATCATACCCGTAATTTTCGGGTGTCTGTTCGAAAGATTTTGAGCAGAATTCACGACTTGAAATTCGACCTGAATCCTGGTCTTTTAAACCCGTTATTTTCGGGTGTCTGTTCGAAAGATTTCGAGCAGAATTTACGACTTGGATTTCGACCTCAATCCTGGTCTTTTTGGGCTTCCTTCTAATCCAATTTGGAATGGGCCTTAGTTTGGGCCTAATCTTCTTTTTGGGCCTTATATTTTTTAGGACTTCGATTTGGGCTTTGTATTTTTCCAAATCCTAATTGGATTTGGGCCTTTTAACTCCTATTGGGCCTCTTATTAATGTGGGCTTAATATATCAAAAAACTCCTATTGGGCCTCTTATTAATCGGGGCTTAATATATCAAAAACTCCTATTGGGCCTCTTATTATTCTGGGCTTAATATATCAAAATACCCTGTTTAGAATTCTCTAGAATTCTCGGGAATTTTATTTAATTTCTTTCGAACTCCCTTGGAATATTCTGGAATGTTCCATTTTCTGGGCTTTTTTCTTTGGGCCTTTATCCTTACTGGGCTTTTTGTCCCTTCAACTTCACTTTTCCTCCTAACCACGGAGAAAGCGAATTCGATCCTATAGTCGTCTTCTTTGTTCGATAAATGCGCAGTGGATATAAAGGAATGAGTAGAGTCTACTGCTCCTCACTTTCTCATTTCTAAATTCTTCTTCTTTCTTCTTCTATTAAGAATCTCAGAGCAATAACAGTAAGTCAGAGTATCTTAAGCCCCAAAGCCTTTTTTAGGAGCATTACTTCAGGTAAAATTTCTCCCTTTACTTCTTGTGCTTGTTTTTGCATAGTTTGCGCTTTTAAAATTATCTCTTTATGTGCCCTTTTTTCAGATGGCTGATAAGAAAATGACTCGTTTGGCCAAGATGAATGTGGCCAGAAAGTCCAATGAATTCCCTATTCGATCAAGGTACACTTCCTTGATCGATATGATCAACACCCGAGGGACGAGTACCCGTCTGATGCGTATCTGGACGCCCACGACCATATTAGTGCCTTGCGTGATCCAAAGGAGCTGGAAAAGTTGAGTAGATGTTTCAGAATCAAGGATCCTTTCAAACTGGTTCTTGCAGGTCCGGCCGACAGGGCCTGTCAGTGGAGGAAGGACGCATTATGCGTCTACAGGGATACTCTAAGGGCAGGTATCAGACTCCCCTTTCACCCGTTTATCCCTGTTCTGCTAGCTGATGTGGGCATCAGCCCTTGCCAACTCCCTCCTAACTCTTGGAGGCTCATTCTGTGCTATCTGTCGCAATGCGCCAAGCACAATGTCCCTACTTCTGTTGTTGTTTTCAGAAAGATTTTTCAGTTCAAGAACAGCCCTGACAAGAATCCGGGTTGGGTTTCTTTAAACCAGCGCCCAACTATTCCCCACATACTGAACGGGAAGTCCATCCCTGACAACAACTTGGGGTGGAAGAAAGATTTTCTGTTTGTTGTTTGGGAGGGTGGCGATTGGGGCACCCTATTTCGCTCATCTTTTGGGCTAGCTGTAGATGGGAGCCCAAGTGATATAGTTTTGTCTGAGGAGGAGACAAGAGCTTTCAACCTCCTTACGCAAGATAATGGGACTTCCCATTCTTGGGATCCTATTAGGGAGACCGTTCTTGCAGAACGCGGCCTTTCTCCCGTCCCTAAGAAGAGTAAGTATCCTTCCTTACCTAGTTGTTTTCGTTCCTTCTATCTTCCATTTCACTAACTTCTCAACTTACTTATCTCATGTGTTGCAGTGGCTGAGAAAATTGAGGAGGCTACAAAGCCTAAAGACCTGGAGACGACCAGGATGAAGCGTGCTGGAAAGGTCTTTAAAGACCCGCACCTAGGGGATCGCTTCCCGGAGTTCCTACTCCAAGCAATGGAACCAGGAGAAGAAAGCCCCAGCCAAGTTTTACGTACCAAGCAAAAACCAGGGTCTTATTTTCAACCTGCTTGGGGAATCCGGGGCAAGGATTCGATTGTCGGCAGCATAGCGCTTGCCAAGGAATGGTCTAAGCATTCCTTCTCCCCGGTTGACTATCAAGACTTTGTCCTTCAACAGGACTTGGAGGGGAACGAGCTTTTCGGAGCTCAGGCTTTGGCGATGGTACATCTTTTTCCTTAGCCCTTCATAGTTGCCTTTTTGATTTTCCCGTCTCTTACTTTTTCTATGTTTCTTGTAGGCGAACGCCCATTTTCAAGGGGTGATTCACCAAGCCAAGGCTTGGAAAGTTGGCCTGGAGGACGCGAACAAGAAGCTGGAGGAGGCCAACCAAAGAATAGAGGCCCTTGAAGCCCAACTTGCCTCTTTCACTTCTGACACGGAAACGGCCCGGGCCGAAAATGTTATCATTAAGGCTCAAAAGGATAAAGCCTTTGATGGCTGGATGGACACTCAGGAGTTCAAGGATTTAATGGTGGAGCACGATGCCCTCCTTTATCCAGTTAGCTATAAGGAAGGCTGGGATGCCGCGGTGGAGGCCATTCAAGACGAATTTCCAGAAGTCCTCGAATAGTCCTCATTCCCTTGCCCTGTGCAAGTTCCAGCACTTGGGGGTGTTGCAGACAAGCTCGCTGATTTGATCAAGGAAGGACCATCGGGGAGTCAAGGCCAAAAGAGGAAGGAGCTCGAGTCTAGCTCTGAAGAGGAGGAAACTTCTTCTGAGGAGGAGCCTGAGCCCGTTATTAAGAAGGCCAGGGTAGAAGAGCCTCTAAAGGCAGCGCCTCCAAAACCAGCGTCTCCTGCAGCATCCCAAGTGTCCGAAGATAGTTCCGAGGGCACCTCCGCGGAGACTTCTGAGGGGACGACTGAGACATCCGAGGAGACTTCGGATAGTGGTTCCGAAGAATCCCAGCCTTCCAAGGCCAAAGTTTTTTATGTATTTCTTCTTTATTAGACAATATTTGAACTTTGTAATTGACTTTTATTGTTTTCAGTCGTATTTTTCCCAAGTATCGTCATATTTCTCTTTTGATTTTTCAAACCCAAGTTTATAACTTGGTTTTATCTTTCACAATGCAATCACTCTAATAGGCCAAGATTAAGTTGAAGGTTTTATACTATAACTTGGTATTCTGGATACCTTACATGAAACGGGTTCAACCCTGATAAAATCTAAATATATCTTCTCTATAGAAAAATCCTAAGCAAGCAAAGCTTCAAGGTGCTTTTAAACCTACTTGTCATTCTGACAAGTGAGAATCGCACTTTAACTATTTTACACATAGTAAACCTTCAAGTTTTGTGCATGCCAAGTTCTCGGGACTTCAAAACCATCCATAGTCTCCAGCTTGTAGGTTCCTCTACCCTGAACGCTCTTGACTTTGTACGACCCTTCCCAATTTGGTGCAAGTTTCCCTTTCTGCCCTACACCAGAAGCTTCCACTTTCCTCAAAACTAAATCACCTTGTTTGAAGAATCTTTCTTTAACTCTTAGGTTGTAGTAGAACAAAGCTTTTTTCTGATATTCCACTATCTTCGCATGTGCCTCATCTCGTACTTCATCAATTAGATCCAGGGCTAACCTTTGCCCTTCTTCATTTTCCTCAGCATTGAAAGCTTGAATCCTGGGGGAGGAATGTGATATCTCTACAGGAACAACTACTTATGCACCATATGCTAACATGAAGGGAGTTGCTCCAGTCGTGACTCTACAGGTAGTCCTATAGGCCCATAGTATGGGGAGTATTTCATCCACCCAGTTATTCCTTGACTTCTCGATCTTCTTCTTTAGTCCATCCAGGATTATTCGATTGGCCACTTCCGCTTGCCCATTGGCTTGCGGGTGAGCCACAGAGGTGAATCGTAACTCAATTTCATTTTCCTCACAATACATCTTGAACTCCTCGTTGTTGAACTGTGTTCCATTGTCAGTGACTAGGATGCGGGGAATTCCATACCGGCACATAATACTTTCCCACAGGAACTGTGCAACCTGTTTAGTTGTGATCTTGGCCAAGGGTTTGGCTTCAATCCATTTGGTGAAATAGTCAATGGCCACAATCAGAAACTTCCTTTGTGCCGTAGCCATGGGGAAAGGCCCTAATATATCCATTCCCCACATTGCAAAGGGAATGGGCGAGTTGATAGAAGTCAGCATCCCGGGGGGTTGTCTAGCAACTGGTGCGTGCTTCTGACAACGGTCACATTTTTTCACATATTCCTTGGCATCAGCCATCATTTCTGGCCAATAGAAGCCTAAACGGGTATCTTATGAGCCAAGGCCCTGCCCCTCAAGTGTTGCCCGTATATGCCTTCATGTACTTCTTCAAGAGCCAAGCGAGCCTCATCAGTCTTGAGACATCTTAAGTAGGGAACCATGAAAGATCTTTTATATAGAATTCCATCTATCAAAGAGTATCTTAGTGCTCGAACAGCCAATTTTCGTGCTTCAGTAGCATCGTTTGGTAACCAGCCGGTTTGAATGTGAGCCTTAATGGGATCAATCCATGATGTCCCCAGGCCTATAGGAGCCACAAGCTTAACATCAATGCTCCGTGTTTACAAAATGCGATAGTATACACTTCCAGAACTTTCTTCCATCTCAGATAAAGCAAATTTTGACAGCGCATCTGCCTTAGCATTTTCCTCCCTTGGAATGTGCTCAACATGGCATTCATTAAATTGGGTCATCACATCCCTTAATAGGCGGACATATTTAGCCATCGTCTCATCCCTTGCCTCAAACTCTCCCTTCACCTGGGATATGACCAACTTCGAGTCTCCACAGACTTTTAAGTTCTTGACTCTAAGTGTCCCTGCTAAGCCAAGACCAGCTATCAAAGCTTCATATTCTGCCTCATTGTTTGTGGTTGGGAAGTCTAGCTTTATGGCATACTCAATTAAGAACCCATCAGGGCTTTGTAAAACTAAACCTGCTCCACTTGAATTTGTTTTTGATGCTCCATCAAAATAGAGAACCCAGTATTCTTTTTCCTTATTAACCTTCTCTTTATCCCCCTTGTCAACTTCCTTGTCTTGAGGTATGTTATCTTCCTGCCCCTGACTTCTTGGTTGGGTATGGTACATTCCACCACGAAGTCAGCTAGTGCCTGGGCTTTTATTGCCGTTCGTGGCTTATACTTGAGATCGAACTCTCCCAGCTCTATTGCCCACTTGATCAATCTCCCACTTGCCTTGGGACTGTGAATGATATTTCTCAGGGGCTGATTCGTTAGCACCTCAATCTGATGAGCCTGAAAGTAAGGACGCAGCTTTCTCGAAGCCATTACCAAGGCTAGAGCAAATTTCTCAATAGTTGAATATTTCAACTCAGCACCATGCAGAATTTTGCTGACATAGTATATGGGTTTCTGGACTTTCAGTTCCTCCTTAACCAATACATCGCTCAAGGCACTTTCTGAAACAGCTAAGTACAAGAATAAAACTTCATTCAAAACTGGTTTGGCCAACAATGGGGCCTGCGCCATATATTTCTTCAATTCTTCGAAAGCCTTCTGGTTTTCCTCACTCCATACAAAGTCCTTAATGTTTTTTAGTGACTTGAAGAATGATAGGCACTTGTCTCCTGACTTGGAGATGAATCGTCCCAATGCAGCAACCCTTCCTGTGAGCTTCTGAACATCCTTGATAGTTTTTGGTGGTTCCCTGTCCAGGATTGCCTTTATTTTACCGGGGTTAGCCTCGATCCCTCTCTTGGAGACCATCAATCCCAAAATTTTTCCAGATCCTACTCCGAATGCACACTTTGTAGGATTTAACATCATTTTGTGGTACCTCAGGACCTCAAAAGCTTCCCTTAAATGGGCTATATGATCAGTCTTTACTAGACTCTTGACTAACATGTCATCAACATAAACTTCCATAGTCTTGCCAATAAGATCCTTAAAAATTTTATTTACCAACCTTTGATAGGTGGCTCCTGCATTCTTGAGACCAAACGCCATAACAAGATAACAATAAATACCAAAGTCAGTGATGAATGATACCTTTGGAATGTCATCTTTGTGCATCTTGATCTGATTGTATCCACTAAATCCATCCATGAAGCTCAGTATTTCATGCCCAACAGTGGCATCTATCAAAGTATCGATCCTTGGTAACGGAAAATAGTCCTTAGGACATGCATCATTTAGATTAGTTAAGTCCACACACATCCTCCATTTTCCATTAGCCTTCTTCACCATTACAGGGTTTGCTAACCCTCATGAAATTGAATCTCCTCAATGAAACCAGCCTCCAAGAGCTTCTCCACTTCCTGTTTTATAGCTTCTTGCCTTTCTGGAGCAAAACTTCTTTTCTTTTATTTTACCGTCTTCCGATTTGGGTCCACATTCAGCTTGTGAGTAATCAGTTCCGGGTCTATGCCTGGCATATCAGCTGCTGACCATGCAAAACCATCACTATTTTCTTGCAAAAATTTCACCAACTTCCCTCTAAGGGGCTCCTCGAGCGATGCTCCAATAAAAGTCACCTTCCCAAGGTCTTCGGGGGCCAAAGGAATTGAAACCAAGTCTTCTGCTGGCTTTCCCCTTTTCTCATCATTCTCTCGGATATCCAGATCTTCAATAGGAAGAACCTGCCCCCCAACTCCATCTGCCCTCAAAGAGGCCACATAACAGCTTCTAGCCATTTTTTGATCTCCTCTTTCTTCTCCAATCCTATCTCGAGTCGGAAACTTCATAACTGAATGATAAGAAGAAGGGACTGCCTTGAAGGCGTGTATTCCTGTTCTTCCCATGATAGCATTGTAGGTTGGACTAGCCTTTACCACCACAAAGTCCAACATCTGAGTTGCTTGCCTTGGTTAATGTCCTATGGTTGTTGGCAACTTGATTATTCCTTCTACGGGGCATTCCACTCCTGCGAATCCATATATCGGCATGTTGGTTGGGGTCAATTGGGAGTCATTATATCCCATCCTTAAAAAGGTGTCATGGATCAAAATATCCACTGAAGCACCATTATCCACAAGGACCCTTCTTACCGGGCTGTTCCCTATTATCGGGGTTATGACCAACGGGTCGTCATGGGGAAATTTCACACCCTCCAGATCAGAATCATCAAAAGACATTGTTACTCCTCTCCTGGCCCTCTTCGGGGCTTCCCCAACAATATGCATAACTTCTCGAGCATATGCTTTCCTGGAGTTCTTGGATAACCCAGCAGCAGTTGGTCCTCCAAAAATTGTGTTGATCACAGGTCCTCAGGGGTGAGGTTCTCCGAAGATTGTATTTATAACCGGTCCTCTAGGCTGGGGATTTCGCCCCTGATCTTCTTGATCTCTCCTTCGGTCATCAAAGTTTCTTCTCACGTTGTTGCTTCTATCCCCTCCTTTTCAAATCAGAAACTCAATTTCGTCTTTCAGCTGTCTACACTCATCGGTGTCATGACCAACATCTTTGTGAAATCTCCAATACTTGCTCTTATCTAGCTTGGCAGGATCAGCCTTCAAGGGCTCAGGCCAACTAATATCTCGATCTTTTTCGATTTCCATCAGGATCTGGCTTCTAGGAGCATTCAGCTTAGCGTATTCGGTGAACTTTTTCCCAGGTCCTCCCTTCTTGGGGTTTGAATTAGGGTTTTGCTCGGTTCTAGGATACCTGTCCTTGGCGATATACTCCAGATCAGTTTTCCGCTTCTTGCCTCCAGTGGGCTCATTACTTACTACGGTCTTCCTCATGCTCTCTTCAACCTTGATATACTTCCCTGCCCTATCCTGGAGCTGCAACATGCTTTCAGGGGGATGTTTGGCTAAGGAAATCTTAAAAAACTCATCCCTAGTTCCTTGTTGCAGTACTATCATGGCTACCTTATCATCAAGGTCTGGGACTTTTAAAGCCTCCTTTGTGAAACGATTCAGGTAATCTCTCAAGGATTCCTTTGTTCCATGCACAATGCTCATAAGAGATGCTGAACTTTTCTCATGAACTCTCCCACTGATGAATTGCTTAATAAAAGCCTGACTTAATTCTCTGAACGACCCAATAGAGTTTGGGGGCAAGCGACTATACCACCTTTGAGCCATACCCGACAGGGTTTGAGGAAAGGCCCGACACTTAATATCATCATTCACGGGCTGCAACAGCAGTGCATTAGAGAATGTTCTAACATGATTAGCGGGATCTCCCGTGCCGTAATAAGCCTTTATAGTTGGCATCTTGAACTTCCTTGAGATATGGGCATTCATTATATCTTCAATGAAGGGCGGAGTAGGATCATCAGGATCTCCAAGGGGAAGAAGATTGCTTGGATCAGCCCTTGGGACAACAGCCCTTCTCTGCACTGGACCATCCAGGTCTATGATGGGAGGAGAATTTCTCCCCCTAGGAGGTCCTGGGGGTCCAGTGGTTTGGTGCGCCTCCAGGTCGCGCCTCAGCCTTTGAATCTCAGCCTCGTGAGCCCTGATTCTTTCCTGCACTTCTTGGGGATTCGTCCCTTGGGTGCTTTGAGGGCGTTGGCTACCATCAGCCTTCGGCTCTTTGCCAATACTTCTCCTTCTTGGGGCTACTTCATCATCCGAAGATTCTGAGTCTCTCTCAGTGTAAGGACCAGAAAATTCCTGATCCTCAGGGATAGGAGCCAAACCTCGTATGTATGGGGGCGAACGCCCTCGCGCTTCACTACGTCCAGCATGTCCACTTCCTCCAACCTCGGGGTAAAGGGGTATCCCATAAGGGGGGTTAGTAGTAACAACAGTTGAATATTCGTACCCGATGGGTCGAGAATTCACAGGTGTATGTACTTGTTGAACTTGAGGATTCGTACCTTGAGTAGCCGATGAGATCGTTCCTTGTGGCTGAGGTTCAGTTGCCCCTATCTGGGCTTCTCCTTGCGTGGTTCCATAGGTTGAGTGAGGAGGCACCTCCACAGTCGAAGAAATCACTTGGGTTATCCCCGTTGGTGTTCCTCCTCCAAGGGCTCTAACTGTTCTTCGTGTTCTCGCCATGGTTATTGTTGTACTTCCCACAGACGGCGCCAAATGTTATGGATAAAAACTAAGGTTATTATTTGCTATATTTATTACTAAGGTTCGGGAGCTCAAGGCCTTTAATGGCTGCTCTCGTATTTCGTAGCTTAATTCTGCCTTTACGAGATACCTACATATCTCTGTGAATTAGAGAATCAAGCCAAAAAACGTAGTTCTAATTTGTGGGGTGAGGCCCCTTATATAGATGTTGGTGGTCCTAGAATTGGACTTGGTATAGGAGACTTAGTGATCAAGTCTCTGAATTAGAATGGACTTTGGCGTCCTAAATAGTAGGAAACTGATTCCTTATCCTTCTAGGTCCCTTTGAGGTTAATCTGCAAGGATTTATGTCCTTATCGGGACTCTTCTCAATAGCTGATTTTTCCCTTATTAATTAATTACGAAATTAATTAATATTCAGGGTTTTTGGGCCTTCTTTGTTCCATCAGGCCTGATCTGGTCCATCAGGCCTGATCAATGTGTTGACCTTTTTGGTCTGAATGTCATACATCTTCTTATTGGGCCTAGCAGCCCAAATCATGTATAATTACTGTAATATTTGATTACATAATCAGGATTTATTTATCCCTATCACAATGGCTATATTGTTAAGCTAGTCATCGATGGAATAACACTTATCAATGGCTAAGAGATAGCCACTAATGAAGATAATGAGATAGCAGTTGAGGTTATCACTATAGTAGAATCTGTGAAGATTGATGACACATTTAAGGGTACAGATTCACTGTTAGTGACTGAAAGAAATGACTGATGTTCCAAAAATCATCCAAAAGATGATGGTCATCAGCTTCAGAGAGGGGTTTCTACATTAAATTAAGAGATGGAGAATCATTTTGGGAAGTTGATATTAAATCAATTTCCATTGAACAAACAGGTTAGCTGCCTTTTTCTATTTCAACTATAAGTTATAAAGAGTGGGACTGTGACTCCACAATTACAAGAGTCACATCAAGCTGACTTTGAGAAGAAACATACTCAATAGTTGAGATGGCATGTGTCGTGTGTGTACCCTGTGCAACCCTACAACTTTTACTTTTCTTAGCATATACATGTTTTATAGGTATGCCTTGGGCAACAGTGTCCCTCCCCCTCTTTTTCTGTGTTCTAGGTTAGGAATTTTGTTCAATAGTTGAATCATTTTGGGAGGATACCACTAGGGATGAGCTAACTTCCCTTTCAATGCTCTTACCTTTTTAAAAAGGCAAGGCATGGCTTGGCTTGGGTAGCATACTCTCATCTTCTCCTACCTTATCCTTGGATTTTCTTTGATATTCACCCCTTCTCTCACCACTCATATCTCCAATCAAACTCCCCTCTGGTGTAATATGTGTGGTAGTTGTTATAGCAGTAATCTTTTTGAGAGACTACTGAGGTTGACTTCTTAGATTTGGATTTTGCAATTTTTGTTTTAGATGATGTGGTAGGAGGTTGTTGGGTTCCTTGCATAACCTCCATAGAACCTGAAGAATTTAAAGCAGTATTGAGGGATTGAGAAGAGGCAGGGATAGAATTTATTACCATTTGCATACCTGATGGAAATACAAAAGCCATATTGTTATGTTTCTTTAGTCTATCAAGATCTCCAAAAATATCAGATAGAATTTTTGTTTTAGATGGTGTTCATCTTGTTACTTGTGTTTACAACATGTAATCTTGGTACCAAATGGTTGGACAACTTTTTAAGAAATCTAGAAAAATAGATATTTTTCTTTCTGCCATTTGTATTACCTAGCTTAGTACCGATATCTATCAAAATCTTTTCAGAGAAATTAAAGAAATTATTAGACAAAAGCATGTAAAGAATACTAAGCAAATCATGAGTAATTGAATCAAAGCTACTAATTTTGCCAGAAAATAATTTGATGAAAGCATCACATAAAAACTCCATTATCTCTTTAAACCCTCTTTACCAATATTACCCAAATTTTAGTAGAGCCATCATAACCCATCTCAGTAAGCATTTGAACAGTTTGAGCATTAGTAGGTTCAACTAACATTTTGATTTCATAAATTCTAAAACATGCAGACACAACTTCAGAGTTAAAAAATATCTTTCAGTTTGAAGAGTGAAAGAAAGTACCAAATTGATGCTGTCATATTCTGCAGATGTCTAAATATCTTTAATCACCTCACAATAGATGTTTGGAGCTTCAAGCATGGAATATAAAATTCTGCACTTCTTGATGTATTCTGTAATATATAATTGATAATGTCAAAGATCACTGGAGATTAATGAACTGTTATTTTTAATTATCAGTTAAGCTTGGGGCCAACCCTAAGTAAGTTGTATTGTTATCTAAATTTGTATTTTGTACTTGTAACACTTAAATTCTGTAAAAATGCAAAAGAGCAGACTGGAGCCTTTTTCCTGAAACAGTATCAAGCCGAAGAATTCTATCTGGAAGAAGATCAAAAAGATTATGCCTCAGAAGAATTTTGAAGAAGCATGAAGTTGAATAAATCTGTTTAGAGAAAAATACTCTAAGTCAAGATCTCTACAAGTCACATATTTAATGTTATAGAGAAGTCATTCGAGAACTCCAGAGAGGACCGACGGATGAGGAACATCCATCTGGATAGTAGTTTGGTTATCCAACGGATGACAGGCACATCCGTCATGATACAATCACTACTTGACGGATGAGCAATATCCACCGGGAGTGGAGAAGTCAGGAAAGCTACTAGAGAACTCAGGAAGATATCGACAAGCTAAGTTGAAAAACTGAAGATTGGAGATATCGACAAGTCATTCCTTCACTAGAGAACTCAGAGTTATCGATAAGTCAAGTTTCATTAGAGAACTAAGACTTATCTACAAGTTTTAGTCCCAAAGTATCGTAGAAGGGGGGGTTGAATACGATACCTACAATCTTTTTTGATTCATTTACAAGTTCTTTGTTAGAAGTACGGATTCAAATAAGACACAAAACAATTCGAGGAAGATATTGTTTTATTAATATAATCCTTGAGGTTGCTACAATCTAATCAATAAATTAATTAGCTACAATATATTCAGCAGTATAACAATATATTTACAAGCTTAATAAATGAGGGGCTTTAATGGAGCTCTCATAAACTGAATTGTGTTGCTGAAGAAGATGATTGATTAATGAATTACATTCATTCAGCTTTTGTTGTAGACTTTCAAATTCAATGGACAAGTGGCATGTTTGTGTCCACACATTCCATTTAACACCGCTGCAATAAAATCAATGAATACAACTCTTCTATGGAAACCAGGGAAGCCTTATATGGCGACCTGTATCTCTATAGAGTTCTATGTCGACTGCATATCCTCTATGGCGACCAGGGGATCTTCTATGGCAACCAAAGTAACTTCTATGGAGACCAAGAGATCTTCTGTGGCGACCAACAGATTCACTTGTTCTGAGATCAAGGTCCTATGGTGACCAGGTAGTGACATGATGCTTCTTTGGCGACTAGAGCCTATGGTGACCACTGGTACCATAGAGAATCTCTATGGTGACCTGTGTGGTGCCTTAGAGATTTTCTCTATGGAGACAAGTTCTGTGGCGACCATAGACTTTGTACACTTCTGTGGCGACCAAGTAGAAGACTGTTATGACTTAGAGTATTTTTGATTTTGCCAAAACATTCTTCATTGTATCAACATTTTCTTCTATAACTGAATTAAAATTCCTTCTTGAATACTGATGTTTAGTGTACAGGTCTGGTTCACAAATAACTAGCATTGAGAGAATCCCAATTCAATTTGACTTGAGTTTCTGAGCTGATACAGATTGATGTTTATCCATTACTTCTTTCACTGAACCCTTGATCTGTAGCACTTGGAATCAATTCATGTAACTGATGCTTAAAGTCCCTTATTGTCTTATTCTTCATGGCTTCTTGAACATTACAATGAACTTCTTCCCATATCTGTTAGAGGACTTAAAGTGTCAATTGCATCATTTGGTTCTTTATATTTATCCTCTCTTCATCTGTAGGGTTCCTGTGCTTCACAGTTTAATATTATTTATCTATTTCTATTTTTATGTTGAGTTATAAATCCTCGATTACATGTTACATTACATTATGCTTTACAATCCCCCCTATTTGATTGTTCGAGTTCGATAAGAAAATCCCTAAGGATAACTTAATTGTTAATAAGAAAAAGTACAATCTCAAAACAGATAAAGATATTAAATACATTCTGGATTACATATTCAATTCCAGATCTCTTAAGATACAAATTACAAGAAAGTGTTCCTCTAATCTGAACATATATTTTATGTCTTCTTTGACTTTGTTCTCTTTTGCTTCCTGCTTCCTTCTCCTTCTTGAGGTTGTTCATATTTTCTCTTAGAGACTTTCTTCTTAGGATCTGAAGGTTTTGAATGAGACTCTTTCAGCTAATCTAGCTTGCACACAATCACGAGCTTCTATATCAAGTGCATTGACTGGAGGTGGATTATTCAGTTCATGATACATTATCTCAAGATATTTGACTTTGGTGCATTTAGGAACAAGATCAAACAATAGTGAGGATTTTCTGGACATTACAAAGATTGTTATCCTTTTTGGATGTCCTCTTACTCTTTTAGTGTCATTGATTGATTCTTCTTCCATCACTTTATCAAGTATCTTAATGATAAGAATTAAAGAAACCTTGTCTTCTTTACATGTGGATAGTTTGACATCCATCAAGGCTTGCTGTATTGAGTCTGATTCACTTGTCCTGAAGTCTTTGATTCTGATCTTACTTTTGTTGATTCTAAAGACTATCTTCCGTTCACTGTCAGTGCTGATTATGGGTTCATTGTCTTTCAGAAGATTAATCTCTGCTTCCCCATTGATGAACACCATCTCATGATACGCTCTCGTAACCTTCTTCATATCCTTCTTTGTGTCTCTGATCATCTTATCATTGAGCCTATAAGCATATAAAACTTCAGCATCTTTGAAATCTGCTTCTGATCTTTTAACACCCGGAGCTTCCAGTTTAGCTCTTTTGCTCCTGAGTTGACTTTCCAGGAAAGTAAGTTGTAGATAGCGAATGGTTCTTATGTGTTGGTCAGACATTGTGATGTTTTGCATCCTACCTCCTGCAAATACTTTGATCATGAATGGATACATAAATGCTTGAGGAGATACATCCATCATCATTCTCCAAAGTTTGTCTCTGAAGTATTCATTCTCATTTGATTTCAGCCATGGGATTTTTGATTCTAGGACAAATAGTTTAACAATGTTCAACTTTTTCAGTACACTGGTAGACACTTTCATCTGTAGACCATCTCTGTGATTGATAGTGATTCTCCATCCATTCTTTAGAATGTTCACAGTAGTTCCAGTAATTATTTTGCTGAAATGATCATAGAACTCATGGATGTTATCATGTTCCTTTCTGTAATGTTCCACGGTTCTCAGCTGATTAGAGTTTCCATGGTCTGAATAGTGATATGTTTCTGGTTTGTCCATTTTCTTCTTTATTTCTTCCCATTTGCTTCCTTTCCTGTTAGCTCGAAGATATGCTTCTCTCTCTTCTCTGCTCCTTCTTCTTTGAATAGCTCTTTGAATTTTGCTTTTGATCTTTCCATTTCTTCTTGAATCTCTATATAAGAGCGATTTATTGTCTCTGGAAGTCCATAGAACAGACAGTCGTCTGAGAAAGCATCTTCATCTTCAAACTCTTCATCCTCAAAGATGATCTTTCTTTCTTTCGTAACCACTTCTTCGAATCCTGGCTCACACCCCCTCAGAAAATCACTTTCATCTATTTCACCTTCTTCTAGTTCCTCTTTAGAGAATAAGGGTCTTGGAGCATATATATGAGATAGCAGATTTCTCTGAGTTGTAATGACTTGGTTCAGATGTCCTGATTGCTCCCCCCTGAGATGTTGCCCTTTTTTTAGAGAATCTTTCCTTGAGGAACACCCTTTCATCAATTCTCTCTTCTAGTTCTTCCTCCATCTTATCTCCAAATTCATCACAAGTACCAGTAGTCTGAAAGGCATCTTGAAGTAGATTAACAGCAGTGTCTACTTTTTCTTGTTCTACTACCCTTTTCTCCCTCTCAGTTGGGTTATCCTTCAGAGCTGGTGTTGATTGAGCATGTAAGGTTGAGACAGGGATCTCAAGAAAAACAGGCAGTTGCTTGCTGACTGAGGTCATTGGCCCAGTGTTGGCAAGAGCTGCTTCAAATGAGACCGGGATCAACGCTTGCTTGCTAACTGAGAGCTTTGGCTCAGTGTTTGCAATTGCTTTTCCTTTTCCTGTATGAGAGAGAGATCGCTCAACGAATTCCCGTAAACTAGCGAATGCTGCTTGTTGATGTTCAAGTTGATCGGAAAGACTGACGATCTGATGATCCCTGAGAGATAGTTCTGTCAGAAAATGTTGATCTTTAAGAGCCACCTGTTCTTTGAGATAGCTGTCTTTGAAAGCTAGTTGCTCTTTAAGATAGTATTTGGTGACATAGTTTAAGAGATCTATTGGTGTAGTTTGGATGGTAGGTGTCTCACAGGCTTCTCACAGTGTATCACTCAGCACTCTATCACTCAGTTTAGGGTAATATGTGTCACTCGTTCTCACATGTTCACTCTGCTCAAAGCTCCGAGTTCCAAGTGTTCCCGCAGAAGACACTGTAGCCATCCTTAAGGAGGTCAGCATTGGTGCAATGGGAGTTCGCAATTCCTGATCCTTGTCTGAGACAAATTGCCTATCATCAGGAGATGACTCATCCAGAGTTAGAATCTTTGGGAGGAGCACTGGGGCTGTCATATTTGGCATCTGATCCCCAGCTTCCTCTTGTATCTGTGAAGATACATTCCCCTTAGGCTCACTAGTTAAATCTATTTCATCGCCAATGGGTTGCCAATCCGCGCCTACGTCGGATCCACTATCCGCAGATGCATCCAGGTTTATTAATCTTGGGGAGGTAAGTGTTGTGCTAGATTTGGCAGCAATTACAACACTCTCTCCTAACACCTGTGAAGGCAGTTGATCCATTAAAGGACCTTGAACAGGATATTCTAACTGTAAAATGGTTGAATGCCCTGTTTCCGTCAATACTTCCTCACCAAATAGAACTCTTCTAATCGACTTATTTAATGCTTCAAGAGCTTGGATATTGGATAGTGTGTTTGACTCGTTACAGGATACCGTGGATGACGGCAAATTTCAATCGATCTACCTTGTTGAGAAAACAGATCTAGTAACTGTTTA
This sequence comes from Apium graveolens, assembly GCF_009905375.1. Classification (NCBI taxonomy): domain Eukaryota; kingdom Viridiplantae; phylum Streptophyta; class Magnoliopsida; order Apiales; family Apiaceae; genus Apium; species Apium graveolens. Next base: position 93,513,961 of record NC_133655.1, on the reverse strand, counting down.
GATGCCTTTTTAGCCATAGAATCCTTTTGAGAAGATACCTGGAGGTTTACAGTTGTCTCAGGAAATTCACTACTTTGCTTCAAAGGAGACAGAGCTGTGGGTTCTCTCAAAGTACCTTCCTTATTTGCTGCAGTAAGTGTAGTTTCTCCCTCTATATGCATGGGGTCCTTATACTCCAGGGTTTGGGATAGGAGATTTGAAGGTGTTTGATTGGGCTCTAGAGGGTGGTTATGAATTTGTGGTATGCCAAATTCACTCCCTCTCCTATCTACTTGTGCAATAAGTAGTCATGTATGATGTGGGTCAAGATGTAATTGATCTATACAAATGAAATGAGAGCAAGCTTCATATGTATTACTCATAGTAGATGTACCCATACCTGAGAAAGCTGGTCTGTAGACAGATGTATTAGAGTGAGTAGACTCAGCAGCTTGGGGAGGTTGTCTAGCAGCTTCAGGTTGAGGTTGTGGAGAATTATCATGTTTAGCTTCTTGTTGAGGTTCAACCTCATCCTCTGCTTGATCACCATGTTCAGGGTCAGGTTGATCTGCTTCTTCATTCACATTCTCTTCAGATGCAAGATCAATGTCTTCATGTCGAGCATTTTCAGCTTGAGGTTCACCTTCATCATCTTCATCTTCATATTGAGCATTGGTAGTAGCAAAGACATCTATAATGTGGTCTGTTAGGAAAAGAGCGTTTGTATTTGAATAGTTTCCTTTCTTGTGCAATTTAGTCACTATCAATGGGGACAAGATGGGAGGATCTTCCAAGATGTCACTGTGAGTTGATGCCTTTTGTGCTTCTGACAGTTTTCCATTGAGCACAATCTGAAGAAACCTTGCGTATAATATAAAGTTTTGATGCTGAGATTGGTTCTCCAAAATGTGCTTTAAGAATAAATGCCCAAAGTTGATGCGAAGATTATTTGTGACAGCAACCCCAACAATTTGATTGAAATTAGCCAGTCCATGGAATCCACCAGTCTTGGGAGCCAAGAAGTGAGATAATATGTTGAAAAACAGATTCCATTCCTTTGGAAGATAACTTTTGTTGAAGTGCTTAGGAAAATTGTCATTCTGTTAGGTCATACACACTGTAGAAGGGGGTTGAATACAGTGTATACTACAATCAAATCGAATTAAGAACACAAGTATGAAACACAGGATATTCTTATTAATAAAACAGTATTACAATGGAACCGTTCTCTCTCAGTGATGAACAAATATTACGAGAGCCGCTAGGGTTACAATAAATAATATTCCCAATTATAATAACACATCTAGTGTAAACCCTATGTTGTGTTTATATAGACACTCAGTTACAAGATAATCTTTTAAATGATATCAAATATAAGTCTGCATCCTAAAATATATCAATTAGTTATCTTTTTCTCCAAGTCTTCTATTCTTCATAGAATTCTTCTTCATGCATATCTCTTCTTGTGTTTGTCTTAATCTTCTTTCCTTCAATCAGCCACCTTCCTTATCTGAATGTCTTCTTAAGTCCTGATATTATCTCCTAATGAATATCTTCTGATATCTTAAGTTCTGATAACTTAAGTTCTGATATCTTAAGTTCTGATATCTTAAGTTCTGACTTCAGTATAAGTACTGATTTCCAGTTAAGTCCTGATTTGTCCTGTTAATCAAGATCTGAAAACTAAACACAAATCATTACTAGACATGACATCACAAATATATCAAAAAATCTCCCCAACTTGTAAATTAGCATAATATACAAGTTTAATAGATATTTGATGATGTCAAAAACATTAAGTACAAATGCATATGATAATTTGATTAAGTAACTACAAATCACAGTCCTTGTAGCTTTTACCATCCTTAAAGTCTGATATCAGCTTTAACCTGTATATCCTTCAAAATTTATTAGCTGTAGTTCTTGACTTGGCTTCAGTGTGTGATCTCTCTAATGTCAGGAGTTGTTCTAAGATAGTTCTTTAACAAACTCCTCTCAGCATATTCAAGTTCATTCTGCATCCTCCTTTTTGCATCCTTAAGTTCAACTGTATCTTCTCATATCTGAAAGATAGCAGCCCTGAGATCATTAGTCTTTGCTTTCCTTATATCCTGAGCCAGTTTGATCAGATAAGCTTTGTCAGACTCCAGATTAAATTCCAGTCCCCTAATACCCAAAAATGTAGTGATCTTGGCAGTATTAGGCTTCATCTCAACTAGTTCTCCATTGTGAGCTCTGTACTTAGGATAGTATGGCATGTCATACTTTACAGAGTAAAGTTTCTTTTGTCTTTGAATATTAGATTTTAAGTAACTGGCAGCACCATCTGTTGATATGTTCTTCACTTGAAGTAGAAATAGCACATGTTACAATTCTTCAAAGTACTTCAAACGAATAACATCCTTTCTTATCTGGAATACCCTCCCATCTGTCATGAAGTATAGCATGATATCTTCTTTTAACATAGAGTGGTAGACCATTTGTACAGACTCCAATTGATTTAGTCTTTCTGGAGTTGTCCCTACTCCTGGTTCAGAAAGAGATGAGGGATCTAAGGTAGAATTGTTTACTCTTCTCTCATCAGCATTACCTAGTCCTATTTTATCTCTAGCTTCCTTCCCTCGAATAACTCTTGCTTCAAAACCACTTGATGTAGTCTTCAAAAGTTGAGTAGATTGTTGAGCTTTATTAAACCCAGGTAGTAGAATTTTTGAAGGTTTAACATGAGCAATATCAGAGGTTTTCTTTTCTTCTGATGTCAAGACAACTTGAGCTCTGTCAGAGGTTGCTTGCTTCATTGTAATATCATAATTTACTAAGTCCTGAACTTGAACAACATGAGCTCTGTCAGAGGTTGTTTGAATATTCTTCTTTTTCAAAATCAGACTAGTATCTTCATCAGATTTTACTTCCAGATCCATGATTGGTATATATATCTTTACAGGTTCATCAACTTTAGCTTTGCCCTTGAACCTTGGATCTACCTCTACTTGTGATTTGGCTTTGGATTCAATTTTGGTTGCCTCAAAGTTTGTCTTCTCTTTAATCACAATGCCCTTAGACTTTGGAGGTTTCTTTATAGTAATAGAAGCTTTAGACTTGGATTTGACATTTTCTGCTTTAAGTATGGCTTCTTCTTCCTTCAGAGTTTCAAAGTCCATTCCTGGATTGTCTTTGAGAAATAGTCCTTTTGAAATTTCTTCATCCAGCTTCTGTAACTTGGGGTCTTGATAGTAGACTGTTGTTTCCTTCCCCTTGAACTTTAGTGTCTGCATAAACTTCTGTGATTCTTGACTTTCACCCTGTATCAGAACATCAGGCTTAGTCAGTACTTGCTTATCAGAATTTATTCTTCTATCAACATCAGAGCTTGATATCTGTGTAGAAGTTCCTGCTTTCCTAGATGAAGAGCCTTTGCCTTGACCATGACCTCTACCCTTTTCAGAGTTTCCCTGGTCATCATTTCCATTATCCTTTTTCTTCAGTGCTAAATCAGTAGAGCATTTGGACTTAATCACTTTCTCCCCCTTTTTGGCATCATCAGGTAATAAGAGAGAGAGAATTAATTCCACTGAAGATTGAATTTCATTTAGTTGAACTTGTTGAGAAGCTTGATTCTTTAGTACTTCATCAATCTGAGCTTGCTGTTTCTCCTGAGCTTTCTCAATAGCCTCAAGTCTGCTAAAGGCAGGCTTGAAAAATCTGTTCTTATCCAGTTTAAAGTTCATGTCTTGCTGAATTAGTGTTTCTTGAATTTTGTTCACCTTGGCTTGAGTGATTGAGTGTTGACCTTGAAGGTTCCTGGTACTCAAGGCAGTAACTCTGAGCTGTGCTTTGAAGTCATCATTCACCAGCATCTCATCAGCTTTAGCCAGGTGCTCAGCAAAAATATTTGCAGTAGGAACAAAATCAACTTTCTTCCACTCCTGGATCCATTCCCTTCCTCTATTAGTTTCACTCCAAGGTACTGTGCATCCGCTCTCACAAACTTTTTAATCAATTCAGCTTTATCAACTGTTGGTAGAGGTGCATGTCGTGAAGGACCAGCTGCATCAGCATTGACATTTATAACAGCTTCACCAGTAGTGTCAACATTTACAGCATCAGAACTTACAGAGTCTGCAGAATCATCATCCTCAGATAAAATGATAGTATGTGAGGCTATAGAGGTTTCAAAATCATCCTCTAAGTGCTGATCTGACAGTAAATTCTGATCAACATCCAAATTCTGATGCTCACCTAATATCTGACCTTCATCATCTAGATTCAGAAGAGGTGTTGTTGGAATATCTGCATTGAAATCAGCATAAAAAATTGGTGTTGTTGGTGGAGTATGTTGATGAATGATTGGAGCTTCCAAGTACAGAACATCAGGCACATTCAAGTTGTGAATATCTATTTCAGCACTTGTACCCAGATTATCAGCATGTACTGGAGAATGAATAGGAGACATAGAAGGTGTAGGCACTCTGTCTTGAGCAGTTTCTTCAGCTTGAATTGGCGACAGTGGAGGTGTAGATTCAGTGGCTTCAGCAAATTCTGGTTCTGTAGATGGAAGGGATTCAATCACAATTGGCTCCTTTGAGATCAGAGATTCCTGATCCTCTTCCTTAGCTGCTGCTTCCATATCCTCTGAATCTGACTCAGCTATGTCCCTGTTAGCTCTTTGTTTCTTCAATTTCTTCAAGGGTGAAGAGACTTTGGAAGCTTTGTCATCAGAATTTATCTTTCTAAGCCTTTTGAGAGGCCTAGAACTCCCAGTTTCCTTTATTTTCTAAGGAGACACTTCCTCAGCTACTTTAGCAACAGGTTCTGATGGTTGAACCTGTGCCTCATCATCAGATTCATCTCTCATAATCATCTTCCTTCTCTTTTGTTGTGTCTGAGGTACAGTCTTTGTCCTATTTGCTCTAGAAGAAGAAGGCTTCACTGTAGGTGCTGATGGTTGATTAGTATGTGCTGATGTTTGTGGTTGCTGTGTTTGGGTGGTGGTTGGTTCTGATGGCTGTTGTGTGTTGGTGGGTTGGACATCAGGATATAGCCATGAATAGGTATCATAATCAGCATTTACCAGAGCTTGCTTTACTGATAAATGAATTCTAAGGGGTCTCAAAACTCCCTTCTTGTTATCAGCAGTTAACAGATCAGTAAAAGCCCTCTTAGCTAACCTAAAAGGATCTATTTGTTCACTTGCTGGTTGTGGTTCATCTGATGTACAGTAACTGTAAATTAACTGACAGAACCTAGCAAAGTAAACTACATTCCTGTCCTCTTTCATTCTATCTCCTATAAAACATAACACAATCTTTGCATAATCAAAATGAGACTGGTTTAGGAGTGTATACCCAATTTGTTGTGTTAGAATATTAATGGCATCAAAATTTGAGCACTTGTTGGCAAACGTCTTTGTGATGCAATTAAAGAAGAAGCTCCATTCCTTTCGAATATATGGGCGTTTGAGTTGACCCAACTTAGCCAAACTCTGTTCATACCCAAGATTAGCCATCATTTGCTGTAGCAGGGGCTCTTCAACAGCAGAACTAAACTCACAGTTTTACGGTAGATGTAACACTTTTTGAACTGTCGATGGAGTAACAACGTACTCAACCTCCCCTGCTATAAACACAATGCTTGGTGTTCCATTCTTACCACCATCATCATAAAGTCCTGTATGCCAAAACATCAGAACTTGAGTACCAGATAAATAGGATGGCTGCGTCAAAGCGAACCCAATTTCACTATGAGATAAGAAATCCTGTATAAAATGAAGTTCCGAAGGAGCTTCACTCTTAGTGAGAATGGAAGCATAGTTGTTAGGGATGAACTTTGCTCCATTAAAGATTATATCCTTGGGTGCCATTAGGAAATAAGTGAGAAAGAAGAGTGCCTGAAAGGTGTTTGATAAAATGTATGTATAGAAAACCGTTAGAGAGAGACTAAGAGAAAAGAGAGAGAGGTTAGAAAGAAATATAAATAAAAGATTTTAAAATCTTTTATCTCTTTTACTTATACACTCCACTTGACAGCAGTTACTGAGAAGTGGAACAGACGTTACACCTGCCAGCCATGCAGCAGTTAAGACAAAAGTTAATGGGCACGGGAAATAAGTAATGATTACTATGCACATGCAGTTTTTCAAAAAAAAATGTTCCCACTAAAAAAATGATTATTATTTTCTTTATCTCACATAAACTAATATTCTGATAAAATATAACCGTTCACGTATTGACTTAAAAATAAATCAAGGAAATAAATACTGCCACGTCAGCATCAGAACTTGATTATTATCAGAATTTAAAAGTCATCAGAATATGGCTCCTTTACTCAAAAAGTGAACATTTATTTCTGTAATTCTTCACACAAATACTGATATGAGTACATCAGAACTTAATCATCAGAACTTCCATCAGAACTTGTCCTCAGAATTTATGTAACTGACACTTAAACTGTTCATCTAAAACAACATTGATCACCACAATAATTTTAATCATTCATATGGAGTGTAAGTGTGTGCATTAAGCTAAATATCAGACAAAGAGTAAAATCTGATTCACTTCAGTACATCTTCGAAATAAGGCATAACTAAGAACTGTGCTCAAAATCTGTCATTAGTCTGAAATCTACTATAAAATGAGGTCATGCATGAATCCACCTCAACTGTTTTGTGCTCATTTTATGCATCTTTTGAAATTCCTTTTTATAGTGGCTTCTCAGTGTAAGTGAGTCACGACTGCTTATCAGAATTTATGCTATTATTAGAGTATTTCTCCAGTAATCATAGAATGTGAAAAGTCACCAAAAAAATTTTATTTTTCTTTTCGAATGCATACTACTTAATACCAGCAATGCACTTGGGTCTTCCCTTCCATATACATTTTTCTCTAGATCTCAAAGGAGTACCTGATATTTATTTCTTTTATTTACTTTTTCTTTTAATAAGTGAAGCTTATCAGCACTTTGTACATCCATAAGATTTACCAACATCATAACTTAACAGATAAGAAGCACTATTCTAGTTTTTGACTTAGTAATAAGATACACAAAGTAAACCTAAGCAAGCTCAATATCAGAATTTGCTTGTGTTAAAAGATTTCCACATAAATAATTACTTCAAATATGGGATCCTTAGTATATTAAAGACTACTAGGTCAGCATCTAGCACATGTATCCTCATTGGATTGAATAGTCACAGAAACATTCATATCACTATCAGAGTTTAGAAATTCACATCAGACAACAATCAACACTTAGGTAAATTACAATTTAAGCACAGATTAAAGAGAGTAATATCTGTAAATACTGATCATAAAGTCTGATGTATCAGAATATAAACTAAACAGATTTAGAGAAAGAACCTGAAACCATTCCAAGTTCATTTACCAATCTTGTAAAAGTAGCTTCACATAGTGGTTTTGTGAAGATATTTGCTAGTTGTTGATCTGTTGGAACAAAATGCAATTCTGTTGTACCTTCCATCACATGTTCCCTTATGAAGTGGTACCTAATGCTGATGTGCTTTGTCATTAAGTGTTTTAGAATTACCTGTCATAGCAATAACATTTTGATTATCACAGTAAATAGGGATTTTAGAAAATTCTAACCCATAATCCAGTAACTAATTCTTCATCCAAAGAATCTGTGCACAACAGCTTCCTCCAGCAATGTACTCTGCCTCTGCAGTTGATGTGGATATTGACTTTTGTTTCTTGCTAAACCAAGAAACTAATCTGCCTCCAAGAAATTGGCAGCTTCCACTTGTGCTTTTCCTGTCAATTTTGCAACCTGCAAAATCTGCATCTGAGTAACCTATTAGCTTAAAGTCTGATTCCCTAGGATACCACAATCCTAGATCAGCTGTACCCTTAAGGTACTTAAAAATTCTTTTCACAGCTGTTAAGTGAGGCTCTCTTGGATCTGCTTGAAATCTTGCATAAAGATAGGTAGCATACATAATATCAGGTCTACTTGCAGTTAGATAGAGTAGTGAGCCAATCATACCTCTGTAATCAGTAATATCTACTGATGTACCAGTATTCTTATCCAATTTTGTTGCAGTGGCCATAAGAGTGGATGCACTTGAACAGTCTTGCATTCCAAATTTCTTCAACAAATTTCTGGTGTACTTAGATTGACAAATAAAAGTTCCTTCTTCATTCTGCTTGACTTGAAGGCCCAGAAAATAGCTAAGTTCTCCCATCATACTAATTTGATATCTTGACTGCATTAGCTTGGCAAATCTTTTACAAAGTCTGTCATTTGTAGAACCAAAAATGATATCATCAACATATATCTGCACCAAAAGTAAGTCCTTTCCATGGTTGAGATAGAATAAGGTTTTATCAATAGTCCCTCTGTTAAATCCACTTTCCAGAAGAAACTGAGCTAATGTCTCATACCATGCTCTTGGAGCTTGCTTAAGGCCATAAAGTGCTTTATCAAGTCTGTAGACATGATTAAGAAATTTGAATCTATAAAACCTGGAGGTGTTTAACATATACTTCTTCTTCCAATTCTCCATTAAGAAAAGCACTTTTTACATCCATTTGAAAGACTGTAAACTTTTTGTGAGCAGCATAAGCCAAAAATATCCTTATGGCTTCCAATCTAGCAACTGGTGTAAATGTTTCATCATAATCAATTCCCTCCTGTTGAGAGTATCCTTTTGCAACCAGCCTTGCTTTATTTCTTGTAATTATGCCATCACTATCAGTTTTGTTTCTGAACACCCACTTTGTACCAACAACAGATCTGTTCTTTGGTCTTGGCACTCGGGTCCATACTTTATTTCTTTCAAATTCATTTAACTCTTCCTGCATTGCTTGCACCCAATCAGCATCTTCAAGAGCTTCTTCCACTTTCTTTGGTTCATCCTGAGAAAGAAAAGAATGATAGAGACATTCATTTGATGTTGCTGTTCTAGTTCTAATACCTGCTTCAGGATCTCCAATAATCAAGTCAGGTGTATGTGCTTTAGTCCACTTCCTTACAGATGGAAGGTTATCTCTAGAACTGGATGCTCCCCCATGATCCATTCTATCTCCATCAATATTTTCTGATGCTCCCCCTGAAATCATGCTCTCTGAGTTGGATCCTTCAGAATTTGAGTTTCCAGAATTATCAGAACTTGGCCCATCAGAACTTAATGAATCAGAATTTGAGTTTTCAGAATTATCAGAACTTGGCCCATCAGAACTTGATGAATCAGAACTTGAAGAGCCTGTTCTAGGTTCTAATGCTTCTTGAGATGTGGTTGGATCTTCAATATGCTCCCCTTGCACAGGTACTTCAGATTTGGCTTCTTTTTCTTCACCATCTCATATGGTGTCTTTCCATGCTTGTTGATTAGTGTTGCATTCTGAGTAAAACAAGCAGTATGCACAACTTCAGCCCAAAAGTAGGTTGATAACTTTGCTTTATCAAGCATAGTTCTTGCAGCTTTAATAAGAGTTCTATTCTTTCTTTCAACAACTCCATTTTGCTGTGGAGTTCCAGGAGCAGAAAATTCCTACTTTATTCCATGGTCTTTGCAGAATCTTCCATAATCATATTCTTGAACTCAGTGCCATTATCACTTCTTATAATTTTCACAGAGTCTTTGACCAACTTATCCAGTTGTTTGACATGATCAATCAAGATAGATGCAGTTTCGCTTTTTGTGTGCTAGAAATACACCCATGTGTATCTGGTAAACTCATTTACTATAACCATAGCATATTTCTTCTTTGCAATAGACATGACATTTACTGGACCAAATAGATCAACATGTAGTAGGTGATAAGGCTCAAGAATTAAAAATTCAGTCTTGCTCTTGAATGAAGATTTTCTTTGTTTTGCCTTTTGACATGAATCACAAAGGCCATCAGGAGCAAATACTAATTTTGGCAGTCCTCTCACAAGATCTTTCTTGACTAGTTCATTTATATTGTTAAAATTTAAATGAGAGAGTTTCTTGTGCCAATCCCAGCTTTCTTCAATTGATGCTCTACTTAACAAACAGATTGCAGAACCATCAGAACTTGTAGAAAGCTTAGCTTCATAAATGGTACCATGCCTGTATCCCTTTAGAACAATTTTGCCTGTAGATTTGCTTACAACTTCACAGTGTTCTTCAAAGAAATCCACATGATAACCTCTATCACAGATTTGACCAACACTCAGCAGATTGTGTTTAAGTCCTGAGACTAGAGCTACTTTTTCAATGATGACATTCCCAAGATTGATATTGCCATATCCCAGAGTTTTTTCCATGTTGCCATCTTCATAAGAAACTCCTGGGCCAGCTTTCTCCACAAAGTCTGATAGCAGGGCTTTATTTCCAGTCATATGTCCTTAACATCCACTGTCCAGAACTAGGATGTTTTTCCTGTTGCCCTGCAATCACAAAGACCACTAATGATTAGTTTAAAGGACCCAGACTTTCTTGGATCCTTTGGCCTTATTAAGTTTGTTAACATTTGCAGCGGATTTAACATCAGAGTTTATGTTAACATTTTTCTTATCAGAATTTACAGTATTAGACTTTGCATCAGAACTTATACTAGAAGGAATAATGCTAACTTTCTTCAAAGAAGGTTTTATTTGATAATAATCATAGTACAAACTATGATATTCCTTACAAGTATAAATGGAATTCCATAAACTACCACGATGAAAACAAGGATTTTATGGTGTAAACCTAACATACTGACTCTTAACTCCTGATTTAGGAGGTAGAGAATTTATATCCTTATTCTTCCTGCAAAAAGAAGCAAGATGGTTAGTGTTTCCACAGTTATTGCATTTCTTTCTAGGAGTATTAGGAACAGACTTATAATTATTGCTTTTGTTCACACCTTCCTTTCCATTCCTATTTTTCCTAGGTGGCTTTACCTTGTTTACATCCTTAATCTCTTTCAGCTTGTACTTAAGCTGCTTCTTTGTCATTAAGCCTATGTTAACTTCAGCTGGTTTATCCTGTTTTAATTTGTCAGAAGTTGACTCTGCCTTAACTTCTGTATCATTATCTTTCATCTTTTCAGAATCAGACTTTACAGTTTTAGCTACAAACTTAACAGGATTTACCTTTGGCTTAGTAGTCTGTTTAACAATAATTGGCTTAATTTGTTCAGTTCCTTTTTCACTTTTATCATCTCCATTGCCTAAGCCCTCTTTCCAGTTTCCACTACTTAGTAAATTCTGAGTTGTTCTGCCAGAGTTAGTCCATGTCCTGATAATCTCTCTTTCCTTTTCTAACTCAGTTTTTAGAGATTGATTTAATTTTAACACTTCATCTCTAACATAAAAAGCATCATCTCTTTCTTTCTGAGTTTGATGGAACATAACTAACTCTTTTTCTAAATAGTCATTCCTTTTCTTAAAAGCCAGATTTTCAGAAGTTAACCTATCACATGTTAAAGTCTGATCTCTATAGCTAATGAATATGGTTTTAAGATAAGATCTCAACTCAGTAATATCATCAGTATGAAAAACATAAGTTGTTTGAGGTACCTTTAACTCAGCAGCCTCAGAACTAATATCAGCATTTGCCATCAAGGCATAATTCACCTCATTTTCAGAATCTGAAGTGTCTGTCCAGCTTTTCTTCTTTGTGACAAGTGCCTTGCCTTTGTCACCTTTTCCTTCCTTGCAATCAGGAGATATGTGGCCTTTCTCACCACAATTGTAGCATTTAACATTTGAGTAATCTCCTCTGTCAGACTTTCCTGCTTTGCCTTCAGATTTTCTGAATCCCTTCTTATCAGAACTTCCACTTTTCCTGGAAAATTTCTTTCCCCTTCTGAATTTCCTGTAGGCTATCTTTGTGATACCCTTCACCATAAGAGCACACAATTTCATCATCTCTTCATCAGCATCCATCTCAGATAGACTTTTAGATTCTGAATCCTCATCATTATCAGAACTTGATGACTCAGTATCAGACTTTGTGATGAGAGCCTTTCCTTTGCCTTTCTTTGAGACAACCACTTTGGGGGATTCCTCCTCAGCCTTAAGAGCAAATGTTCTTAACTTTCTCCCATGTCTCTTGCTTCTTTGATCCATCCCAAGTTCATGAGTTTTGAGCTTACCATAAATTTCATCAAGAGTAGTTTCATCAAGAGCATAGTTGTCTCTTATAGTAGTTGCCTTCAAGTCCCAACTTTCAGGAAGAGCTAAAAGGAATTTAAGATTAGTATCTTCATGATCATATTCCTTATCCACCAGTGACAGATCATTCAAGAGTTTGACAAATCTATCATATAAATAAGTTAATGACTCATCAGGTTTTGAGTCAAAGTGCTCATACTCTTGAGTGAGTATAGTCCTCATGTTCTTTTTAATTGAATCAGTTCCCTGGCATCTTGTCTCCAAGGCATCCCATATCTCCTTTGCAGTCTTGCAGTTAATTACGCTATTTGACATGACATTATTAATGGCACTATGCAGTAAATGCCTTACCTTTGCATCCTTGGCAATAGATGAGATATCTTTAGCTGTATATTCACTTTTCTCCTTTGGTACAATCATTGCTGGCTGATCTGTAACTACAACAGAGAGCTTGGTTGGCTTATGTGGTCCTTCATTAATTCTTTCAAGGTATTCAGGATCTGTAGCTTCCAGAAACATAGTCATCTTCACTTTCCATATGGGATACTCAGAAGATTTCAGTATGGAAACCCTAATAATCTCATATCGATTATGGATTTGAGTCTTTGGAGTTTCTTCAGTTTTGGTGGGCTTGGTTGGAGTTTGTTCTTCTTCAGACATGATTGTTTTGGATCTTTACTGTATATGACAAATAGGCTCTTATACCACTTGTTAGGTCATACACACTGTAGAAGGGGGTTGAATACAGTGTATACTACAATCAAATCGAATTAAGAACACAAGTCTGAAACACATAATAATCTTATTAATAAAACAGTATTACAATGAAACCATTCTCTCTCAGTGATGAACAAATATCACGAGAGCTGCTAGGGTTACAATGAATAATATTCTCAATTATAATAACACATCTAGTGTAAACCCTATGCTGTGTTTATATAGACACACAGTTACAAGATAATCTTCTAATTGATATCGAATATAAGTCTGCATCCTAAAATATATCAATTAGTTATCTTTTCCTCCAAGTCTACTATTCTGCATAGAATTCTTCTTCATGCATATCTTTTCTTATGTTTGTCTTAATCTTCTTTCCTTCAATTAGCCACCTTCCTTATCTGAATGTCTTCTTAAGTCCTGATAATATCTCCTGATGAATATCTTCTGATATCTTAAGTTCTGATAACTTAAGTTCTGATATCTTAAGTTCTGATATCTTAAGTTCTGACTTCAGTATAAGTACTGATTTCCAGTTAAGTCCTGATTTCTCCTATTAATCAAGATCTGAAAACTAAACACAAATCATTATTAGACATGAGATCACAAATATATCTAACACATTCCCTGTCAATGTGCTTCTTATTGCTCTGAAAAAGCTGAGTAATTCCCAGTCATCTGGAATGTCCTCAAAATTATCACGAGGTAGCTGAAGATGTTCATTTAAATCATCTTCTGTGATTCTGATTGTATCATCACCAATAATAAAGGAAAAAGCTAGTTGTTCATCATCAGAGGAGTTTGTAGCTGTTCTATGCACATGCCTGAGAAGCTCAACATTCAATTTCACCTTAGATAATGCGAAGCGCACAATGGAGTGTTCATTTAGAAAACGGATCCATGTTTCAAAATGTGCCATTTTAACTGGATCACGTTCAATAATAGAAACAAAATTTATTTTTGGAATCTGAATATTATTCGCCATTTAAATAAAAATGAGAATAAAATTTGGATTTAAAAAAAAATAAATTTGTTCCCTTCGAATTATAAGATAAATTAAATTGACCAAACTTGAAACAAATTTTTTTAAAAATTAACCAAACAAGGCTTTAAAAAGAAATTAGATTAAAATCAATCCAATTAACAATTAGCCAAACAAAGCCTTAAACACAAAAACAAGGGAAATTTAATATCTACAAACACCCGGTGGAATTTGTTGAAGCTGGTCTCAAAATGATCCTTGTTCTTTGGGCTTTCAAAATCTTTAAAAATTACAACATTTGGCAGAGTTTTATTAATGATTTGATCAAAATAAAATTTACTCCTTCTCCTGCGATTTGAGTTGTGTGTATATATGCTGAAAAACGATGAAGTGTATATATATACTCACAGTAGAGGGAAAAAATCACAAAGTTACTGTGTGGCGACTAGGGGCTCCTGTGGCGACCAGGGAGCAGAGTATGCTCTCTGTGGCGATCACAGGAGGGACTTAGAGTACTCTGAGACTCTCTGTGGCGACCACAGGAGAGGTAGACTTAGATGTGTCTAAGTGGAAACTTTCTGTGTCGACACAGAGGAGTTTTACTTAGAAAAATCTAAGTCAAAGACCTCTGTGGTGACACAGTGATACTGGTTGATCAACCTAAAAAAAATTCTAAGGATGAAACCCCTGTGTTGCGATCAACACCCTCTGTGCTGCTGCTAATTTATTTTAAACATCTTTTAAATATTTGTCCATTGAAAAGAATGTTTAAAAAAATAATAAATCATAATTATCTTTCACTACTTATACAAATATTATCATTACATTGATAACACTATATTTTTGTGAAAAATGATTATGCTGCAACCTTTTAATATTAATTTCAATGAACCCCTTTAAATATTAATTATTTAAAGTCCACTGAAATTAAATTAAATAGCTTTATCAATATGAATGTGATAAAACATATATATATATATTGTATGCAAGCACATAAATTATTGAATTACGAGAAGTAATTAATGGCATGTAAATTCAGATGTCCTTAAAATATTAAAATTAAATAACAAGTGAATTTAACCAAGATAAATTGCAGTTTCTGACTTCTAAAATTAATTAGAAAGATTTAATATCCCAAGCTCACCAACCAACTTAGAGAAAGTGTTATCATCAAGTGGTTTGGTGAAGATGTCTGCAATTTGATCCTCTATGAGTACAAAGTATAACTCCACAGTGCCATTTGGGACATGCTCTCTGATAAAGTCATACCTGATATCAATGTGCTTTGTTCTTGAGTGCTAACTGGGTTGTTTGAGATTGCTATTGCACTTGTATTGTCACAGAATATTGGGATATTTGATACCAATAGATCATAATCCCGGAGTTGGTTCCTCATCCACAAGATTTGATTATAACAGCTTCCAGCAACTATGTATTCAGCTTCAGCAATTGATGTGGATACTGAGCGTTGCTTCTTGCTATGCCAGGATACCAATCTTCTCCCAAGAAACTGACAGCTTCCTGATGTACTTTTTCGATCAATCTTACAACCTACAAAATCTGAATCTGTATAGCCAACTAGGTCAAAACTTGTACCTTTAGGGTACCAAATTCCAAGATTTGGAGTTCCCTTAAGGTACCTAAATATTCTTTTAACAACTATAAGATGAGACTCTTTTGGTTCAGCTTGAAATCTAGCACATAAGCAAGTTGCAAACATAATATCTAGTCTACTTGCTGTGAGATAAAGTAATGAGCCTATCATACTTCTGTAGCTTGTGATGTCAACTTTCTTACCAGTTTTGTCCTGATCAAGCTTGGAGGCTGTTGGCATTAGAGTCTTTGCTGGAGTTGAATCTTCCAGTTTATACTTCTTGAGAAGTTCTCTGATATACTTGGATTGATAAATGAATATACCATCTTTCCTTTGACTCACTTGTAATCCAAGAAAGTAGTTCAACTCTCCCATCATGCTCATCTCGTACTTACTCTGCATTAGCTTAGAGAATCTCTTGCAAAGATCATCATTAGTAGAACCAAATATAATATCATCAACATATAATTGAACTAATATCATATCAGATTTATGCATTTTATGAAATAGAGTTTTATCTATGACACCTCTAGTAAAACCATTTTCAAGTAAAAACTCAGAGATAATGTCATACCATGTCATTGGTGCTTGCTTAAGACCATAGAGAGCTTTGAATAGGAAGTATACAAAATCAGCCAAATTTGGATCTTCAAAACCTGGAGGTTGTTCTACATACACCTCTTCTTCTAGCTCCCCATACAGGAATGCACTCTTCACATCCATTTGATAAACTTTGAATTATGAATGTGATGCGAATGCCAGAAACATCCTGATTGCCTCAAGTTTAGCCACAGGTGCATAGGTTTCATCATAATCTATACCCTCTTCTTGAGAGTAACCTTTAGCTACCAGTCTGGCCTTGTTTCTCATTACAATTCCATCTTCATCTAGCTTGTTCCTGAATACCCATTTAGTGCCTATCACTGACTTGTCCTTTAGCCGGGATACCAGCTTCCATACCTTGTGCCTCTCAAACTGATTGAGTTCTTCTTGCATAGCAATAACCCAATCTGGATCCTCCAGTGCATCCACTTTCTTAGGTTCCATTTCTGAAAGAAACCCTGAAAAGTGACATTCATTCTGAGTGGCATGTCTAGTTCTTACTCTTGTGTCAGGATCACTAATCATCAACTCAAAGGGATGGTCTCTGTTCCAAACTCTTTAATGAGGCAGATAAGATCTTGATGTTTCCCCTTATTCAGTCTGATGTTGAGTGTGAACTGTAGATCCTCTTTCTGCTCCCCCTGAGTTGCTGTCACCATGACTGGATGATTCTGATCCTAATGTAGTGGTTCTTGAAGGTGTTCCTGTATGATTATCATAATCATTGTTTCCACCATTACCACCACTTAATCCTGAATCAGCAATACCATGTACTGTAGATGTAGTTCTAGTAATCTCAGGTTCCATTATCTCCAAAGGATCATTTGATAGATTTTCAAATTCCAGAGATTCAGAATCCTTTTCTCTTTACAGGCTTGCCAACTTGGTGTCGTCGAATGTTACATTAAGGATTTTAATAACCTTCGGATCAGTAATCATATAAACCCTATAAGCTTTAGATTTCAGAGAATAACCAAGAAAGTATTTAGCACCAAAGACATAAAAGTATTTCAGTGTTGGTTTCTTGTCAGCCATTATCTCATAAGGAGTCTTGTCATGATCTTTATTAATCAGGGTACGATTTTGAGTGTAACACGCTATGTTGACAGCTTCAGCCCAGAAGTAAGTAAGAAGTCTTGATTCACTTAGCATAGTCCTTGCTGCTTCAACCAAGGTACGATTCTTCCTTTCTACTACCCCGTTTTATTATGGAGTTCTTGGAGCTGTCTCAAAATACCTTTCTCTGTACAGAATTCATTTAGAAATGCATTCTTGAATTCTGTCCCATTATCTGATCTGATCTTCTGGACATGTAATTTCGATTCTATCTCAATTTTCTTTATATGATCCACTATCAGCTGAGGTGCTTCATCCTTGGATTGTAAGAACAATACCCATGTGTATTTGGAGAAGTCATCGACCATCATTAAAGTATATCTTTTCCTTGATAGTGACAACACATTCACTGGACTAAATAAATCCATGTGAATCAACTAAAGAGGTTCAGTTATGCTTGTCATTTCCTTGCTTCTGTGAGATGCTTTCTTTGATTTCCCTTTTTCACATGCTTCACAGAGTCCTTCTTGACAGAATTCCATTCGTGGTAGTCCTCTCACTAATTCTCTCTTGACCAGAGAGTTCATTGTCTTGAAGTTCAAGTGCGAGAGCTTCTTGTGCCATAACCAACTTTGTTCTGATGAAGCTTTGCTGTAGAAACATCTGATTACTCCATCACAGGTAGACTTCAAGTCAGCTACGTACAGATTACCTTTCCTTACTCCCTGTAAAGCAAGCTTCTCATCTTTCCTGTGAGAGATCAAACATCTTACTGATCTGAAATCAACATTGTATCCCTTGTCACAAAACTGACATATGCCTAGAAGATTGTGCTTCAATCCTTCCACAAGAGAGATGTTTTCAATGATGACATTGCCAATTTCCAAATTGCCATATCCCTTAGTAAATCCTTTGCTGTCATCTTTAAAGGTAACTATAGGGCCAGCTTTCTCAACCACTCCTGTGAGCAAGGACTTTTCTCCTGTCATGTGCCTAGAACACCCAATATCCAGAATCCACATGATCTTTTCCTTTCTTACCTTACCCTGCAAACACAGATTGATTAAGAAGACTTTGGTACCCAAGATTTCTTGGGTCCTGAAGGTTTAGGGGTAGAAACAGTATCAACAAATGAAACCTTGACATGCTTAGCTTTCACTTTGACTGACTTCTTCTCAGTGCTAGTGTGGCGCCCTCCAAACCCGGGTCAGAAGTTTGGGGACCACAGCACACACACCATATTTAAACCTGTATATAAAGTATTTTATGCATTAACCCTTCTTTATACAACCACAGATCACAACAGGTTAAAGTATGAAAACAAGCCACAACCTTAACTCTTATTACATCATACAAAATCCCCAACTAGTTTAACTTACATATGCTAATGATATCGTTGTTACAATCTTGCATAACTCATCTATATAATAAAGCTTTGCTAGCTCGACCCAACTTAACTGGAAACCCTAGCTCGCACTCTGGACAGGGAATCCTCGTTACCAACACTTTCCTTTTCAACTGCTGAAAACATAAAAAGGTTTGCAAGAGTGAGCTAACTAGCTCAGCAAGTCATAATAGCAATAACTGAGGTTAAACAATAACCAATTGAAATGATTCATAAGAATCACGTTTCTGAATAAGCAATGATTAGAATTGGATATTCATTTTTCATTTTAAAAACTAAGGTTAGGCTGCTGATCAGTCACACACTAACCCCGAGCAAGGCTCCTAGCTTCGCTCTATATACTGGATCCAAGGCACGCATTGGCTTATTATGACCACGAATCTGGTCCAACCATGAATCTGGTCCATATTTATAAAACCATCCAATTCTAAAACAATTCAATATGATAACCAATGTAAATCAATAAGCTGAATCATAAACAGTATTTATCTTGAGGCATAGGGTGATTCACAATACATTGAAGGTATAACAAGAGATTTAAAAATTTTGGCTTTCGATAAACGAAAGAATCAAATAGTAGAAGACTAGGGGTTCAAGGGTTCCAAGGATTGGTCTTCTGTTAAACAAGGAATAAGGGTTGGTATATTAAGCAATTCAACATCAGAAATCAGTATGTGATAGATATGTATTTGTGGAGTGGTATCGTATGTGTTTGGCTCGTATATGAGAATTCAACAATCAATGGTTTATGAAGAACAAGGCTTATGGCTCAAGATCAAGAAGAATCAGGGTTCAAGGTTAAATAGTTTAAAGCACTTGCAATATAAAACAAGATTTATTTTGAATAATAGCGACATGTTATGAAATAGTTCGAAAATATTTGCAATATATCTTGAAGAAAGGTTCAGAAGTACTTGCCTTATCATCAACGATTTGCACTTTACTTGTACTCATCTAATAGTTTTACTTATCAACCACTTTCCATCTATTTCTATGCCTTGCTTCTATTTATCAATCACTTGCCTTCTCTTTCTACGCTTTGATTCTATTTATGGATCACTGGTTTCTTTTCTATACCTTGCTGACGCTGCTAGGCATCACAAGTATCTATCAATTATTCATACTCGTATTATTTTAATCATCACATAGACGTCGTAGGCTTTTAACTACCCTTCGTTTTACCCAAATCCGATTTACGGATTGAAAGTTATGACTAAAATTGTCAAACCAGAACCACATAGACATATAACGCATCAATCAGTGAGCACGTTGCACATAACACGAAAGTTATTCGATCAAAATAATTTTTCAAAAAAGATTCAGGGTTAAAATGATTTTCCAGGTATTTAATACAAATTTTTGAATATTTTTTGGAATTAAAACGGGACTCCGAATTATTTTATAATTAAATAATAGGGTTCAAACACCCGAATCTGACTTTAAATAATTTTATAATAATTATTGAGCCTTGAAAATAATTTAAAATAATATTTTAAAGCTCGAACTATTTTTCAGAATTTTTAAATCATAAATAAATAATTAAATCTATTTATTAAATCAATTAAAATCAATTAATAATTAATTAAGTTAATTAATCGATTAATATTAAATTAATCGATTAATTAAAATAATTAAAAAATAATTAAAATTAATTAATAAAATAAATCAGATTTATTTTTGAATTAAAAATAAATTTTGGAATTAAAATAATGATTTTAGGAATTAAAAAAATGAATTTAGAAATTAAATAATGGATTTTTTAAATTATTTGTAAAAAGTAAAATCCAAAAACATGTTCCAGGTTTTGATTTAGGGAAGAATAGGATCAAACCTGGGTTACAATTTTAGAAAAACGGGTTGCCAAGAACCCTACTTGGATCCGGGTTGAATGCCGCCGAAATCTGGGATTTCCAGATATCGGCCGGCGACTCCCGTTTTCGATGGAGTTCCGGAAGCCTCAAAACGAGGCCAAACTGCTTCGTTTGCTTCAGTTTTAAACGCTATTCGATTCCAAATCAATTCCTCAGACTCGACAACAACTCAGAAATACCAATCAGTACCAGAATATCATTCTCCGGCCAAAACACCATTACTGCCGGTGATACTTCAAACTTTCCGGCGAAAGAACGAATTCAGTCAAAACGCAACCAAAATTGACGATTTATAGATGAAAATAAAGCTGGAGTCATATACAATCTGTTCATGCAATCAAAATCAATCACCGATCACAGAATAATCCTAAAAATCGATTTAAAACTTTTACAAAAACCAAAAACTCGTCTTTAATCAAATCTTTACCAAAACCAACAAATTTACATACCAAATCAATCCTCACGATCTCAGGAATGATAAACAGACATCAAAACATTCGAACAATCCCTCCAAATCAATAACCGAATTTAAGTAAAAATAAATAAAAATAAAAATTATGAATTTGAAAAAGAATTAACCTTCTTCGAAGATTTTTATGCGGATACAATCGTCTCGTTGGGAGCTTCGTTTCGTCTATTCATACATCTCCATCAGATTCCAATAACGTCTTCAAATTCTCGTTTGATTGCGAAGACACGAAGAACACGGTTCGTTTCTCTGGATAATTATCTATTTTTACTATCTGATTATGATTATACAAATGAAATGAAATAAGAAAAGGGCTATTTATATTTATGGGATATTGGTTCGTTTTGGATCGTTTTGGATCATTAAATTAGTTACTTAGCCGCTAAGTAACTGCAAAAATGATCCGATTTGATACCCGTATTGGATAATTATCCAAACCGGGCTTCTCATAAAACGCTTTATATGGAAATAATGTAATAATATCCCGTCTTTCGAGAATACGGGTTTTCGTTGGTACATCGAAATAATTATCGTATCGAAAATTGTGCGCCGGGCCGCGCACGGGTCAAACCGTAATCCGGATTGAAAAAGTCAAAATACGGAAAATGTCCGGAATTACCAGATTAGGTTAAAAAGGAGTTTTCGGAAGAGTTTCGGGTTGTAAAAACGTAAAAACCGTTGAAGTCGGACGATTCCCGGCTTTATAAAATAATTTTGTAATTACTCAGAAAATAATCAATAAATTCACAAATCAATATAAAATCATATAACAGCCCAAAAATTACAAGAAAAATACCATAATTATCTATATTTTATTCTGGTCATAATAAAATTAACATACTTATACTGTATCACAAATAAGCATTCACATATCCACACCAATGATCAGATAATTCACCAAAAATCACATAATAATCATATAAAAATTATTTATTAATAAAAATAATTACATGCGATATCCCGGATATTTCATCCTTCCCCCCCTTAAAAGGATTCTATCCTCAGAATCACTCTAAGGATCAGATAGTGATACCTTCAAGTATCTCACTCTCATTTTCTCGGGTTGATTCCTCAACCTTACAACTTTTCATAAACTTTTACTCGCAACATCAACCATTACTTAACAATCTCTCGCTGACATCATATTCTATCGGTTACTCATATAACTCAACTCAAGTCTCCATTTTATATATAATGGAGCTAAATTACTTTTCCTGAGTATACACATATAAATACCTTATGAATTTGCTAAACGTGTGGTAGTGAAGCCAACTTACTTACACTTATCCTTACTATTGTACTGTCTCAAAAGGACCAGTGTAATGCTTACTAATTATCTTTTATTTGTAATTCTAGTAATTCGTGCTCATGAACGTTTGTAATAGCTACTGGTTATTGAACCCCATTCCCACATGTTTCTCTATTCAATTAACTTAGTTCATAATCGCTTCCAATCGCATTCCAGGCTCTTTAATCATTTTTTTAATTCTCTCGTCCATCTGCGAATGATATACTGAAACCATGGCGTATTCGATTTCTAACGTTCTCGAAATTATTCCAGAGTTAAGAATTAACGAGAAAATCATATGACTGACGCATAAACTTATTACCATATTTTATTTTTCTTGAAGCACAATCGAGTATATTCATCGAGCGAAGATCTCTTACCATTTTAAAGAAAGTACACTAACCTGGAGGCATCACCGACATATTTTTAACCCATATTATCATTTATTTTGGTTCTAAGGAGTTCTCATACAAAACTGACTGTAATGCTTTCCTTGACGTCTAATCACATATAACGTTTATTCTTTCTTTGTGCCATATTATCAGAGAGTCTTCTTTGACATCTATGTCTCGTATCATACCTTCGGAGTAGCTTGAATCTCTTGAGGTATCGCTATTTAGCCAAATTTCTATCTTTTAGTTCCGCCTTATTTAATGCTCGTTCATATAGGAGTGGTATATACTATTCCGGCTCGACACAATTCATCATTTTTTGTATACTCCTATAAAATCTTAAATTAAACAATATTAATCATCTACAATTAGTTTCTGGATCTGATGACGTACCACCATTTCTTCAAGAAGCAACTAACCCACTTATTGGACAAATCATTTATTAAAAACAGAGAATGATTAGGTTTAGATAACCTAACAATAATGATGCAATTAATACTTTTCTTACCTTGGGTTCTCAGGTGACATCAACATGACATTTCTTGACGAAATTCACCCATCTAGTCTTTGATGTCCTGCTTTAATTCCTTGACACGTGTAACATTTGCTAATCTATTTCACAATTTCTCTCTTCATATCTAGCCACCAATAATTTTCCTTTAAATTTCTATACGTATTGGTACTCCATGGATGGATTGAATATCTTGAGTTGTGAGCTTCTTATAAAATTCCATTTTTCAATTCTGTCACTAGTGGAATCCCAAATTCTGGAATAAAATCTGGGAATACCTTGATCATCCTTTTGAGTATATATATATATATAATTTTTTTTTCTAACGATTAATATCTTGATCCACTATTTCCCCTTAACATTTCTTTACCTTCTCTAGCAATTCTGGCTGAAAAGTCATACTATAAATCTTTGCATTGTTAGGCTTGCAAACTCTGTCTTCCAATTCCAACTTATGAAATTCCTTATATAATTCTTCTGATACTGTCAACATGTTCAGTCCTTCCTTTCTGCTTAATGCATCTGTTACTATATTTGCTTTTCCTGGGCGATAGTTAATCGGGCACTCATAGTCCTTGCTCAACTCCATCCATCTCCGTTGTCTTTCATATTACCCATATCTTACCTACATCCTGGCATCTTATAAAGTTTCTTTATCACCCTTTTGATTCTACTTCCTTTCCTATCTCCGTTCTTCATTCTCATAGCTCATTCGAAACCGAACTCTTGACATTAATACTCATTTTGCTGTCACATCAAATTAGATATTAATACGAACTTTGATGCTCACAACATCTCATTCTGAAGTAAACATCAACCCTCTATATTAATACCACTTTCGATATTTAACAACCTAAGTATCGACATCAATCGGAAACTGAATTAAAACTGTATCTCACACTTTATCCAAAACAGAGATACTTGACAAATCATTTATTGTATGATTATCAAAACAATTTAGAAACAAGACATCCTTTGATAAAACTTTGTTACAGATGATAAAATTTCCTTGACTGTCTAATAAAATCCATATTGGTGTGATTATTAATTTCTTCTTTTTTTCATCTCCCTCATTCCTTTCTTCTCGTTGCTTCATCTTAAATCTTTAGCTCTTGGAAACATTCTTCTCACTTGTCCATACAAATGATTTTTTACTTCTTTTGTCCATTATGAAGGGCATATTCATCCAAGTAAAACTCACACATTTGCAGTAATTTCTAAATTCTACCAGCGTCCTTACTTTTCCCCAATTCTTCATTATTTTGATTTCAGATTTGAAAGTTACATCAAGATTTGACTTAATCTAATTGGAATCGATCTCCATGTAACTGACCATTAATTGGTAAAATTAGCCAATTAACTCACTTAATTGATCAATTGCACCAAGTGATGACTAGCTAAATGAAATCAAAGACCAATTATATATAGTCTAATTGGATGTAACAACCTCTTTCGAGAACCGAGATCACAGTTAATTGGAGTATCAACATGAATATCTACGGAAGTATACTTTCCATTTTTAAGAGTAGGGTATTTTCTGAAAAATTTGGGCAGCATCTCCTTTATATTATTGACTACTAGTCAGACTCAAGCCAACACCAAGAATCAATCAAATAACCAACAATCAACCCTCAAATATACCAGTCCACTTTCACTTTCTAAACTCACCATTTCATTACCTCATGTAATATTAATCATTACAACCCATGTCTCTAATTCAACTTAAGATTATAGTGAACAATTCTTATTATACCATACTTTTTCTCATATTCTCTGATTATAACAGAATATCACTACTGAGTACAATTACAAATTATTCTAAAATTCTTCTAGTTCATGTTTCAATTCAAGCTCTCTACTTAACAATTCGTCCATCATTGGCAATATACACTTGTTCTTATTAATTAACTTGTTCAACCTCTGATGACCAACACCTGGTCTCAACCAACACTCTTAAAATCTTGTGAATGAGTTCATTTGGTTTTAAAGATTCACATCTTAAAAATTGTTGCAGTTAAACCACCGTACCTTCATCTCCCCTTATGCCTTTCCATATTGAACCTTCTTTGCCGACCTAGCTACAAGCATCAATTTTATCACAAGTCACTTACTTGGGTGGGAAAGACCAACCATCCCTTGATGAACACATTTAAAGTTTATTCGTAACTAGCATTTATTCAATCTTGAATCTTCATGACGAATATCTCCCACATGATTGAGATATACTTTATTTTCACAACATTTTAATCAATTATCTGGTTATTATTAAGAATTTCTTCATTCGCCTTCATTATCCAATCGATCATTTGCCTCATCTGATACATGCAGCTTTACTTTCTTGTTTCTCTAGTTAATTTACCTCATACAGTTTACTAATTACTACTATCCACGCCAAAATCTCAAACTTGAAACGTATCATGTATATAGATTTCCGCCTTTGATTTAATATCCTCGCAACAATCCCGTTATCGACATAATGATTCTTCTCTGCACGTAAATGTCCACCATTCTTTGGCTTGCAATTGCCCACATAACTCCCTCTGCTGTACGGGTTCATTTTACTTCCTTTTAAGATATTTAAAGAACAGATCTTACACAAGAAGAAATTTGCGTATCTAATTCTGATTGGAAACTTTTTGGTAATGGATAAGAGTACAAGGAAATAATCGGAAGAATTCATGAATAAACAAATCAGGATTAAAGAAGAAATAATGAATAATGATTTTAATAGGAATGAGACAACCATATTAGTACACAAGATGGCCAGTCTTTCTACCATATGGCACACAGCACATGATTAGGTGGCGTCCCACCAGACTTTTTGTCATTTCGACAAATTGTCACACCATAACACTGCTTGTCCCAATTAGAAAACAATATTTTGAGGAAGGAATGATTTGAAAGGGAGTCAACAATCACCTTATAAAGTTGTTCATAAAAGAAGTTCATACTTTACTCGAGATTTATAAGAATTATAGAAAATAATGATATCATTGGTCGTTATCCACTTTACATCTGTTTACAGCTTCAACGTTTGCTCGATCAATAGATGCCATTCCGAGTCATATATTAACTTTAGATAGTTCTCTGAATTGCTTTCTTAAATCGATCATTAAAATAAATTCCCATGTACTGAGTCTTGTATCTTTCGCGCTACGCTTCCATGTTTATAATTCGACTTTATTTGTAGTCTTACGAGATTTACACTCATAACTTCAAATTTTGCTTATGTTGCTGATCGTTCAACTTGTTGTCTCTTTTACTAATAACGTTCTTTCTTTAGAAAGTCTAGAGATTTACTTAATCTTCTTTGCTCGTACTCAGCTTCTCATGAATCAACATATTCTTAGTACTCTAATCGTCTCAGAAATTGGATGAACAGTTTCTCCGTAATAGCGGGTCCACTTGGCCTTCTAAACGAACCATACTAATTTCTGGAACAAGTATTCGTCTGGATATTCTGAATCTTATAACAAACAAGAAACTCAAGTAGTAACTAGATACTCAAGTTTTTTTAAAACTTATTTTGGTAAAAAAATCTCTTTTAAAATCTGGTTTAAAATTTTGAAAAACATACACCTGGTCATTTTTACTATATGAGTTGGTTGTCGTTCTTTTCAACCACTACAAACTATCAAATTGGGAACACAATCTGATAAAAGCTCATTCATTTTTGTATATCCCCCATCCCTCGTTGGGTCCGTTTTACCTTCATTTGGTCGACAAAAATTCTAGTTACCGTTGCATATTATCTTATTCATAGTTTCTCTTCAAATCTTTCATACTAGTACTACTCCCATCATTACTTCATACGATTACTAAGTATAATAGGTCTATTAGACCTATTTTATAAAATAAAATCGGCTAGTATCACATCTCATTACTACTATACGCATCATGTTTGGTCATAACATCATCATCTAATTCCAAGAAAACACTCAATTTCTAATCTTCTCAAACTCCTTTAAAATCCACCTAGCTCACTCCATAAGATAATTATAGATAGCATACTTACTAGTAACTCCACACAATCTGGTAGCAACTATTCTCCGAAATACACGAATCCTCTCTTTAGGTTTCTCCTCACCCTTCTTAATATCTTATGTACTCACCATATACTGTAGCTCTCGAATCCATCCTCATAGGTGCTATTACCTCTGAGTACGGGTTTTAAACTGATGGTATTGAACAAGGTGTAGAGTAAACAGAAAAGATGCGCGCACAACTGAATATCTGGTAGAACTAGAATCAGCGTGTGGGGATTCTCGAATAGGTAGCCTCGCATCAGGGGATGAGATAATATTTTGAAAAGGTGCAATCGCCGTAACAAGAAGTGACATGGCTAACACCGGTGGATGAGAAAAGCGTGAATCAGATGATAGTCTTCCGACTGAAGGCTCCGAATGATCGAACGATCCAGGGATAAAAGAATCTTCCATCACTGCCATCTGGAAATCGCGTTGCTAAATAAGGATCTCAAATATCATCACAGATCACACAAAAACCTACTATTTGGTCGCACTCTACCTCTCGACATTCTATCTTTCTAATTCCTAATCCTAATCCTAACCCTATATCCATTCCCGACAATCTAGGCTTGTTTCAGTGACTTATAACTTGGCTCTGATACCAACCTATGGCACCCTCCAAACCCGAGTCAGAAGTTTGGGGACCACAACACACACACACACACATACCATATTTAAACCTGTATATAAAGTATTTAATGCATGACCCTTCTTTATACAATCATGGATCACAACAAGTTAAAGTATGAAAATAAGCCACAACCTTAACTCTTATTATATCGTACAAAATCCCCAACTAGTTCAACTTACATATGCTAATGATATCGTTGTTACAATCTTGCATAACTCATCTACATTATAAAGCTTCTGCTAGCTCGACCCAACTTAACTGGAAACCCTAGCTCGCACTCTGGACAGGGAATCCTCGTTACCAACACTTTCCTTTCCAACTGTTGAAAATATAAAAAGGTTTGCAAGAGTGAGCTAACTAGCTCAGCAAGTCATAATAGCAATAACTAAGGTTAAACAATAACCAATTGAAATGATTCATAAGAATCACGTTTCTGAATAAGCAATGATTAGAATTGGATATTCATTTTTCATTTTAAAAACTAAGGTTAGGCTGCTGATCAGTCACATACTAACCCCGAGCAAGGCTCCCAGCTTTGCACAATATACTGGATCCAAGGCACGCATTGGCCTATTATGACCACGAATCTGGTCCGACCACGAATCTGGTCCACATTTATAAAACCATCCAATTCTAAAATAATTCAATATGATAACCAATGTAAATCAATAAGCTGAATCATAAACAACATTTATCTTGAGGCATATGGTGATTCACAATACCATGAAGGTATAACAAGAGATTCAAAAAGTTTGGCTTTCAATAAATGAAAGAATCAGATAGTAGAAGACCAGGGGTTCAAGGGTTCCAAGGATTGGTCTTCTCTTAAACAAGGAATAAGGGTTGGTATATCAAGCAATTCAACATCAGAAATCAGTATGTGGTAGATATGTATTTGTGGAGTAGTATCGTATATGTTTGGCTCATATATGAGAATTCAACAATCAATGGTTTATGATGAACAAGGCTTATGGCTCAAGATCAAGAAAAATCAGGGTTCAAGGTTAAATAGTTTAAAGCACTTGCAATATAAAACAAGAGTTATTTTGAATAATAGCGACATGTTATGAAACAGTTCGAAAATATTTGTAATATATCTTGAAGAAAGGTTCAGAAGTACTTGCCTTATCATTGACGATTTCCACTTTACTTGTACTCATCTAATAGTTTTACTTATCAACCACTTTCCTTCTCTTTCTATGCCTTACTTCTATTTATCAATCACTTGCCTTCTCTTTCTACGCTTTGATTCTTTTTATGGATCACTGGTTTCCTTTTCTATGCCTTGCTGACTCTGCTAGGCATCACAAGTATCTATCAATTATTCATACTCATATTATTTTAATCATCACATAGACGTCGTAGACTTTTATCTACCCTTCATTTTACCCAAATCTGATTTACGGATTGAAAGTTATGACTAAAACAGTCAAACCAGAACCACATAGACATATAACGCATCAATCAGTGAGCACATAGCGCATAACACACAAGGTATTCGATAAAATGATTTTTCAAAAAAGATTCGGGGTTAAAATAATTTTCCAGGTATTTAATACAAATTTTTGAACATTTTTTAGAATTAAAACGGTAATCCGAATCATTTTATAATTAAATAATAGGATTCGAACACCCAAATCTGACTTTAAATAATTTTATAATAATTATCGAGTCTTGAAAATAATTTAAAATAATATTTTAAAGCTCGGACTATTTTTTGGAATTTTTAAATCAAAAATAAATATTTAAATCTATTTATTAAATCGATTAAAATCAATTAATAATTAATTAAGTTAATTAATAAATTAATATTAAATTATTTGATTAATTAAAATAATTAAAAACTAACTAAAATTAATTAATAAAATCAATCAAATTTATTTTTGAATTAAAAATGAATTTTGGAATTAAAATAATAATTTTAGGAATTAAAAAAATGAATTTAGAAATTAAATAATGAATTTTTGAATTATTAGTAAAAAGTAAAATCCAAAAACATGTTCCAGGTTTTGATTTAGGGAAGAATAGGATCAAACCCGGGTTACAATTTTAGAAAAACGGGTTGCCAAGAACCCTACCTGGATCCGGGTTGAATGCCGCCGAAATCTGGGATTTCCAGAAACCGGCCGGCGACTCCTGTTTTCCGGTGGAGTTCCGGCAGCCTCAAAACGAGGCCAAACTGCTTCGTTTGCTTCATTTTTAAACGCTATCCAATTCCAAATCAATTCTTCAGACTCGACAACAACTCAGAAACACCAATCAGTACCAGAATACTTTAAACTTTCCGGCGAAAGAACGAATTCAGTCAAAACGCAACAAAAATTGACGATTTATAGATGAAAATAAAGCTGGAGTCATATATAATCTATTCTTGCACTCAAAATCAATCACCGATCACAAAATAATCCTAAAAATCGATTCGAAACTTTTACAAAAACCAAAAACTCGGCTTTATTCAAATCTTAACCAAAACCAACAAATTTACATACCAAATCAATCCTCATGATCTCAGGAATGATAAACAAACATCAAAACATTCGAACAATCCCTCCAAATCAATAACCGAATTTAAGTAAAAATAAATAAAAATAAAAATTATGAATTTGAAAAAGAATTAACCTTCTTCGAAGATTTTTATGCGGATACAATCGTCTCGTCGGGAGCTTCGTTTCGACTATTCATACGTCTCCATCGGATTCCAATAACGTCTTCAAATTCTCGTTTGATTGCGAAGAACACGAAGAACACGGTTCGATTCTCTGGATAATTATCTATTTTTACTATCTGATTATGATTATACGAATAAAATGAAATAAGAAAAGGGCTATTTATATTTATGGGATATTGGTTCATTTTGGATCGTTAAATTAGTTACTTAGCCGCTAAGTAACTGCAAAAATGATCCGATTTGATACCCGTATTGGATAATTATCCAAACCGGGCTTCTTATAAAACACTTTATATGGAAATAATGTAATAATGTCCCATCTTTCGAGAATACGGGTTTTCGTTGGTACATCGAAATAATTATCGTATCGAAAATTGTGCGCCGGGCCGCGCACGGGTCAAACCGTAATCCAGATTGAAACAGTCAAAACACGGAAAATATCCAGAATTACCAGATTAGGTTAAGAAGAAGTTTTCAGAAGAGTTTTGGGTTGTAAAAATGTAAAAAAGATTGAAGTCAGACGATTCCCGGCTTTATAAAATAATTTTGTAATTATTCAGAAAATAATTAATAAATTCATAGTCAATATAAAATCATATAACAGCCCAAAAATTACCAGAAAAATACCATAATTATCTATATTTTATTCTGGTCATAATAAATTTAACATACTTATATTGTATCACATATAAGCATTCACATATCCACACCAATCACCAGATAATTCACCAAAAATCACATAATAATCATATAAAAATTATTTATTGATAAAAATAATTACACACGATATCCCGGATATTACAGCTAGTCTTATCAGAGATGTTAGACTTAGAGACAGGATGTACTACTGTCTTAGCCTGTATGTGCTCATTACCCATGCTTGTCTTAGTGTCAGCACAAGTGCTAGCAGTTGCATGAAAAGCTTTAAAATATTCAGACATGGTAACAAATGCACATGGCATACATCCAACTACACCACAAGGCTCATGAAAGGTAGGCATGTTAGGCATGCCAGGCATACTGGAAGATGCAACATATTCTACTTTAGCTTTAGTGCATGCATGTGTAAGGTGTGCAACAGAATTGCAATTATTACATAACTTCCTAGATGCAGATGAGGAAGATGCAAAGTCAGATTTCTTATTTACACCTACCTTTCCATTTTTGTTATTCTTAGTCTTAACCTTAGCACCTTCACCATTCTTAGAGTTAACTATGGGTTCTGGTTTCTTAAGTGTGTCAGGTTCCTTACTATCCACCTTATTACCTGGGTCAGCTATGGATTTAGCTTTACTAACGGGAGCCTTAGGAGTTTTAGGGGATTCCTCTTTCTTCTCTCTGTCTTCAGCAATCAATTCCTCATTGATTAGCAAACTTACTTCATCCAAAGGTTCTGAAACAGACTCAGTGAATAGCGGAGATAAAACATCCTTAATAACATATGGAACCTTTTTTGAGACAAATATGTTTATATCAGATGTACCACTATATTTCTTACTATTCAGCTTAGAATAGTCAAGTCCTATGGAAGTCTTAGATTTAAATCTTTGACTATCTATTATCTCCTTCTGAGTAAAAGCTGCATTCTTAAACGCATGTAACTTCTTTTCTAAGTCAGCAATTTGGGTTTTAAGAATGGCTTCTATGTCTGCATTGCATTGAACCTTATTCTTTAGATATTCATTCTTTTGATTAAGGTCTTCTAGTCTAACTACAAGCAATTCTAGTTCTTCATTCCTAGAGGTTAAACTCTCAGATTTAAGAACTAAATTTAAGAACTAGCTTATCATTTTCAAGTTTATATGCAAGCATGCTTATATGAACATTATACAATTCTAAAGTAAGTTCATCAACAGTAGATTTATATTCAGACACAGTCATATCTATAGTGGTAAGTTCAGGAACCTGAGATGATTGTGATGATTCCTCTGCAGAGTTTGCCATAAGAGTCAGATTCACGTACTCTTCCTCTTCATCCGAATCAGTATCATCCCAGCTTTTTCCTTCAGCAATGTATGCTCTTCCCTTTTCCTTTACCACATAAGCATTCAGCTTCTGTTTCAGCTTCTCATTCTTCCTTTTCAAATCTTCATAAGTTTCCTTCTTTTCATAGAAGTCATTTGATTTTGCTACCTTGGGCTTTCTGCAATCAGATGCAAAGTGCCCTAACTCATTACAGTTGTAGCATCTAGTTTTGCTCTTGTCTACCCAACTTGACTTGTAGCCTCCTCTGGAGCTTGACCCTGATGAGTAGCTTCCTTTCTGAAATCTTCCTGATGAACCCCTTGGTTTATAGTTGGGCTTTCTTCTGAATCTAACATGACTAAATTTTGCAGCCATGTATGCCATAGATTTGTCCTCCAACTGTTCAAGTTCTTCCTGAGTGTAAAACTCATCTTCATCATCTGGCTCACCATGAGCAATTTCATCTATGACAATTTCTTTAATTGTTGAGGAGGGTGCAACCTTACTTTCTTGGATTTCAGGTTCACGAACTACAAGTGCAGTGGTTTTTGTAAGTGTCGTACTCTTACTGTCAATAGAACGAGGTCCATAGATAATAGCTCTCTACTCTTGCTCCAGCTCATGTGTTCTTAGCTTTCCATGATCACATCCAGGGACATAGTAATAAAATCTGCCCTTTCCCTGATTGAAGTGTTCTTTTTGTTCTAAGTGAACTGGGAGCATCAACATAAACTTTCTGTTAGACTCTCGTATAGGGTAAACTTTCCCTTGCAGCTTTGATTCACTTAACAGTCTTGTATATCTCTCAATGAGTGAAGACAGTGCTTCTCCGGGTTGAAGTTTGAATGCCTCATACTGAGTCGTCAGAATATCCATCATGTTTTCTTTGACTTCTTCTGTACCTTCCATTAAAAGCTCAATGGTATCCCACATATCTTTTGAACTATTACATCCTAGAAGTTGATGACTCATATCTTTATCGGTCAATTCCACAATTATAAGTTGAAGGCTTGTGTCCAGATTTATCAACTCCTTCTCAGTTTTCGTATATTTTGACGGATCCCTGGGAGTGGATGAGGAAGGAATTCTCACACCAGTTGTGGATGTGGATTCAGCAACTACTTCCATCGAAACATAAGGCCATTTAGTAGCATCCCAATGTAAAGTGGATTCGATGCTTTCATAAACAACATCAACTTTTTCTTCCATAAGTTGTAATTATCTCTATCGAATGGGGGAACCTTTATACTTCCAATTCTTTGGTCAGCATCTTGGCGGAATTAAATTATTTAAAGTTCAAAAATTTCAAAAAATGAGAATTTTTGAAAATTAAACAATTCAAGAAATTTTTCAAGAGCTTGTTTCTTTCTCCGGATCTTGATTTGTATATCAATCAACAAGGTCTGATACCAATTATTAGTCCCAAAGTATCGTAGAAGGGAGGGTTGAATACGATACCTACAATCTTTTTTGATTCATTTACAAGTTCTTCGTTAGAAGTACGGAATCAAATATGATACAAAACAATTCGAGGAAGATATTGTTTAATTAATATAATCCTTGAGGTTGTTACAATCTAATCAATAAATTGATTAGCTACAATAAATTCAGCAACATAACAATATATTTACAAGCTTAATAAATGAGGGGCTTTAATGGAGCTCTTGTAAACTGAATTGTGTTGCTGAAGAAGATGACTGACTAATGAATTACATTCATTCAGCTTCTGTTGTAGACTTTCAAATTCAATGGACAGGTGGCATGTTTGTGTCCACACATTCCATTTAAATTTGCTGCAATAAAATCAATGAATCCAACTCTTCTATGGCGACCAGAGAAACCTTTTATGGCGACCTGTATCTCTGTAGAGTTCTATGACGACTGCATATCCTCTATGGAGACCGGGGGATCTTCTATGGCAACCAAAGTAACTTCTATGGTGACCAAGAGATCTTCTGTGGCGACCAACAGATTCACTTGTTCTGACATCAAGGTCCTATGGTGACCAGGTAGTGACAGGTTGCTTCTATGGCGACTAGAGCCTATGGCGACCACTGGTACCATAGAGAATCTCTATGGCGACCTGTGTGGTGCCTTAGAGATTTTCTCTATGGCGACCAGTTCTGTGGCGACCATAGACTTTGTATACTTATGTGGCGACCAAGTAGAAGACTGTTATGACTTAGAGTATTCTTGCTTTTTCTAAATCATTCTTCATTGTATCAACATTTTCTTCTGTAACTGAATCAAAATTCCTTCTTGACTACTGATGTTTGGTGCACTGGTCTGGTTCACAAACAACTAGCATTGAGAGAATCCCAATTCAATTTGACTTGAGTTTCTGAGTTGATACAGATTGATGTTTATTCATTGCTTCTTTCACTGAACCCTTGATCTGTAGCACTTGGAATCAATTCAAGTAACTGATGCTTAAAGTCCCTTGTTTTCTTATTCTTTATGGCTGCTTGAACATTACAATGAACTTCTTCCCATGATGTGTTAGAGGACTTAAAGAGTCAATTGCATCATTTGGTTCTTTGTGTTTATCCTGTCTTCATATGTAGGGTTCCTGTTAGGTCCCAATATGTTTGTAGAAGGGGGGGTTGAATACAAACTTTACCGTTTAATCAAATTTAATGCGGAATAAAAAGGTGAAACAAAATTCAAGTTAAATAAAACTATTATTAAACGTGAAAGATGTTACAACAACGGTATCGTTTACAAGGGATTAATCTCAAATAAATTATCACAAATCTAGAATAAATTCGACATGAACTTTTTCTATTTTTGCAATAAAAAGATCAAATGCTAGAAGCAATTTGAGATTAAGTTCTAGGGATTTTGATCCGCTAGATAGTTAGACAAGAACAAGAGAATGATTCCTAGTGGTTTGGATTTAACTTTAATGACTAGAAATTAATGAACTTGAAATGCAGTTGAGAGATAAAATATTTTTGCGGCTGTTGCTTCTTTTGTTCTTGAGTTGGTTGAAATGTATTGAATGATGTCTGTTAATGATCTGCTGCTATTGTCATTTATAATTCATTCAATAGAACTGAATTGAGCTGGCAAGACAATCTGTGAATTGGCAAGACAATCGGTGAGACAATCCGTTGATCTAGCAAGACAATCGGCATGACAATTGATTATACTGGTAAGACAATCGGCATGACTATTGAATGAACTGGCAAGAAAATCGGCATGACAATTGATTGAACTGGCATGACTTTCGGTATGATAATTGATTGTCATACCAGTTCAAATGATTGTCTTGCTGAATTAATATTGAATATAAATTCAAAATCAATTCTGAAAATTCATAATATTAATTCAAAATTAATTAATCAATCAATTCAATTAATCAATAAATTAATCTTTGCAGATATAACTTATTTTCTTAATTAAATTATATGAATTAATTAATTAATAGAGAATTAATACTACTCTTGAACAACAACCATTCTTCTGAAAATCTTCTGAAAATTATGAATAAATTCCACCACTTCAATGTTGACACCTGATGTACTGTCTGGTTCATGAGTGACTAACTTCCGTGACGTTTCTTCATGTCTTGACTTTGATAACTTGATTTTCTTCATATTAAAACCCTGTAATTATCTGATACCCTGACAAGAACTCTGACACTTGATTAAATCCACAATCTTGATTTATATCACTTAGGCTTGATCAATTTCTTGAACTTCTTCCAGTGAATTAATTCCTCAAGTCTGTAGATGAACATTGTTTCTGAATCCTTTGACAGATGTTACTTTGTGAGATCTCTTTGACGGTAGATCCACTATTTACTTGTTACATTCTTATTTGAGTTGAGTTAAATCCTCGAATAAACAAATAGGCTATGACATATGCCTTTCAATCTCCCCCTATTTGTTTATTAGACAATAATAACAAATACCTAGAGGATAACTCAACTAACAAATAAGAAAAAGATGTAAACATAAATGCAAAGTAAATAGCAGAAAAGTTCTGGATTATATTTAACATTTTCCAGATTCCAAAAGAAATTTACAAGTGAATACAAGATAGATGTTCCTCTAGACTGAACATATGAATACATTTGTCTATCTTGATTCATTAAGCTCTAAGCATATTACATTAAGTTTTGAGCTATTTAAATTCAGTTGTCTTCACTTCTGAATTCACCTTCTTCCAAATCTTGCAGCAGCTCCTTGTCATAGACACGATCCCTTTCTGAAGCGAAACTGACTGGTCTAACTGGTTGAACCCTAACTGACTTTAGCTTATTCTTAAACTGATTGTACCGTTTGATGTTCTTTTCATAATAAGCTTAAATTAGATCAGCAGCTTGAGTTTTCAACTCAGATGAGTATCCAGCAGTTCTTAAATGATGTTCCATCCATACAAGATGCTTAGCAGAGTAGTCTTTAAGAGATTGTGAATCGGGATGGCAGATTTGAAGACAGTCAGACTTAAAGAATCTTACTTGAAAGGGTAAGTTGGCCACTTGAGGACTATCCCTATTAGCAAACTCTTTTAGCCTTTCACGAAGGACTTCATTCAATTCTGAGCTTTTTTTGACTTTGTTGAGAAGAACCCAAATCTCAGATAAAAAATGATTCTCAAATAGGTGAAGTGATACCTTGAAAGATCCTTCAGTCTGACAATATACAAAGATGCTCATTTCATTTAATGTTCTGTCAAAACCAGCTGAGATCCTTGAGATTTCAGTCTTGATAGCATTCATGTACACGTCATTGTTTGGATTAGAAATTTCCAGCCTGTCGAGAAGATGTAGAAACTCCCTATCATTGATTGTGCTCAGCTGAGGTATATCAAGTACTCTTCTTGCTTCATCCCATTTTATACCAATCTTCAGATTGACATCTCTTCTTTTTTCTTCAGCTTTAATGTCATGAAGACGTTGTTTTTCAAGAGTTTCTGTTCTTTGGATTTCTTTCTTCATGTCAATGATCTGAGATATCTTTTTAAGTTCAACTTCTTTTCTCATGAACTCTGACTGCTGCTTCTGGAACTCTTTCTAAAAAATAGGATCCACTGGAGCTTCCTCTTCCCAGTCTTCAAAATTACTTTCCTCTTTAACTTTAAAGATACCAACTTTATCTTCCAAGATTGTTTCAGTGGGAACATCAAGAATATCGAAGTCATCTTGTTCTCCACTATAGTAGACATCATCAGCCTTCCTTGTCTCTCCAGCAGAAGAATCTTTTTCTTTTCCTTTTCCACTTCTCCCTTGCATCTCCCCTTTAGTTGAGGAATCCTTTACAGATTTACCTTTAGACCCTTCATGACCTCCATTACCTACAGAGCCCGAGCCTCCACCATACGGCCCTTCAAAGAAGGTCATTTGCTCTTCATTAGGATAGTGAATTTTTTTTATCATGGAATACAAGTGCTTCATCCCTTCATTGAGATGTTCCATGCCCTTTTCTATCTTCAAGAATCTGGAAGAGTCCACTGAATGGTTCATTTCACTCAGGTCTTCAAGAGAATTCATTCTAGTATGGATAAAGCAGAAGTTTGAAATGTCTTCGGCTGATAAAGTTGGAGATTCCTTAATGGAGTTAAGCTTGGGTACAATAGTGGTCTTCAAATCCGAGATATCATTCCTGATGAGTGCCAGCTGATTGTTGACAGAGGTGGAAGAAGAAGACCGTTCAACCACTTGTGCTTTGAATATCTGAGCCTCATCCTGACCTTTAGCAAGTTGTTCCTTCAGAGCAGAATTTTGAGCTAACAGGTTTTCAGTGTTTGTGTCTGTGTGTGCGCTCACCTGAATATCTCTCGTTTCTGGTTCGCTCAACTCACGTGCTTATGTTTCTATCAGTATAATTGCTCGTGAGGAGCCATCCTGTTGCTGGTCTTCTGTACCTGCAACTGAAATCACCCTAGCCTCTTCAAGAGAGGTCAGTGGTGGTGCAATGGGAATTCGTGAATCCCGATCCTCAGCCAAATCTATCTTTTCATGGGAAATAGATGTTTGAATTGCTTCAGGGATAGACTGGCCAAGTTGCCCTCCACTTTCTCCAGATAAATCTGTGAGTGGAGAATCCCATGAGGGAGCCATAGGTGTTGGATCTGGGAGGGGAGAAAATGACTCTATTAGAGGTGGCTGAGAGTCAGATTTTCCCTCTGAAGCATGTGACTGCTCTTCTACCGTAACTATGGCAGGCACTGTAACGGACTCAATGTGCACTTCTCTCTCTATGTCCTGAGTGTCATCTATTGGTATGTTTACTTCCATTGTGAGTAATGGAAGGGTGCTTGACTCAGTACAAGATGCCATGGCCCGATGGCGAATTTCAATAGATTCATCTTGTTGAGAGGATGTCTCTAGTAACTGTTCAGTGGCCATTTCAAAGTCCATGTCCTGTTGGGAGGACAAGGATGGGCTTTCAGATGCCTCAGTATATGTTCTTCTCTTCTTGGGAGGAGGCAGAGCCGAGTATTCATCCACATCTAAAAACACACTACTTCCAACTAACCTTCTCGGTAACATTTTAGACAGTGGGGGAGAGTTTGAGATAGGTTGTGACTCTGTGCTTGGATCTATGACCTGGGATTGAAGCTGTGGTTCTACAACTTCATGGTCATCCCTATCAACCACTGGGGGTCTTACATCAGAAGTAGGAATAGTTTGAGATTCAGGAAGTATTACCTGCAGTGAAAGAGCATCTGAAGTCTGTGCCTGGGTGGCTTGTATCAGTGGAGGTTGGTTGAGGTTGTTGTTCATGACCGGGAAGAGCAAAAACTGGTAAAGGAATGAAGTCGGCCATGAAAGCAGATACAAGTACTGGAACTTGCATGAATTTAAAGGTTGTGTCTTGTCGTGTGTAGATCTTTTTATTTACAGGAGGTGGTTCAGCTACTGATGAGTTTGCAAAAAGAGCCTTATGCTCAGGGGTCAGAAGATGTTCTGCTATAAGCATAAGAAATCGAGCGTAGTAGTAAGAAACCCTACGATTCGTAGAATGATCGCACTTGGCTGTCTCAGAATAATGGGTAAAAGTAATTTGCCAAAATTGATTCTTTGATTGAAAACAACCGCAAGACCAATATATTGCAAAGTGGAAGTGATGTTGTGACAATTGGATTTAGTGCAGTTGGAAAACACTTTGGAAAGTGTATCGAAGAAAATATCCCATTCAGAGACCAAATTGGACTTAGACAGCTTAGTCAAATTAATCACCCCCTGATAGTGAATAGCATTGAAAAAGTTTGAAATCTCATTATCAGTGGTTAAATTAACAAAATTGTCCATTGGAAAATTTAAAGCTCTATTGATAATTGTTTCATCAACTACATACTGTGTGTTTGCCACGGTGAATGAAAAAGAGTTAGAATCAGCGGCCACAGTAGAGGTTGTGCAAATCAGTCTAAGCAAGTCGACATTTAATAGAATAATTGATTTAATAGAGGAGCTAACAATCGAATGATCGTTTAAAAATCGAATCCATGGCTTAAATTTCTCAACATTACAATTTTCTGGATTAAAAAACCTAACATGATTATGCGAGATAATATGGAAATTGAGAGCCATTTTAAAACATTCAATATGACACACACTTTCAGAATTTTAAGAATTAAATTAAGAAAATTTGAATTAAAAAATAATTAATAATTCGAATTAATTCAATTATATCCAAAAAATTTAAAAAAAATGTATCTTGTTGATTTTTATCCCACAAACTCAGTAGAAAAACAGATTTTGCAAACCCAAGACACAATACCAGATGGAGTACCAAAAACGAATTGGGGTTTTGAATATAAGAACAAAATGAAAAACACACCCAATTTCAAATGAAAGAACTGATTTATTTTTTAAAAAACAAATTGGGTAGCACTTCTATATGTATACACGTGTATGTATATACTCAGAAGTAACGATTAAGAGTGCTGAGTAAGAACTCGAGAAAAAATGGCGATTGATGGAGGTTTGGTTTTGAAACACGAACAAGATGACTGTTTGGAGGAAGATAGAACAAAACAAATAAACAAAAAAATATGTAACAATCGCCTAAGTAGTGCAACTGGTATGACAATTCGGGATTGTCTTACCGATTGTCATACCAGGCAAAAAAAGGGAAATAAAAAAATGAAAAAGAAAAAGAACTGGAATGACAGTCCGATAGTCATACCGATTGTCATACCAGTACAAAATAAAAGTAGAAAATAGTTAATATATTATATAAGTTTTATAACTGGCAAGACAATTGATTGTCATACCGATTGTCTTGCCAGTATAAAACTATACTGAACATTAAAATAAATAAAGTTAAACTGGAATGACTTTCAGCAAGACAATTTCAATAGTCTTGCTGATTGTCATTGCAGTTATATATATAAAAACACAAAAATGATTTAAAAAAATAGAAATGCACACAAAGAAAAACTATATACAATAATAGCATAAATACAGAAAATATATATACAAATTAACATATTCATAAATAACTATATTTTAGTCCAAAAATAGATTTCTTTTGAATTTTAGAAAATAAGATTCATAGAAAAATATTTTTAGAAAAAATAAAATATTCTGAGATACTAAAATTAAGAAGTTGAATAAATAAATAAGATAAGATAATAAAATTACATAGAATAAGAAAGGAATATGGTATAAATGATAAAATAAATTTGCGAATGAATTTTTCAACCATGAAAAAATTCATTTGTAAATTTATTCAAGAATATATCTCAGATATTAACTAGATTAGTCACTAAAACTATTCAACATACCCAATTTACCAACTAATCTGGTAAATGTGGATTCATCAAGAGGTTTAGTGAAAATATCTTCTATTTGTTCTTCCGTTGGAATAAAAAATAGTTCAACAGTACCATTCATGACGTGCTCTCTAATAAAATGATACCTGATGTCGATGTGCTTGGTCCTCGTGTGCTGCACAGGGTTGTTGGTGATGGCTATTGCACTTGTATTGTCACATAGAATAGGAATTTTGTTCAATACAGAGCTATAGTCCCATAGCTGGTTCCTAATCCACAAGATCTGAGCACAGCAGCTTCCAGCACCAATATATTCAGCCTCGGCCGTTGAATTGGAAACTGTTTGTTGTTTTTTGCTATACCATGAGACTAGCTTGCTACCTAGGAATTAACAACTCCCTGAGGTGCTTTTCCTATCAACAACACTTCCTGCATAATCTAAATCTGTATATCCAACAAGGTTAAAACCAGATTCTTTAGGGTACCAAATACCTAGATTTGGTGTTCCCTTAAGATATCTCAAGATTCATTTTATAACAACGAGATGAATATCTCTAGGATCCGCTTGGAACCTTGCACATAAGCATGTAGCATACATAATATCTGGTCTACTTGCAGTAAGATAGAGTAATGAGCCAATCATACCTCTATAGCTTGTGACATCTACCTTAATGGAGTTTTCACATGGTCCAAGCTTGACAGCTGTAGATGACGGAGTCCTTGCTGATGCAGAATCCTCTAGATTGTACTTTTTGAGGAGTTCCTTGAGATAATTGGATTAAAAAAATAATATTCCATCTAACCTTTGATTTACTTTTAATCCGAGAAAGAACTTCAGCTCTCCCATCATGCTCATTTCAAATTTGTTGTGCATTAACTTAGCAAATCTCTTACAGAGACTATCATTAGTAGACCCAAATATTATATCATCCACATAGATTTGGACTAATATAGTATCATTCGTATGCTTTTTAGAAAAGAGAGTTTTGTCTATGACACCTCTAGTAAAGTCATTTACAATAAGAAATTCAGAAAGAGTGTCATACCATTTTCTCAGAGACTGTTTGAGACCATAGATAGCCTTGAAAAGAAAGTAGACAAAATCCAAATGATCTGGATCTTCAAAACCAGGAGGTTGCTCTACATATACCTCTTCATCCAACTTTCCATTCAGAAAGGCACTCTTGACAT
The DNA here is from genome assembly GCF_009905375.1 of Apium graveolens. Classification (NCBI taxonomy): domain Eukaryota; kingdom Viridiplantae; phylum Streptophyta; class Magnoliopsida; order Apiales; family Apiaceae; genus Apium; species Apium graveolens. Next base: position 93,471,800 of record NC_133655.1, on the reverse strand, counting down.
CCATTTGATAAACTTTAAAGTTCCAGAATGCTGCGAATGCCAGAAATATCCTGATGGCCTCAAGTCTAGCCACTAGAGCATAGGTTTCATCATAATCAATGCCTTCATCTTGATAATACCCTTTATCTACCAGTCTTGCTTTGTTTCTTGTAACCATACCATCTTCATCTAGTTTATTCCTGAATACCCACCGAGTACCAACAACTTTCTTGTGTGTAGATTTAGGTACCAGTTTCCAGACTTATTGATGTTCAAACTGATTGAGTTCATCTTGCATAACAATCACCCAATCTGGATCAGTCAGTGCTTCCTCAATCTTCTTAGGTTCCATCTCAGAAAGAAATCCTGAGAACAGACATTCATTTTGAGTAGCACGTCTAGTTCTGACTCCAACATCTGGATCACCAATAATTAACTCAAAATGATGAGCTTTATTCCAGACAGTCTGTCTTGGAAGATTTGATCTTGATGATTCGCCTTGAAATATATTGGGATGTTGTGTCCTACTAGTTGATCCTTCAGCATTTCCCCCTGAGTTGTTTCTAGGTTGACTTGATGATTCTCCGTCAGTAGCAGTGGTATCTCCATTGTTGCCAATATTTCCATCACCATTACCTTGAGTATCATCATGATTAACAGGTTCTTCACCAGCAGCAACCTCAGGTTCTTGATCATTTTCTGATTCTGAATCTGACATATCATCAAACTTCAGTTTCTCAGAAGGATCTTCAGTTTGGATACTTGGGAGTTTAGTGTCATCAAATGTAACATTGACACTTTCAGTTACTTTGTGTTGATTAATGATATACACCCTGTATGATCTTCTTCCATAACCAACAAAAATATTCTCATATGCCTTTGCCTCGAATTTGCAATGACGATCATCTCCATCCTTGAGTGTTATGACCGGTATCTTCGTGTAATATTATTTGTGGATTTGGTATAATATTAAAGCCGAATGAAAATATATTCAATGATTGTACGTTTGTGTGAGTGAAAATTTCTGCATTATAAATTTGCTTTATGTAGTATATGATTTTTCAAAGCAAGAGTTTATTTAATTTCTTTATTTTTGATTTATAAGGAATATTCTAAGCCTTGGAAAAATTTTCTTTTAAAAGGTATTTTGTTCATAAATTTTGAAAATGATTTTATAAAGTCTCTAAAAATCCAAGTTATTTTATGGTATAAATTTTATAATTTTTGAACTTGTATTTTATTTTATAAAAATAAATAATTATAAATTTTAGTTGTCATATTTAGAAAATTACAAGAAAGCCCTTGCATGCAAACCACCCTCTCATTCTTTTCAAGAACAAAGAGGACAATTCCAACCCCACTAACTCTTATTTCTCTAGCCAATATCCTTCTTTACCCTTGCATGCAAAATGCACCAAGTATAAGTGGAGGGATAGACTTGTCAATTCTCCTTTCCACTCAAATTTTGTCAAATCAAATACCATAAAAACAAGCAAATGTCATGATCATTCTCATAATCCACCCACACCTCACTCTCTCCTCCCTCCCTTCTCCCTTTCTCGGCTCTCCCCTCTCACTCTCGGCTAAAAGCCGAAACCCCCCTCCCCATTTTTTTCTTCAATCCTCAACCAAGCTTCCACTCTTTACACAAGTAAATGTTACTTCCCATACCATGATCACTCATATTTCAAAGAGTTTTGAGTAGAAAGTTTAAGTTTAAAGGTTGCATGTAAAAGTTTTAGTGAAACTCAAAATACAACCTTGATTCTTGTGAGTTTAGGGTTATTTTTGAGAGGACTACAAGGAATGGATAAGTGCCAAGTCTTGAGAAGGAAACTCTTGATGATTAAATGGCCATTCCCATCCATTTCATTCGGCCATGACCATATGGGAGCTGAATGAATGGTCCTTGAGATCATTCTTGTTGTTTTGCTCAAATTTTGCATGTTTATGTGATAATGACTTGAATTTTGTGGTGAAAGTGTGATAAAACTCCTTGCATGCTAAGTGATCATCTAGGTATAGCTTATTATTTTATGATAGAACATATGTAAAAAATGTGTTGTTTTGGATTGAAAAACCCGAAGACATGCATGCATGTGGATTTTTCTTAGAATGTTATAAGATTTTGATCATTTGGAAAGATTTTGTTAGTGAGCCTTAATTTCAGTAGGAATAATGTGTTAATATTGATTTATGTTTCTTGTTGCATGGTAATAATTCATGGTTATCTTTTATAAAATGCATATCTTGTGGTTTCAAAAACTTATTGATTGGTGAGTTGAGAAATGTGATCTCTTTTGTTTTGCCATAATTGTACCTTAGGTAAGGATGATCTCACCCAAGGTTATTTTGAGAATAAGGGAGTTAATTCAGTAAAATACCATGTATAAGTCTTGGTTTAAGTATTGAGTTGTTGTTAGTTGACTTTGTCAAGTCAAAACCTTGGAGAAATGAGAGTTATAGTTTCTGCAGAAAATCAGTTTAGTACCCTGAGGTTTAGAGTGAGTTTTGACCATGTCATTGATGTGCACTTTGAGGCCCAAGCTACCATAAGTTAGTATTGGGAGTATATAAAAGGTTTTAGGAGTTGGTTGGAGGTTTGCATGTCTTTTGGTTAGGTGCACAAGTAGAATAACAAAATCTGTCCAACAGGGGACAGTTTTGTTGCAACTTAGAAATAGGAAGATTTGACCATGTCATGTGTAGGCCCTCATTAGGCCCTATTGGGCCTTAGTTAGAGGGATTGTCAGAGATGTTTTTTCAACCATAGTTCATAGGATATGAGTTAGAACCATGTGTCATAAGTTAATTCAAGTCAGGGCGTTTTCTGCCCAGAAAAACAGGGGAACCTTAGACTTTTAGCTTAGGCCCAAGAAGGCCCAAGCTAGGCCCTTGAGCCACATCAAGTTTGTGAGATGCCCTTAGGTCAGGAGAGTCTTGTGTAAAAGTTTTGAAGGAAACCTTGTAGTTTAAGAGTGTCTAATGCACTCAAGAAACCATAGTTGTCATCCTGAAATTTGCACCAGTGAGCGCTTTCACTTATCACATAGTTTTAGAACACTTAGAGGTGAGTATTAGGTCGACCACCATAGTTGTAAGATGGTATAAGGTCAGTAGAGCTAAAGGCACAAGTGAGGGTCAATAGGTTTTGGATAATTTAGGACAGGCACATCGAGTTAGGAAGCCAAAATTAGAAGACCTTGTCTAGTTTAGCGACCAAGTGACTTAAGTGGTGAGTCGAGATCATCCAAGCCTAGTAGTTGTATTATGGTATATATGGTGTTATTTGGTGTTAATATATGATATGTGAATATGTGGCTATGTGTGTACTTTTGTAATTTAAAAGTGAATATAAAATTAAGTGCGTATAGGCCTAAGTGCCATCCGTGTTTAATTTCAAGTTGTAAATAGGTTAAGATGGTAAGAATATATTATAATGAGGATTATTATTATTATGTAGGATCTCGAGACTGAGGGAAAACTTAGCCATAAAGGTCGAGTGAAGCTCCAGTTGCTCCTACCACTCAGACCAGACCAGCCTTTCTCAAGGCAAGTGATTCAACTTGACCTTCGTATTTACTGCTAATAGTTCATACATTGCTACAACTATCCTGTGTATTTGATATATTAAATCAAGCGTATCTTATGTTTATCTTTGAATTATATAGAGATTCCATGAACCCTCGAGTACGTATTGCAAGTAGTTCAAAAGTCTTTTCATGATAGTTGAATGCCATGATAAAATAAAGAGTTGTTATAATACTTGATTGATCTTCTTGATTAACATGCTAATGATTCCTAAGTATTATATCTCACCCTGAAACTTGAACCCCTATAGAACCTTACCTTGAACTCTGATAGTCAGATACTTACCAACGTGATTCCTCATTGATTGATACCCTCTTTCTTATCCTAAAGCTTGACAATTCTGATATATCCTGAGTTAAAGATCATTTCTGCATACCCTAACACCCTTAGTATTCATGAAGCCTACCTTCTTGATGATCCAGCACTTGAATCTTGATGAGAAACCATTGCTTAAAGCCCAATTTGGCATTACGCTTTTATAATATCCAATAGCCTCACTGAATTCCCTTGTCTAAATCTTTGAGATATGAAAACCATTCAGTTACTTTAATAGAGTATAGTTTTGTGAATCATGGCCCTGAGATTTAGTACCATATTTCCCGTGTTTCGAGTTGATCTATATTCCCTTAATAAAAATGTTTACTTTTAAAAGAGATTTTGTTATAATTCGGCATCAGTTTTTGAAATAAATAAAATGTGGGTTTTCAGTCCCAAAGGGGGATAAATGTTTTCCTTGAATAGTGGATCTGGACTGAGACGCGAGTCCTTTCCACATTTATATTAGGCTTAAAAGTTGCCTAGGGATTCTCGTTAATGTATTAGAACCCAGCGAGGTTCGGGATTACTTCGCGGCTGATCACCGACTGTAATCCGTAGCGTCATAAAATGATTTTGATTAAGACATGATTTTAAAATTGTTTTGATACAAGCAAAATGATGCCATCTCACACAGTTTTATCTCTCGTTACCATTGGTTATGTCTTTCCATTGTCATTCTTTAATGTATATCTCGATTTATGTTTTGTGTCATATTGTTAGCACTTGTTGAGCATTTGGCTCACTCCTTGCTTTACCCTGATATTACAGCTAGCATCTATGGTTAGATTCAAGCAGACTGCCCGTAAGACCTGTGATGCTGATGCTTATGTTCGAGCTCAGGTAGAATAAGTGATAGTAGTTTGTGTGAGGACTCGGTATTCAAAATCAGATGTAATAGTTGGTAGTGTTGGGCTGTTCCAAACCCTAAACTGTAAGATCTTGGATTTGGTTGTGTTATCTCTTTTAAAATTTTGTAATAGCTATATTTAATTTGCTGTTTAAGTTGGGGGCGTGACAGGTTTTGGTATCAGAGCTACGGTTTAGAGTCCCTGGACAGCCCAAATAGGTTATAGGATATGTGTGTAGGTTATAGATAATATGCGAGAGAGTAGGTTAAGTAAAGTATTATTAATACTCCTCTTATTGGTTGTCAGCAAAGGGCGCATTCCTCGTCATCCTCTGGGTCGGATGACACTATTGCTTTCTCCGTGTATAGTGAGTTGAGGCGCGAGTTTGACATGCTTCAGGGCAAGTACGACCGACTGATAGACCAACTGAAGAACGTGTATCCGGGCAGCCGAAACTACGAAGGGAAGCCCAAGGAGCAGATGACTGTGAGACTTGAGACCTTGGTTCAGTACGTCAACACTAAGCTTGAGGAGATGCCAGTGCACCGGGACCGTACCAGCCAGTATGTCATTCTGATGGTAGCGGATGAGCTCCAGAGCATTGTGAAGACGCTTCGAGAGGAAAAGACTATCAAGCCCCGTTCAGATGGAGTGGAGCCTTAGTTCTTTCCATTTACCTTTCATGTTGTTGTACTATCAGACTCTATGGAATCCCCAGTTGTTTCCGTTGTTTCCTTTAAATAAGCCTGTTATTCCTAGAATCAGACTTTGTCCCAATCCTATGTATTGTGACCTTTAAAATTTCAATAATTATGTGCTATTGTTCCATTTGCTCTCAACTGTTATTTTACGTTTTTACCATCATATCTGCTAAATTTGGAAACTTGACCCCATATGTAAACGAGAATGCCATGCGATACCCTCGAATCATTTTATCATTCATATCTGTTTTAACACAACTCTTATTTCAGAATCATGCCTCCCAAAAAGAAGAACCCAACAACCACATCCACCACAGACCCAAACATTCTTCGATTACTGGAAACTTTGCAACAGCAAACCAATGCTATAGCTCAACAACAACTAACTCTTCAACAACGAATTGAAAACCAAGATAACCGTGAGCCACACCAACCACCTGAACCACCAGTACCACCTAGACAAATTGTCACTTTCAAGGCTTTTCAGAATGTGAATCCACCTGCATTTCATGATACCACTGATCCAGTGATAGCTAACACATGGATCAAGGAGATGGAAAGGGCTTTTGAGTTGGTACAGTTAGGAGACGATCAGAAGGCGCCGTATGCTACTTACTTCTTGAAGGGAGAAGTCATCTATTGGTGGGAATCAGTAAAAGTTATGGAAGTCACTCAGCAGGTTTCTTGGGAGAGATTTAAGAAGTTATTTCTGAACAAGTATTACCCTAAGTACATGCAGAATCAGATGGAGCTAAAATTTCTTGAGTTGAAGCAAGGGAACATGACGGTATTGGAGTATGAGAAGAAGTTCACTGAGTTGTCAAGATTTGTGACAAAGTATACCAGCACTGAGGAAGAAAAAGCAAAGAAATTTCAGCAAGGATTGGAGCCTTGGATCAGAGATAGGGTGGCTATGTTTGAGCTTGAAACTTATGCGGGAGTAGTACAGAAAGCTGCTCTGATTGAGAATAATGGGATACAGTCAAGGAAAGAGAGGGATAACAAGAAAAGGAAGGTTCCATTTTATGGAAAAAAGTCTAAAGCAAGAAGTTCACAAGATCGGAATGTAAAGAGGATTGGTTTCCAGAAGGGCAGAAATTTTCGAAAGAAAGGAAATTTGGGTAAAAGGCAAGAATCGAAGGGGAACAATCAGGCAAGCCAAGGGCAAGTTGGAGAAAACAGGTTCCAGAGGCCAGAATGCAAGCACTGCGGAAGAAGGCACCCCAGAGTGTGTAATAAGCTGAGCATGACATGCTACAGGTGCAATCAGAAGGGACATTTGGCGAATGAGTACAAGATGCTGAAGCCAGGAGTTACGTGCTACAAGTGTGGGAAGAATGGACACATAGCTAGGGAGTGCAAGGCAATCAGACCAGTCAAAGCTCTGATGAATGTGGCAAGTACCAGTGCAAGCGTGCCAGCCGAGGTATTGGCATTACCTCCACCACCCGCACCAACCCCGCAAGCAACAGCAAGGACATTTGATTTAAAGATGAAGGATGCTGTACATAATTCGAAAGTGATAGCAGGTACACTTTTACTCAATAATGTCAAAGCTAAAGTATTGATTGATTCGGGAGCAACAAGATCTTTCATATCAGAATCTTTTGTTGATAAGCTTCAATGTGAGAAAATGATTATGAGTGAGGTAGTAAATGTGGTAATTGCGAACCAAGAGAAGATTCCTGTGAATCAATTTTGTCCAAAATGTGAGAGTGATATTTCGGGGTATAAGTTTTCAGCCGACTTGATACTCTTCAAGTTGGGAGAGTTTGACATAATTTTAGGAATGGATTGGTTAGGAGAGAATAGCGCTCAGATTAATTGTAAGACCAAGAGAGTGTATTTAAAGACGAAGAGTGGAGAGAAGGTAGTATTTAAGGGGCAGAGGCAAGAGCAACTATTTCTTACAATTGTTCAGGCTAAGAAGCTACTTAGAAAAGGTTGTGAGTCGTTTCTAGCTTATGTAGTGGATTCGGAAAAAGGCTGCCCCAGCATGGAAGATATCCCTGTAGTCAACGAGTTCCCGGATGTGTTTCCCGACGAACTACCAGGCTTACCATCAGATCGACAAATCGAGTTTGAGATCAATCTTGCTCCAGGAACGGAACCAGTTTCAAAGGCCCCATATAGGATGGCACCAGCAGAAATGAAAGAGTTGGCGAGCCAGCTACAAGAATTGTTGGATAAGGGAGTGATACGACCAAGTACGTTGCCATGGGGAGCACCTGTTCTGTTTGTAAAGAAGAAAGATGGGAGTATGCGTCTATGCATAGATTATCGGGAATTGAATAAGGTAACGATCAAGAACCGCTACCCGCTACCAAGGATAGATGACCTTTTTGATCAGTTGAAGGGAGCAAAATACTTTTCGAAGATTGATTTGAGATCGGGATACCATCAATTAAAGATCAAAGAAGAAGATATTTCCAAGACCGCATTCAGGACCAGATATGGGCATTATGAATTCCTAGTAATTCCGTTTGGATTGACTAACGCTCCGGCCGCATTTATGGATCTGATGAATCGGGTATTTAAGAAGTATTTGGACAAATTTGTCGTGGTATTTATTGATGACATCCTTATTTATTCTAAGTCGGAAGAAGAACATAAGCAGCACCTCTGAATAGCATTGGAGATACTCCGACAAGAGAAGTTGTATGCCAAGTTTACCAAATGTGAGTTTTGGTTAAAGGAAGTTCAATTTTTAGGGCATGTCATTAGAAATGAGGGAGTTAAAGTGGATCCGGCAAAGATTGAGGTAGTTATGAGTTGGGAGAGGCCAAAGACTCCTACGGAAGTGCGAAGTTTTCTAGGATTGGCCGGATACTATAAAAGATTTGTCAAGGATTTCTCGAAGATCGCCACGCCATTGACCAAGTTAACCAGAAAGAATCAAAAGTATGAATGGAGTGCAGAATATGAAGATAGCTTTCAAGAGTTGAAGCAGAAGTTGGTAACAGCTCCGGTGTTGGTACTTCCAGATGATCAAGGGAATTTGTATTATTCAGCGACGCTTCACATAAGGGTTTGGGTTGTGTGTTGATGCAATACAGTAAAGTGATCGCATATGTGTCAAGACAGTTGAAACCGCATGAGTTAAAGTATCCGACGCATGACTTGGAACTAGCCGCCATAGTGTTCGCACTTAAGATTTGGAGACATTACCTCTACGGAGAGAAGTGTGAAATCTACACGGATCACAAGAGTTTAAAGTACATTTTTACTCAGAAAGAGCTCAATATGAGGCAGATGAGATGGCTGGAATTGATCAAGGACTATGACTGTTCGATAAATTACCATCCTGGAAAGGTGAATGTAGTGGCTGATGCTCTGAGTAGGAAGGAGAGACTGAATATGATGATAACATCAAAAGAGTTATCTAAAGAAATCGAAAGATTGGAATTGGAACTTTGTGCTTATGGAAAAGTCGAGGAAGTTTATCGTGCAATGACCTTTCAGCCAATACTAGTGGAAAGGATAAAGAAGTGTCAAGAAGAAGTAATGGAGAAAGAGAAGAATCAGTTATCTGGAGAGGAGATTAATACTCAAAGGGATGAGCAAGGGATACTAAGGTTTTCATCCAGAATATGGATTCCTCATGTACTTGAATTAAAGAATGAGATCCTCCATGAATGCCACAATTCAAAATTTTCAATCCACCCGGGAAGCACCAAGATGTATCGAGACTTAAAGAAGAACTTTTGGTGGCAAAATATGAAGCAAGACATGACAGAATGGGTTGCGAAGTGTTATACTTGTCAGAAAGTAAAGGCAGAACATCAACGACCAAGCGGATTAATTCAGCCCCTGAAGATTCCAGAATGGAAATGGGAAAATATCGCTATGGACTTTATAGTAGGACTACCGCGAACGAAATCCGGACATGACGCAATATGGGTTATAATTGATCGTCTTACGAAGTCGGCGCATTTCCTTCCAATAAATGAGAAGTCATCACTGGATAAGTTGGTTCATCTGTATGTGCGCAAAATCGTACTAATTATAATTGATCGTCTTACGAAGTCGGCGCATTTCCTTCCAATAAATGAGAATTCGTCACTGGATAAGTGGGTTCATCTGTATGTGCACGAAATCGTACTAAGGCATGGAGTACCCGTATCAATAGTTTCAGACAGAGATCCCCGATTTAATTCGAGATTTTGGAAGTAATTTCAGGAATGTCTTGGCACGAAGTTGAATATGAGCACGACATACCACCCGCAGACTGATGGCCAGAGTGAAAGGACAATTCAAACGATTGAAGATATGTTGCGCAGTTGTGCAATTGATTTTGCAGGAAGTTGGGACGACCACTTGCCGTTGATTGAATTCTCTTATAACAACAGCTATCATTCCAGTATCGGCATGCCACCATACGAAGCTTTGTACGGGCGAAAATGTAGATCACCAACAAGTTGGGATGAAGTAGGGGAAGGAAGAATTCTCGGCTCGGAATTGGTACAACAGTTGCATGACTCGGTCAAGTTAATTCAGAAAAGGTTGCTTGCTGCTCAAGATAGACAGAGGAAGTATGCAGATCCAGCGCGTAAGGATGTTCAATTCCAAATTGGCGAAGCTGTGTTGCTGAAGGTGTCACCTAGAAAAGGGTTGATGAGATTTGGCAAGAAAGGGAAATTAGCACCTAGATACATAGGTCCTTTTTAGATTTTGAGTCAAGTAGGAAAGGTGGCCTACGAGTTGGCCTTACCACCTCAGTATCAGCATGTGCATAATGTGTTCCATGTGTCGTTGCTTAAGAAGTACAATCCTGACGCTAGCCATGTGATAGAATATGAACCTGTAGAAATTCAGGCAAACCTGTCATTTGTGGAGCAACCGGTTAAAATACTCGACTGGCAAGTAAAGAATCTTAGGAATAAGTCGGTAAAGATAGTAAAAGTGCTTTGGAGGAACCCTAAGGTCGAAGAATCGACTTGGGAGTTAGAGTCTGATATGTGTTCCCGGTATTCTCATCTGTTCTCTTAGATTCTGGGGACAGAATCCCTTAAGGGGGAGAGGATGTTACGACCGGTATCTTCGTGTAATATTATTTATGGATTTGGTATAATATTAAAGCCGAATGAAAATATATTCAATGATTGTACGTTTGTGTGAGTGAAAATTTCTGCATTATAAATTTGCTTTATGTAGTATATAATTTTTCAAAGCAAGAGTTTATTTAATTTCTTTATTTTTGATTTATAAGGAATATTCTAAGCCTTGGAAAAATTTTCTTTTAAAAGGTATTTTGTTCACAAATTTTGAAAATGATTTTATAAAGTCTCTAAAAATCCAAGTTATTTTATGGTATAAATTTTATAATTTTTGAACTTGTATTTTATTTTATAAAAATAAATCATTATAAATTTTAGTTGTCATATTTAGCAAATTACAAGAAAGCCCTTGCATGCAAACCACCCTCTCATTCTTTTCAAGGACAAAGAGGACAATTCCAACCCCACTAACTCTTATTTCTCTAGCCAATTTCCTTCTTTACCCTTGCATGCAAAATGCACCAAGTATAAGTGGAGGGATAAACTTGTCAATTCTCCTTTCCACTCAAATTTTGTCAAATCAAATACCATAAAAACAAGTAAATGTCATGATCATTCTCATAATCCACCCACACCTCACTCTCTCCTCCCTCCCTTCTCCCTCCTCTCGGCTCTCCCCTCTCACTCTCGGCTAAAAGCCGAAACCCCCCTCCCCATTTTTTTCTTCAATCCTCAACCAAGCTTCCACTCTTTACACAAGTAAATGTTACTTCCCATACCATGATCACTCATATTTCAAAGAGTTTTGAGTAGAAAGTTTAAGTTTAAAGGTTGCATGTAAAAGTTTTAGTGAAACTCAAAATACAACCTTGATTCTTGTGAGTTTAGGGTTATTTTTGAGAGGACTACAAGGAATGGATAAGTGCCAAGTCTTGAGAAGGAAACTCTTGATGATTAAATGGCCATTCCCATCCATTTCATTCGGCCATGACCATATGGGAGCTGAATGAATGGTCCTTGAGATCATTCTTGTTGTTTTGCTCAAATTTTGCATGTTTATGTGATAATGACTTGAATTTTGTGGTGAAAGTGTGATAAAACTCCTTGCATGCTAAGTGATCATCTAGGTATAGCTTATGCTAGGCTTTCATGTCAATTTTATGATAGAACATATGTAGAAAATGTGTTGTTTTGGATTGAAAAACCCGAAGACATGCATGCATGTGGATTTCTCTTAGAATGTTATAAGATTTTGATCATTTGGAAAGATTTTGTTAGTGAGCCTTAATTTCAGTTGGAATAATGTGTTAATATTGATTTATGCTTCTTGTTGCATTGTAATAATTCGTGGTTATCTTTTATAAAATGCATATCTTGTGGTTTCAAAAACTTAATGATTGGTGAGTTGAGAAATGTGATCTCTTTTGTTTTGCCATAATTGTACCTTAGGTAAGGATGATCTCACCCAAGGTTATTTTGAGAATAAGGGAGTTAATTCAGTAAAATACCATGTATAAGTCTTGGTTTAAGTATTGAGTTGTTGTTAGTTGACTTTGTCAAGTCAAAACCTTGGAGAAATGAGAGTTATAGTTTCTGCAGAAAATCAGTTTAGTACCCTGAGGTTTAGAGTGAGTTTTGACCATGTCATTGATGTGCACTTTGAGGCCCAAGCTACCAGACGTTAGTATTGGGAGTATATAAAAGGTTTTAGGAGTTGGTTGGAGGTTTGCATGTCTTTTGATTAGGTGCACAAGTAGAATAACAAAATCTGTCCAACAGGGGACAGTTTTGTTGCAACTTAGAAATAGGAAGATTTGACCATGTCATGTGTAGGCCCTCATTAGGCCCTATTGGGCCTTAGTTAGAGGGATTGTCAGAGATGTTTTTTCAACCATAGTTCATAGGATATGAGTTAGAACCATGTGTCATAAGTTAATTCAAGTCAGGGCGTTTTCTGCCCAGAAAAACAGGGGAACCTTAGACTTTTAGCTTAGGCCCAAGAAGGCCCAAGCTAGGCCCTTGAGCCACATCAAGTTTGTGAGATGCCCTTAGGTCAGGAGAGTCTTGTGTAAAAGTTTTGAAGGAAACCTTGTAGTTTAAGAGTGTCTAATGCACTCAAGAAACCATAGTTGTCATCCTGAAATTTGCACCAGTGAGCGCTTTCACTTATCACATAGTTTTAGAACACTTAGAGGTGAGTATTAGGTCAACCACCATAGTTGTAAGATGGTATAAGGTCAGTAGAGCTAAAGGCACAAGTGAGGGTCAATAGGTTTTGGATAATTTAGGACAGGCACATCGAGTTAGGAAGCCAAAATTAGAAGACCTTGTCTAGTTTAGCGACCAAGTGACTTAAGTGGTGAGTCGAGATCATCCAAGCCTAGTGTTGTATTATGGTATATATGGTGTTATTTGGTGTTAATATATGATATGTGAATATGTGGCTATGTGTGTACTTTTGTAATTTAAAAGTGAATATAAAATTAAGTGCGTATATGCCTAAGTGCCATCCGTGTTTCATTTCAAGTTGTAAATAGGTTAAGATGGTAAGAATATATTATAATGAGGATTATTATTATTATGTAGGATCTCGAGACGAGGGAAAACTTGCCATAAAGGTCGAGTGAAGCTCCAGTTGCTCCTACCAGTCAGACCAGACCAGCCTTTCTCAAGGCAAGTGATTCAACTTGACCTTCGTATTTACTGCTAATAGTTCATACATTGCTACAACTATCCTGTGTTATTTGATATATTAAATCAAGCGTATCTTATGTTTATCTTTGAATTATATAGAGATGCCCTGAACCCTCGAGTACGTATTGCAAGTAGTTCAAAAGTCTTTTTATGATAGTTGAATGCCATGATAAAATAAAGAGTTGTTATAATACTTGATTGATCTTCTTGATTAACATGCTAATGATTCCTAAGTATTTATATCTCACCCTGAAACTTGAACCCCTATAGAACCTTACCTTGAACTCTGATAGTCAGATACTTACCAACGTGATTCCTCATTGATTGATACCCTCTTTCTTATCCTAAAGCTTGACAATTCTGATATATCCTGAGTTAAAGATCATTTCTGCATACCCTAACACCCTTAGTATTCATGAAGCCTACCTTCTTGATGATCCAGCACTTGAATCTTGATGAGAAACCATTGCTTAAAGCCCAATTTGGCATTACGCTTTTATAATATCCAATAGCCTCACTGAATTCCCTTGTCTAAATCTTTGAGATATGAAAACCATTCAGTTACTTTAATAGAGTATAGTTTTGTGAATCATGGCCCTGAGATTTAGTACCATATTTCCCGTGTTTCGAGTTGATCTATATTCCCTTAATAAAAATGTTTACTGTTAAAAAAGATTTTGTTATAATTCGGCATCAGTTTTTGAAATAAATAAAATGTGGGTTTTCAGTCCCAAAGGGGGATAAATGTTTTCCTTGAATAGTGGATCTGGACTGAGACGCGAGTCCTTTCCACACTTATATTAGGCTTAAAAGTTGCCTAGGGATTCTCGTTAATGTATTAGAACCCAGCGAGGTTCGGGATTACTTCGCGGCTGATCACCGGCTGTAATCCGTAGCGTCATAAAATGATTTTGATTAAGACATGATTTTAAAATTTTTTTGATACAAGCAAAATGATGCCATCTCACACAGTTTTATCTCTCGTTACCATTGGTTATGTTTTCCATTGTCATTCTTTAATGTTGATAGGGATAAATAAGTCCTGATTTTATAATTAATGGGCTGCTAGGCCCAATATAAAGATGTATGATATTCAGACCAGAAAGGTTAAGCCTGATGGATCAGATCAGGTCTGGTCGAATAAAAATGGCCCAAAAGCCCTGATTATTAATTAATTTCGTAATTAATTAATAAGGGAAAAATCAGCTGTTGAGAAGAGTCCTGATAAGGATATAAATCCTTATAGATAAGCCTCAAGGGGACCTAAAAGGATAAGGAATCAGTTTCCTACTATCTAGGACTCCAAAGTCCATTCTAATTATGAGACTTGCCCACCAAGTCTCCTATACCAAGTCCAATTCAAGGACCACCAACATCTATATAAGGGGTCTCACCCCCACCAATCAGAACTACGTTTTTTGACTTGATCCTTGGCAATCAGCAAGGTACGTAGGCATCTTGTTAAGGCAGATTGAGTCACGAAACACAAGAGCAGTCAAATCGAGCCTTGGAGCTCACGTTCCTTAGTATTAAATACAACAATTATATATAGTAGTTTTAATCCATAACATTTGGCGCCGTCTGTGGGAAAAACGGAACAACAACCATGGCGAGAACACGGAGAACAACCAGCACTCTGGAGGAGGGAACACCATCAGGGACAACCCAGGTGATTTCATCAACCGTGGAGGTTCCTCCCCATTCAACTTATGCATCTACTCAGGGGGAAGCCCAGACAGGGGCAACTCATCCTCAGCCACAAGGGAGAACTCCCCCGACTATTCAAGGTACGAATCCTCAAGTTCAACAAATACATATACCTGTGAATTCTCGACCCGTCGGGTATGAATATTCAACTATTGTTACTACTAACCCCCCTTATGGGATGCCCCTTCACCCTGAGGTTGGAGGAAGTGGATATGCTGGGCGAAGCGAAGCACGAGGGCGGTCGCCCCCCTATATACGAGGTTTGGATCCTATCCCTGAGGATCGGGAATTTTCTGGTCCATACACTGAGAGAGACTCCGAATCTTCGGATGATGAAGTGGCCCCGAGAAGGAGGCGTCCTGGAAAAGAGCCAATGGCCGATGGAAGGCAACGCCCCCAAAGCACCCCAGGGGCGAATCCCCAAGAAGTGCAGGAAAAGATCAGGGCTCATGAGGCTGAAATCCAAAGGCTGAGGCGTGATTTGGAGGCTCACCAAGCCACCAGACCCCACATACCTCCTAGGGGGAGAAATCCTCCTCCTATCATAGACCTGGATGGTCCGGTAAGAAGAAGGGCTGCTGTCCCAAGAACTGATCCAAGCAATCTCCTTCCCCTTGGAGATCCTGATGATCCAACTCCACCCTTCACAGAAGAGATAATGAATGCCCATATCTCAAGAAAATTCAAGATGCCCACTATCAAAGCCTATGATGGCACGGGAGACCCCGCTAATCATGTTAGGACATTCTCTAATGCACTGCTGCTGCAACCCGTGAATGATGCTATAAAATGTCGGGCCTTCCCTCAAACCCTGTCGGGTATGGCTCAAAGATGGTACAGTCGCCTACCCCCAAATTCTATTGGATCATTCAGAGAATTAAGTCAGGCTTTTATTAAGCAATTCATCAGTGGAAGAGTCCATGAGAAAAGTTCAGCATCTCTTATGAGTCTTGTGCAGGGAGCTAAAGAATCCTTAAGAGATTACCTAAATCGTTTTACAAAGGAGGCTTTAAAAGTCCCAGACCTTGATGATAAGGTAGCCATGATAGCACTGCAACAAGGAACTAGGGATGAGTTTTTCAAGATGTCTTTGGCCAAACGACCCCCTGAGAGCATGTTGCAGCTCCAAGAGAGGGCAGGGAAGTATATCAAGGTTGAAGAAAGTATGAGGAAGACCGTAGTAAGTAATGAGCCCACTGGAGGCAAGAAACGAAAAACTGATTTGGAGTATATCGCTAAGGATAAATATCCTAGAACTGAACAAAACCCTGATTCAACCCCCAAGAAGGGAGGACCTGGGCAAAAGTTCACTGAATACGCTAAGCTGAATGCTCCCAGAAGTCAGATTTTGATGGAGATTGAGAAAGACAGAGATATTCGCTGGCCTAAGCCCTTGAAGGCTGATCCCGCCAAGCTAGATAAGGGCAAGTATTGCAGGTTTCACAAAGATGTTGGCCATGACACCGATGAGTGTAGGCAGTTGAAAGATGAAATTGAGTTTTTGATTCGAAAAGGAAGATTGAACAAGTATACTGGAGATGGAGGAGACAGAAATAATAATGGAAGGAAGAACTTTGAAGATCGTAGGAGGGACCAAGATGATCAGGGGCGGAATCCCCAACCTAGAGGACCAGTTATAAACACCATTTATGGAGGGCCGAGACCTCGAGGGCCTGTGATAAACACGATCTTTGGAGGTCCAACTGCTGCTGGATTGTCCAAAAATTCCAGAAAGGCATATACTAGAGAGGTTATGCATATTGTTGGAGAAGCCCCGAAGAGGGCCAGGACAGAAGTAACATTGGCTTTTGATGATTCCGACCTAGAGGGTGTGAAGTTTCCCCATGACGACCCGCTGGTCATAACGCCGATAATAGGAAATAGCCCGGTTAAGAGGGTCCTTGTGGATAATGGTGCTTCTGTGGATATCTTGCTCCACGACACCTTTCTAAGGATGGGGTATAACGACTCCCAGTTGACACCAACCGACATGCCGATATATGGATTTGCTGGAGTAGAATGTCCTGTGGAAGGGATAATTAAATTGCCAACCACCATAGGTACGGAGCCAAGGCAAGCAACGCAGATGCTGGATTTTGTGGTGGTAAAGGCTAGTTCAACTTATAATGATATCATGGGGAGAACAGGGATACATGCCTTCAAGGCAGTCCCCTCTTCCTACCATTCAGTCATGAAGTTTCCCACCCGAAACGGGATTGGAGAAGAGAGAGGAGATCAAAAAATGGCTAGAAGCTGTTATGTGGCCTCTTTGAGGGCAGATGGAGTCGGGGGGCAGGTTCTTCCTATTGAAGATATGGATGTTCGAGAAAATGATGAGAATAGAGGAAGGCCAGCAGAAGAATTGGTTTCGGTTCCTTTAGATCCCAAGAATCCTGAGAGGATGACTTTCATTGGAGCTACATTAGAGGAGCCCCTTAGAGGGAAGTTAGTGAAATTTTTGCAAGAAAATAGTGATGTGTTTGCATGGTCAGCAGCTGATATGCCAGGCATAGACCCGGAGTTAATTACCCACAAGTTAAACGTGGATCCAAGCCGGAAGACAGTGAAACAAAAGAAAAGAAATTTTGCCCCGGAAAGACAAGAGGCTATAAAGCAGGAAGTGGAAAAGCTCTTAGAGGCTGGTTTCATTGAGGAGATTCAATTTCCGGAGTGGTTAGCAAACCCTGTAATGGTGAAGAAGGCTAATGGAAAGTGGAGGATGTGTATAGACTTCACCGATCTGAATGATGCATGCCCCAAAGACTGTTTTCCGCTGCCTAGAATTGATACTTTGATTGATGCCACCGCTGGACATGAGATGCTGAGTTTCATGGATGGGTTTAGCGGATACAACCAGATCAAAATGCATAAGGATGACATTCCAAAGGTATCATTTATCACTGACTTTGGTGTTTATTGTTATCTTGTTATGGCGTTTGGTCTCAAGAATGCAGGAGCCACCTATCAAAGGTTGGTGAATAAAATTTTTAAGGATCTTATTGGGAAGACTATGGAAGTCTATGTTGATGACATGCTAGTCAAGAGTCTAGTAAAGACTGATCATATAACCCATTTGAGGGAAGCTTTTGAGGTCCTGAGGTACCACAAGATGATGTTGAATCCCACGAAGTGTGCTTTCGGAGTAGGATCTGGAAAATTCTTGGGATTGATGGTCTCAAAGAGGGGAATTGAGGCTAACCCCGATAAAATAAAGGCAATCCTGGACATGGAACCCCCAAAAACTGTCAAGGATGTTCAGAAACTCACAGGAAGGGTTGCTGCGCTAGGACGATTCATCTCCAAGTCAGGAGACAAGTGCTTGTCATTCTTCAAGTCATTAAAGAACATTAAAGACTTTGTATGGAGTGAGGAAAATCAGAAGGCATTTGAAGAGTTAAAGAAGTATATGGGCCAGGCCCCGTTGTTGGCCAAGCCAGTTCTGGGTGAAGTTTTATTCTTGTACTTGGCTGTTTCAGAAAGCGCCTTGAGCGCGGTGTTGGTTAAGGAGGAACTGAAAGTCCAGAAACCCGTATACTATGTCAGCAAAATTTTGCATGGTGCTGAGTTGAATTATTCAGCCATTGAGAAATTCGCTTTAGCCTTGGTAATGGCTTCAAGAAAGCTGCGTCCTTATTTTCAAGCTCACCAAATTGAAGTGCTAACAAATCAGCCACTGAGAAATATCATTCACAGTCCCAAGGCAAGTGGGAGACTGATTAAGTGGGCAATAGAGTTGGGAGAGTTCAATCTCAAGTATAAGCCACGTATGGCCATAAAAGCCCAGGCACTAGCTGACTTCGTGGTGGAATGTACCATACCCAACCAAGAAGTCGGGGGGCAGGAAGATACCACACCTCAAGACAAGGGAGTCGACAATGGGGACAAGGAGAAAGAATATTGGGTTCTCTATTTTGATGGAGCATCAAAAACAAATTCCAGTGGAGCAGGGTTGGTTTTGCAAAGCCCTGATGGATTCTTAATTGAGTATGCCATGAAGCTAGACTTCCCAACCACAAACAATGAGGCAGAGTATGAAGCCCTGATTGCTGGCCTTGGTCTAGCTGGGACACTTAGAGTCAAAAACTTAAAGGTCCGTGGAGACTCGAAGTTGATCATATCCCAGGTAAAGGGAGAATTTGAAGCAAGGGATGATACGATGGCAAAGTATGTTCGCCTAGTAAGGGCTGTGATGACCCAATTTAATGAATGCCATGTTGAACACATTCCAAGGGAAGAAAATGCTAAAGCAGATGCGCTATCAAAGTTTGCTTCATCTGAGATTGAAGAAAGTTCAGGAAGTGTGTACTTCCGTGTTTTGAAGACACGAAGCATAGATGTTAAGCTTGTGGCTCCCGTAGGCTTGGGGACGTCATGGATTGATCCCATCAAGGCTCACATTCAGACCGGTTGGTTGCCAAGCGATACAATTGAGGCACGGAAGTTAACTGTTCGAGCACTAAGGTACTCTTTGATAGATGGGATTCTATATAAAAGATCTTTCGTGGTTCCTTACTTGAGGTGTCTCAGGCCCGATGAGGCACGCTTAGCTCTAGAGGAAGTGCATGGAGGTATTTGTGGGCAACACTTGGGGGGCAGGGCCTTGGCTCATAAGATAACTCGTTTAGGCTTCTATTGGCCAGAAATGATGGCTGATGCCAAAGAATATGTAAAGAAGTGTGATCGTTGTCAGAAGCATGCACCAGTCGCCAGATAACCCCCCGAGATGCTGACCTCTATCAACTCACCTATTCCCTTTGCTATGTGGGGGATGGATATTCTAGGGCCTTTTCCTATGGCCACAGCACAAAGGAAGTTTCTAATTGTAGCCATTGATTATTTCACCAAGTGGATCGAAGCCAAACCTTTGGCCAAAATCACAACTAAGCAGGTTGCACAATTCCTGTGGGAAAACATTATGTGCCGATATGGAATTCCCCGTATCCTCGTCACTGACAATGGAACACAATTCAACAACGAGGAATTCAAGAAGTATTGCGAAGAAAATGAAATTGAGTTACGGTTCACCTCTGTGGCTCACCCGCAAGCCAATGGGCAAGCGGAGGTAGCAAATCGGATAATCCTGGATGGACTAAAGAAGAGGATCGAAAAGTCAAGAAATAACTGGGTGGATGAGATACTTCCCATATTGTGGGCCTATAGGACTACCTGTAGAGTCACGACAAATGCAACTCCTTTCATGTTGGCATATGGGGCGGAAGCAGTAGTTCCCGTGGAGATATCACATTCTTCTCCAAGGATTCAGGCTTTTGATGAAAAAGAAAATGAGGAAGGGCAGAAGTTAGCCCTGGATTTAATCGATGAAGTGCGAGATAAAGCACACGTAAAGATAGTAGAATATCAGAAAAAGGCTTCATTCTACTACAACCTAAGGGTTAAAGAGAGGTTTTTCAAACAAGGTGACCTAGTCTTGAGAAAAATAGAGGCTTCTGGTGTCGGACAGAAAGGAAAGCTTGCCCCAAATTGGGAAGGGCCGTATAGAGTCAAGAGCGTTCAGGGTAGAGGAACCTACAAGCTGGAGACTATGGATGGTTTTGAAGTCCCGAGAACCTGGCACGCACAAAACCTGAAGGTTTACTACGTGTGAGATGATCGAAGTACGATTCTCACTCGTCAGGATGGCGAGTAGGTTGAAAAGCACCTTGAAGCTTTGCTTGCTTAGGATTTATATGTTTTAGTTTTATTACGAAATTTATTAAGACTTGTGTAAGGGACGAATCCCAGACAATTTTATGAAATTCATAAGTTCTTCAAAGTATGTTTGTGGCCTAACAAATAAAAATCAAATGCATGGATGCAAGCATAAAAGGTGATAAATGAAATAGATCTGATAGATGTTACAAAAGTTTGATAAATAAAGTCTCGAAAATAAAAAAAGCCAGGCAGGGCTGAAAAAGCTCTAAGGAGCTGAAGTACCCTCGGCATCCATATCATCGTCCTCTCCACTCTCGCTGGATGTCTCTGTCGTCTCGGAGGAGGAGGAAGAGCTGTCGTCCTCAGCAGGTCTGGAAGAAGACTCGAGAGGAGGAAGGAGTGGATCCTGAGGAACATGGTCTGAGACAACTACTCGGGTACGAAACCTCTGTAGCAAAGCCTCATCATCAGGGCAGATTAGTCCGCCGGGTTAATATCAGGACAAGCCCCGTTCACGGTCCCAAGGGCCGTGTCCCAACCAGTCCTAAAAAACTCGGGAAAGACTGAATCATCCCTAGTCCTCATAGATTGGGCAAACTCCTCCGAGTCCAGATAGTTGTCTATAGCCTTATCCTTATCCGCCCGAAGTACCACCAGCTCGGCGTTAGACTCTCCGAGTTCTTCCTCCTTGCGCTTGAGCTTCTTCTCCAGGGTAGCATACTTCTTCTGCTGCCTCCTGAGGGCATTATCGGCCTTATCAGAAGCCCGCTTCCATGATTCGGCTTGCCTCACAGCGCCTTGAAAGTAGGCGTTAGACTGAAACAAAACAATTAACAAAGTATAAGGCAAGAAAGTGCTACAAGAACGAGAAATAAGTTTAAAAAAGAGAAGGCATACCGAAGCCAGAGATTGGGCTCCCATGAGCTTAATCCTCTCAAGGTCAGGGGTGGCCACCACATCAGTAAAGTACTTTGGAGTCACGCTATGGTAGGACCAATCCCAAGCATGCTTCGTGGAACCAACCACGGTATCCCCTCGGTGGAATCCCCAGAGAGGCTGAAAGGCGCCTGTAGCAGCAGCAGCAGGGGCAGCAGCAGTGATAGGAGCATTATGGCCCTCAGCTTCTTCAGTTGAAGCCTCCCCCATAGGCTCCTTGTGCTTTCTCAAGAAGATAGGCTCTGTCGCCTTTCCTCGGGTGTCTAGGCCTGCTAACCGAGCTTTCTTCATCCTAGCTGTTTCCTCGACCAAGGGGACATTGTCCTCGTTAATCTCCTTAGCAGCTGAAACAAAGCAAAAGACAAAATAAGTGATGTTAATAATGCGTGAAATAAAGAAAAATTGAGAAGGGAAGAGAAATACCCTGTTGAGAAACAGAGGATAGTCCCACATGAATCAGGGAAAACTCTTCTAAAAGAGTCCAGCTGGTGGTGGTGCCATCATCCTGAGTGAGCCCATTGTAAATGATAGTTTCTTCAGGAGTTAAGTGAATGGATTTGAGGCTACCATCACTGACCTTCCCGAAGGAAGATCGAAAGAGCGTGCCCCAGTCGCCATTCTCCCAACGTAACCCAACGAAACTATTCCTCCAATTTGGATTATTATCAGGAATAGAGGCGCTATTAAAGATATGTTTGCTTTTGGGCCTTTGTTTGACATAAACCCAGCCACAAATATTGGAAGAACTATTGTAACATTGAAAGACTTTCCTAAAAACGGCTACAGAAAGAGGAAAGCCCTCCCTAAGACAACAAACCATAAAACATAGAATATTCCTCCAGGCGTTTGGAGGAAGCTGACACGGGTTGATTTGTAAGTCAGCCAAAAGATGAGGGATAAAAGGATGGAAAGGGAACCTATGCCCAGCATTAAGGGCGTCGGTGTAGATGAAGAGAGTATCGGGCCTCCAGTGGCAAGTACGGTCACCACCAGAGACTGGAACTAGTCTAAAGGGGGGAGGGACATTATAACGAGCATTTAGTTTATTGAAATCTATGTTATGCCAAGTATTACAGTGATTAAAGGAGTCGAGATGTGCAGTGGAAGGATATTCATCCCCCCTAATATTAATCATATCAATTAAAGATATATATGAAGAGCGGATCTCGATATCCTTACCTCGTTTTGAAGCCGAGGCTATCTTGGCCGCCCTCTCGGAACTCTTGTCAGCCATCTAGTAAAGACTGGAAAAGACTTGGGAGGAGGAAGGAGTGGATTTGAGAAAGGAGAAGATTAGGAAGTTTGAGATGAAGAGAAATGAAATGAGAGGTGTGAAGAAGCACACTCTCATCCCACCTATATATAGGAGAAATAAGTGGATAATGGGCCTTAAAAAGCCCATTTTGGCCCAAAGTAAGGAATATTCTGGAATGTTCTACAAGGAATTGAAAGAATTAAGGGAAACTTTCTAGAAAAATCCAGAAAAATTTGGAAATTCCATAAAAACCTCGAAAATTCCAGAAGGTTCTAAAATTTTTTTTTTAGACCAGCCCCAGAATTATTGGGCCTGTGGGTACAAGAAGCCCAGATTCAGAAAAAGGCCCAGAGCTAAGGCCCAGGTATAAAAGCCCTGTTTGAGGCCCTAATATCTTTTTGAGTGGGCCCAAAGATTAGCCCAATAAAACCAGCCCAGAAAAGGGCCCAAATAGTTGAAAATCAAAGGCCCAAAAAGGAAAAACCCACTGAATGGTTGGCCCAAAAGAATCTAGGCCCAAATCAAAAAAAGAGAGAGTCCAGCCCAAACATATGGCCCAACTTCAAGATAAAAGGATATGAAAATGATCATTTCTTACTCATTCGATTAGAAATCAAATGAAAACCCTGGTCGAATCAATCCTGCTCAAAAAAGCTTCGATCAAGGCACAATATGGAGGTTAATTCGGTCAAGAAAAGAATCCTGACCAAAAATTCCTGATCGAAAAAGGAAGAAAAGAATATTTTGTTTCATTCGACCAGAATGCCTGAATGATTTCTGACCTTTTTTCCTGACCCTGTCGACCAGGAAGCAAGGTAAAAACCTGGTCGAATAGAACCTGCCCGAATTTTTGTCGATCTGGGCTTAAAAGAAAGGCTAAATCGGTCAAAAAATGTATTCTGACCGAAAATCCTAGTCGAAGATTTCTGTTCAAAAAAAAAAAAAAGGGGAAAAAATCCTGGCCGAAATTCGACCAGGACTTCTGCTCGAAACACTCCTGCTCGAAAAGCTGTCGACCAGGGCAATATAGGGGTTAATTCGACCAGGATCCTGGTCGAATGGATTCCTGGTCGAAAATTATATAAAAAAAAAAGGGAAGAAAAATCCTGGAAAATCACAAAAAAAAATAAGGAAATTCCTTAAATAATTTCTGAAAAATATTAATATTTTCAGAAATAAGGAATAAATCCAGAAAATTAGGATAAATCCCAGAAATTAAGGGAAAAATCCAGAAAAAATAAGGAAATTCCTTAAATAATTTCTGAAAAATATTAATATTTTCAGAAATAAGGAATAAATCCAGAAAATTAGGATAAATCCCAGAAATTAAGGGAAAAATCCAGAAAAATTAGGATAAATCCCAGAAATTAAGGGAAAAATCCAGAAAAATTAGGATAAATCCCAGAAATTAAGGGAAAAATCCAGAAAAATTAGGATAAATCCCAGAAATTAAGGGAAAAATCCAGAAAATTAGGGAAAAATCCAGAAGATTAGGATAAATCCCAGAAATTAGGGAAAAATCCCAGAAAATTAGGGAAAATTCCAGAAAATTAGGGAAAAATTCCTGGAAATTAAGATAATTTCTGAATAAAAGGAAGATTCGTTGTAAATGTGTAGGTCGCTCCACACTTTACGCAAAAACGAAACCCTGTAAGGGAACAAATAGATTTAACTTCTGCGAAACCTAATCAATGTTTCCCAAAAGTTGGGGGGCAAATGATAGGGATAAATAAGTCCTGATTTTATAATTAATGGGCTGCTAGGCCCAATATAAAGATGTATGATATTCAGACCAGAAAGGTTAAGCCTGATGGATCAGATCAGGTCTGGTCGAATAAAAATGGCCCAAAAGCCCTGATTATTAATTAATTTCGTAATTAATTAATAAGGGAAAAATCAGCTGTTGAGAAGAGTCCTGATAAGGATATAAATCCTTATAGATAAGCCTCAAGGGGACCTAAAAGGATAAGGAATCAGTTTCCTACTATCTAGGACTCCAAAGTCCATTCTAATTATGAGACTTGCCCACCAAGTCTCCTATACCAAGTCCAATTCAAGGACCACCAACATCTATATAAGGGGTCTCACCCCCACCAATCAAAACTACGTTTTTTGACTTGATCCTTGGCAATCAGCAAGGTACGTAGGCATCTTGTTAAGGCAGATTGAGTCACGAAACACAAGAGCAGTCAAATCGAGCCTTGGAGCTCACGTTCCTTAGTATTAAATACAGCAATTATATATAGTAGTTTTAATCCATAACAAATGTATATCTCGATTTATGTTTTGTGTCGTACTGTTAGCACTTGTTGAGCATTTGGCTCACTCCTTGCTTTACCCTGATATTACAGCTAGCAGCTATGGTTAGATTCAAGCAGACTGCCCATAAGACCTGTGATGCTGATGCTTATGTTCGAGCTCAGGTAGAATAAGTGATAGTAGTTTGTGTGAGGACTCAGTATTCAAAATCAGATGTAATAGTTGGTAGTGTTGGGCTGTTCCAAACCCTAAACTATAAGATCTTGGATTTGGTTGTGTTATCTCTTTTAAAATTTTGTAATAGCTATATTTACTTTGCTGTTTAAGTTGGGGGCGTGACATTGAGCACGGAGCATCTAGCACCAAATACATGAAAGTATTTGATAGAAGGTTTCTTTTCAGCCCAAAAGTATATTGGAAGACCTGATTCACTTAACATAGTTCTTGTAGCTTCAATCAATGTACGATTCTTCCTTTCTACTACTCCATTCTGCTGAGGGGTTCTAGGAGCTGAATATTTTCTGGTAATCCCTTTTTTCTGTACAAAATCCATTGAGAAGTGAATTCTTGAATTGTGTTCTATTATCTGACCTTATTGCTCTAACAGGGATATTAGAATCTAACTCGATCAACTTGATATGATCAATCACAACTTGTGGTGTTTCATCTTTGGAGTGAAGGAATAAAACCCACGTATACGTGGAATAGTCATCAACTATCACAAGACAGTAACATTTCTTTGACATCGAAAGAACATTAACTGGTCCAAACAAATCCATGTGCAATAACATGTAGAACACCAGTTATGGAGGATGTGTCAGTGCCTTTGTGACTTGCTTTCTTTGACTTTCCTTTCTGGCATGCCTCACACAGTCCTTCTGGGGAGAATTCCAATTGAGGCAGACCTCTGACCAATTCTCTTTTGACAAGAGAATTCATTGTTTTGAAATTGAGATGGGAAAGTCTCTTGTTCCATAGCCAACTCTCGTTTGATGATGCCTTTGCATTGAAACAATTGACTTCAGGATTGCTTCCAGAGTTCATGTCAGCTACGAACAGATTTCCTTTCCGGATTCCCATCAAGGAGGGTTGTTCACTTTTCTTATGCAGGATTTGACACTTCATCTTGTCGAATAAAACATAGTAGCCCTTACCACAAAACTGACTGATACTAAGCAGATTGTGTTCAAGTCCTTGCACAATATACACATTATCAATCATAACATTTCCAGCTTGCAAATAGCCATATCCCCCAGTTAAACCTTTTCTGTTATCTCCAAAGGTAATCACTGGGCCAGCTTTCTCAACCACATTTGATAGCAGGGCTCTATCTCCGGTCATATGTCTTGATGATCCGCTGTCAAGAATCCACACTACCGGTTCCACCTGTTTAATGCCCTGCAATACAAATGGATTAGACCTTCTTCGGAACCCAAACTTGGTTGGGTCCGACATACTTGTAGAATTGGCCTTTATCAGGCAAAACAACATTCTTAACTTTTATGTTCTCAAATTTCTCAACAACTGGACATTTGACCTTGTAAACAGCCTTAACAAATTTCTGTTTAGGCTTAGGTACAAATGTCTCCTTTCTAGCTTTAGGAGGACTAGCAGTCTTAGACCTATTATGCTTCCTATTATTCACATGCTGATGAGGAGTAGTCTTATCACTAGAAACATGCTTACCATTAAAATAAGAATACATCAAATTAAAAGCACAAGACATGCAATTAGGAACACCACATACTTTATGAGAGGGATTAATAGCAGGAAAATTATGCATGGTAGACATGGCATTTTTGTTATCCAACTCATGTATGTCTGAGTTAGTCTCAGTTGCTTTCACAACTTTGACTGGAACTTTCGACACACTTGGCTTGGAAACAACCTTCTCATTAGCAAGATCTTCAGCACGTATTTCTTCTTGAATAATAAAGGAGGTCTCATCAAATGGTTCAGCAATTAATTCTTTATAGAGGGGTTTATCAACACCCTTAAGCACATGTGGTACTTCCCTACCTTTACCACATACATGAGGAGGGGAGTTTATGCCCGATTCTCCAATAGCAGCATTATAATCAATGCCTATTCCAGATGTTTGATTAATAGCTTGCTTATTGTAGAACTCTTTAGCCTTCGAACAAGAATTAAAGTAAGCTTTAACCTTAGTCTCAAGACCGGTGATCTTGTCTTTGAGAATAGTTTCGAGTTGTCTATAACAGTTAACTCTATTCTCTAGAAAAGATACTTGTTCTTTTAAATTGTCTTGATTAATGTGCACAAGTTTCAATTCATTGACCTCTTTCTCAAGGTCTTTGACCTGTTGAATTAACATTTCATTATCACAACGAGCACAATCTAAGGAACCTCCTAGATGATAAACTAATTCAGTATCAGTAAATTTTACCTCTTTTCTTGACGATGAAGTATTTCCATCAATAGCCATAAGAGCAAGATTCCCAACTTCTTCATCTTCACTATCAGTATCATCCCAGCTTCTTCCCTTTGCCAGGTAAGCCTTTTCAGATTTACTCTTCTGATTTGAATCATAAGAGTTCTTCCTTACTTGCTTTGGCTTCCTGCATTCTGTGGCAAAGTGTCCCAACTCATTACAGTTAAAGCATTGAATGGTGCTCCGATCAACCATCCCTGTTTTGTATCTACCAGTGCTGGTGTTAGAGGATCAAGATCCACCTTTCTGGAATCTGTTGTAGTTGGACTTGTACTTGAACTTGGGATTCCTCTTGAATCTGACATTGGAGAATATCTTGACAATCAGGGCCATTGACTCATCTTCCAATTGCTCCAGCTCTTCCAAGGAGTAAAAATCATCACCGGATTAATTTGTAGTAGGAGGATCAAATTCTGCTACTATCACATTTTCCTCAGCCTTGGAAGACTGTACCATTCTCTCTGACTGTTGAGATTGTTGTTGTTGTTGTGGTTGTTGTTGTTGTTCTTCAGCTACTAGAGTAGTAGACGTGCTGACCACTCTACCTTTCCTGTAGACTTCCTTCTGCTGAATCTGCTCCAACTCATAGGTTTTTAACACACCATAGAGCCTTTCCAAAGAAATCTCACTCATATCTCTCGCTTCTCTTATGGCAGTGATTCTATGTTCAAGATGAGTTGACAGTGTTAAAAGGAACTTTTTGTTGACCTCCCTGATTGAATAATATTTTCCATTTATGTTCAGGTTGTTGATCAATGCATTGTACCTCTCAAACACTTCAGTAATTCCTTTTACTGGATTGGATTTAAAATGTTCATACTCAGAGGTTAGGATCTCTAACTTGTTCTCCCTAACTTCCTCTGTGCCTTCATTAATCACCTCAATAGTTTCCCAGATTTGTTTGGAATTTTTACAGTTCATCACATGTCTATTCATCAATGGATTAAGGGAATCAACTAAAATTAATTGAAGGCTGGCATCCAAGGAGGCTTCTTCCTTTTCAACAGGAGAAAAATCATCAGGATCTTTTACATAGGTTCTAGCTTTTGTAATTACAACATCATCTTTTATTACCTCTGGTTCAATAAGCATCGAAATTTTCGGACCCTTCTTTAACACGTCCAGATATTTGGGATTTGCAACTTGTAAGAACAGGAGCATCTTCTTCTTCCATATAATATAATTTTCTTTATCGAACAGTGGAATTTTAATGGTTCCAACTTTTTCTGAAGTCATTATGAATTTTTGAATAAATAAAAATTTAGGGAGTTGAAAAATCAAAAAAGTCCAGGATCTTGATTTGTTCGTTAATCAGAAGGCTCTGATACCAATTGTTAGGTCCCAATATGTTTGTAGAAGGGGGGGTTGAATACAAACTTTACCGTTTAATTGAATTTAATGCGGAATAAAAAGGTGAAACAAAATTCAAGTTAAATAAAACTATTATTAAACTTGAAAGGTGTTACAACAACGGTATCGTTTACAAGGGATTAATCGCAAATAAATTATCACAAATCTAGAATAAATTCGACATGAACTTTTTCTATTTTTGCAATAAAAAGATCAAATGCTAGAAGTAATTTGAGATTAAGTTCTATGGATTTTGATCCGCTAGATAGTTACACAAGAACAAGAGAATGATTCCTAGTGGTTTGGATTTAACTTTAATGAACTTGAAATGCAGTTGAGAGATAAAATATTTTTGCGGCTGCTGCTTCTTTTGTTCTTGAGTTGGTTGAAATGTATTGAATGATGTCTGTTAATGATCTGCTGCTATTGTCATTTATAATTTACTCAATAGAACTGAATTGAGCTATCAAGACAATTTGTGAATTGGCAAGACAATCGGTGAGACAATCCGTTGATCTAGCAAGACAATCAGCATAACAATTGATTATACTGGTAAGACAATCAGCATGACTATTGAATGAACTGGCAAGACAATCGGCATGACAATTGATTTATCTGGCATGACTTTCGGTATGACAATCTGGCATGACTTTCGGTATGACAATTGATTGTCATACCAGTTCAAATGATTGTCTTGCTAAATTAATATTGAATATAAATTCAAAATTAATTCTAAAAATTTATAATATTAATTCAGAATTAATTAATCAATTAATTCAATTAATCAATAAATTAATCTTTGCAGATATAATTTATTTTCTTAATTAAATTATATGACTTAATTATTTAATAGAAAATTAATACTACTCTTGAACAACAACCATTCTTTTGAAAATCTTCTGAAAATTATGAATCAATCCCACCACTTTAATGTTGACACTCGATGTACTGTCGGTTCATGAGTGACTAACTTCCATGACGTTTCTTCATGTCTTAACTTTGATAACTTGATTTTCTTCAGATTAAAACCCTGTAATTATCTGATACCCTGACAAGATCTCTGACACTTGATTAAATCCACAATCTTGATTTATATCACTGAGGCTTGATCAATTTCTTGAACTTCTTCCAGTGAATTAATTCCTCAAGTCTGTAGATGAACATTGTTTCTGAATCCTTTGACAGATGTTACTTTGTGAGATCTCTTTGACGGTAGATCCACTATTTACTTGTTACATTCTTATTTGAGTTGAGTTAAATACTCGAATAAACAAATAGGCTATGACATATGCCTTTCAGTTCCTGTGCTTCACAGTTTAATATTGTTTATCTATTTCTGTTTTCATGTTGAGTTATAAATCCTTGATTACATGTTACATTACATTATGCTTTACAACAGTCAAAGTGAAGATGTGAAGACTAGAGATCTCGACAAGCTGAAGACCTTTATAAGCCAAAATAAATATGAAGTGCCAGAGATCTCGATAAGGCTATGTACTTATCGATATGTCAAGTGTTCTATAGATCTAAACTGGAGATCTCGAGGTACAATCTCAAAGTACAGAATTGCAGATCAGTACAATATCCAAGATAAACAATCAATAAACAATCCAACAGCTGGATTGACAAGTCTACAAAAAGCAGCTTGAAGAGTGTGCAAGATCAATGGCAAAGATTAACTGACAGAGGAATATTAAAGTAAACACGGGATGCTAAAGATATGCTAAGCCAGAAATGGAAGATTTGCTTTTCTATAAATAGAAATGACAAGTGACAGTTTAGAAAAGCTAATAGCATGTTTATTGTACTACCCCAAAAAATTTGGACTTTTTGTAATCCTTATGAATAGTGATTTTGCTGATTAAGGAAATTTTTCATGCACACTATGTATGAGTTATTTTATTGATATTCTGAGATCTTATTACTACTCCATATGGTATATGAGTGTACGTAAAGATCGTCAGAATCCAAATTCGAACACTTTGATTTTTCCCGAAAATTCACCAGATACCGAAAGAATTGAGTATAAGGTAACATGATTAAAAGGATTTTAATTCAAGGATTATAAGAGAGGATCATAAGATGAATATAAAATATTGAGAAAGGTTTAGGGGAACCCAAGTAATAAGATCCCGGATATGATCTCTCAAATGACAAACGAGAACGAAAGTTAAGCGAACCGTATAACAGATAAGCGGTCATTAACCAAGTAATTAAGGGTTAATCAAAGAAGTTAGTGGATGATGATTTCATCACACCAACAAGGAGAAGACATGTGTTAATAAGATGACACAAGCATGGTGACATAAGCATGACAAGAAGAAGTGTTTTGTTTGATGATTCTTGGCCAAGTAAAAATCACCATGGTAAAAACCTAAAATTTGCCAAGCCAAAAAGGGAATCAACCAAGCAAAATATCATAACACAAAAATTAAAAAGTTGACTTTGCTTCCAAGAAGAGAAGCTCTCGGCTTTTCTTTTTCAAGAAAGAAGAAAATCCAAAATTCAAGATCCAAGCTTTGGTAAAATGCAAGGTAATTATCCAAGGTTCCTTATGATTAGTTATGCTAACCTAGGAGTTTAAACTCCCAATTCCTTCACAATATTTTTCAATAAATCATTGAAGAAGTGAGTGAATAGTGTTTTCAACAATTTTAAATTGTTTGAACTTGTGTTTTTTGTTAGATTTAGCTTTGGTAAGGACTTGCAAGTGCTATTCCAAGCTTCTTAGTTACTTCTACTCACCAAGGAAGGTAAAACCTCATAACCTAAGCTTTACTTTGAGTATTAAAAAGTGGTTTTGAATAATATAGTTCATGAGAAGCATGATTCTTGTATGTTTAAAGTTTGGATGGATTTGTAATGATTTTGAGTTATAAATCTTGGTTATTGGTTAATGAACCTTAAGTATAGTTAGTAGCTCTTGTTGTGATTGAATGAGTTGGGAAAATAATGAGTTTATGGACTGATGTAGTAAGGTGTGGATGAAATTTGGTTGTATTGGTGATTTTTAGTTGATTTGTGGTTGATTGGAGTAGTTTAAACTTTCGTAATTGCGTAAACATAGCCGTCGTAATGCCCGTTTTCATACAACTGCTTGTTCTTAGTGTTCGGGATAGAGAGCTAACTGTATAATCTGTAGATTTGCTATTTTTAGCTAGATCGTGTCATAAGCTTCGTTTTGATATGTGGTTCGCTTAGATCCGATGTACGGTTTAGGAGTAACGACCGTTTTAAGTAACGGCGTTTCGCGAACGAACCATTACCCCTTGCCTTACTTTGAAACCTTGATTAAAGCCCTTAAATGACTAATTGGAGTATGAAACAATTATTAAGGTTAATTGGTCAGTTGGTAGAGTATTCGCGAAAGAGTCGCCTTAAAATTCGTAACGGTTAATTTTATAAAAATGGTGGAGCCGAGTGTACTCGAGCGACTTATGTGAATCGTTAAGCGCAAAAGCGAACGTTAGGGTCCAATTGGTTAAAGTCTAGTTTCTTAAGCTACCGTGGTTTAATTCCAACTTATCTATTGTTTACAGGTTACCAGACTCGCCCCAGGCCTTTTACCACACCCAGTCGCTCAGGCAAGTTTTCTACCCGTTATACTGTTGTTGTGTTGTATATAATTGTTTGTGCATTATCTTGTGATAAGTTGTAATAACCCCAATTTTTGGAAATTTTTGAAACACTGATAAATAGTAACTTTTGCTGAATATGCTGATTAAGAAAATTATCAGACCACGCTGTAATAACTCGAATTTTTGAGACCCTGTAAAACGTTTAATGAATAGTAACCCTGACAGATGGGAAACTTTTGAGCCCACACTATATAGTGCATAAGAAAATGAGTTTCGGAATAGATATTACGACTATACGTACCAAATAAGTTTATGTAAATGCTATTAGTTTTCGAAGAAAACGAACTTTGAAAAACAACCGTAATTACGACTTATCAAGGACTACGGGAATCACAATATAATTACGAGATTAAAATCCTACGGATTTATATTCAATTAGGATAAATAAAAAAAATATAAGGAATAAATACGAAAAGAATTACATTGCGAACCATTTACGAATAAGTATTGCGGAGAACGTTTAAGTAACCGAGCGAACGCGTAAACGATTAATTAAACGTAACGCACTAACTAAACCATGGTAAGGAAGTAACCATGGTTACTTCATCAAATAGTAAGCTAACCCTAGGATGACCAAGCTAGCTAGCAAATAGTGTGCTAAGGAGCTAACCTTGTAGTTTAGCTTGTAAGCTAGCAAGCTACAAAGATTTGTCCATGGATTTGGAGACAAGGAATAAACCTAAGCTATCCTAGGAAGAATAAAGATCAACTTGCAAAGATATCAAGTCACCTTCCAAGAAGCAACCTAGAATTCATCCAAGAGAAGCAACCAAGTGCTATAAATACCCCCCCACCCCCATTTTTTTCTTCCATTCGGCTATTTGAAGGAAAAGAAGGAATTGCAATTCAAAACTCCAAGCTCTAGTTCTTGTAAAATCCCACAATTATTTCCCAAGCCTCCTAGCAACTAAACTAAGGTAAGAAAAATCTTTCATCTCTTTTTATAAAGGTTTGATGGGTGGAATAAATTCAAGAAACTCACTAGTGAATAGTGTGAATAGTAACCTCTCTTTGGTTTCTTGATTTTAATGGTGGTTTTAGGTTCCAAAAATCATACCAAGCACTTCCAAGACTCCACCATCCTCAAGAACACATCTCAAGCTTTCAATAAAGGTAAAAAATCTTTGGCCTAACTTTATTTAAGGTTCATGTTTAAGATCCATTTAGTGGGTGTTAGTAAACCTAGCTTACTAAGTGTTGTTTATGAAATCTTGATGATTAAGTTAAGTAGATTTAAGGTTGGTTGTTGTTGCCTCAAGAACTTGATTTTCTTGAGAGGATTTTTTGTGTTGATGATGATATGATGATTGTTGGTGGTTGTGTTGATAGTTAAGGCATAAACGAAACCCCGATCATAAACGTAACGTCATTAAAACAACAAACCGTAACTTTAAGTTTCTGCAGAAAGTCTCAAAGTTGTAAACTGTATATTCTTAAGAAATAACCTTTTTTTAAGATATAAAATGTTATAAGGATCGTTTAGGCGCTTGAATCTCTTAATTCCGATTTACGGATCAAAAGTTATGATCGTTTTAGTAAAAGTGTTTTACGCGACAAAAGCTGCTACAAATCACGAACTTTGAAAATATAAAGGATAGACTTAAAAGTATTCATAAATCATGAAATTTTTACAGAGAGTAACATGTGGAGTTTCCTAACTGTCATAAAAAATTTCAAGTGAAAATAATGATTTCTCAATTTTATAAAAATGTCGGAGCCGAGACCGCGCGAGTAGAAACCGTAAGAATCCTTAAGCGGAGCCGACAACGATAATGAGAATGAACTCAAGATACTTAGGAAAATGAAGTGACCATAAAGTGTTTATGACTTAAAAGAAATATTAAGGGTAGTATGAGTTGAGAGGGTATATAATGAGTAGCGCATGAGTGTGAATTACCGTGAATTAGGACGGAACCTAACGAAATGAAATGTGTTTATGGTTATAGATTTCCGAGCGGAACCTAGAGCATCCTCCACCTCGAGATACCCAGGCAAGTTTACAAACCCAACTCCATTTTACTGTTGTGTTGTGAAAAGATTGTTTTACTATCATCGCATAAATACTATGTTTGCCATGATACGTAGTTTTGAATTTTCGCATGATATAGCGATGTTGTACGATAAGTATATATCATGAAATGTTATTTCGCTTTAAGCGTAATGTATGATAGAAGACCGAGGGTCGGTCGGGATTTAAGGTAAAACCCGGGAATCGTTCCGGAGATATTATAGGACGGATATAAGTCCATAATAGTACATTTTAAAGGGACTCATCGTACACTTACGAAACATTAAAACACCTCGAACTTTTAAAACGATTTCTCAATGAGCATATTCCCTCAACTATATTTTATTGATTCGAATATTAAATATTATATACATATTCCTTTATTATAGGAGTAGTATACTTCAACGTTATTTATTTCAAACCCGATTAATCATTATAGATTATTAATTATGTAAACACAAACTAGTTGAGTAACACTATTTAAATAAATCTTTTAAAAGAATAACTCATTTGAGGTATGATGAATATCAATTATCATTTGATTATTTATAGACTACTATTTAATTAATGATTATTTATTTAAGGATTGTTATTGATTTAAAGATCATAGATCTTGATATACCTTCTGATTTAGAAGTATCATTCGAATAATTTCAGATCTTCGGTGAATATTATCCCGACTTATTATTATATTGAATATAGTTTCAAGAAGAAACTTTTCCCCTTATTAATTATCTGTTGACAACGGTCAACTCACATCCCTAGTACTTCCTCCGAAATTCTCGGAAGTACGTATATACATATATATACACTTATATTCTAAAAAGATAAATAATCTCTATCAACAAGTAAAACGCTTGGGGAACTTCGATGTGGTTCAAGTTCCCGAGATGGATAGAATTCTGTTGAAGGACAATGGAGGGGTAGACTCTGGTACTACGTGTGCTGGATGGGCTACCAAAGGTACCACAGGTGAAGGTACTTTGTGTCCTCAGGAACTTGTGAAGTATGTGTATACCCAAAAATGGGACACGTAGCCCGAATGCGGCCAGGGTGATACCCGAGAGATGACGGTATTAGTCCTTTTTGTAACACCCCCAGATCCGGGGTCGGGGATCCGGGTCGTCACGGTCTTTCTTTCCACAATATCACTTCACTTAATTAATAATAATAACCTTATGCTGTGACCCCACACTAACACACACCACAACCCGTTATAGTCTCAGAGATGAAATTGAAATAAGTACAAGTCTTTGAATCCACAATTTAAAAGTTATTACAACCCAAAATGATTACTTGATAATTTACAGTTAATTGCCATTATCTGCCACAAGTTATAATTATACATAATTTGATTCTCAAAAGTAGAGTGCCTGATCTACCAATAGATCTACCTCTGCAGCTATAGCAGCCACAACATCATCGGGAAGACGCAGGACGCTTCCCACGCGCTTGCGCTGGGTCTGCTGGAGTCTGGCCATCTTTCCTAACTGTTGTTGTGTGATGAAGAAATAAAGCAAGAGTGAGCCTTACAGCTCGCAAGATAATATATAGTGATAACAATAATATAAGTATCTAAATGGATACTTACTAGAATCTTTTATCAAGTGTAAGATAATTACTTACTAGATATAAGTAAAAATAAGGGATGAAGTTACCAAATACTTCACTATACTTATATCATTTAAAAAGCTGCTTGAACTACCATTGTTCAAAGTATATTGAGCTTTCAACAGTTCATCAGATAGATGAGACTACAAGACAAGATTTGAATAGATTAAATCTTTGAAATATTATTAAAGGAAATGAAGTTATGATATACTTCATTAAGTTCTGATATATATATATATCCACATATACATCTTCTTTATACAATTTCCTGAAAACCTCTGTCATGTAAAGTATGAACAGAATTGCAATATCCAATAAATTTGGAAAGGAAAAGAATTTGGCATAAACCAGATATCTTGCTGATCAGGCAAAAATACCCATAAGTAACCTTTTCTACTAGTAGATGGACGAATTCCCCACTGGTCATCACCCTTGTTATAGATAAAAAACCAAGGTTATTACTTGCTGTATTTAATACTAAGATTCGGGAGCTCAAGGCCTTTAATGGCTGCTCTCGTGTTTCGTGACTCAATCTGCCTTTACGAGATGCCTACGTATCTCTGTGAATTAGAGAATCAAGCCAAAAAACGTAGTTCTAATTGGTGGGGGTGAGACCCCTTATATAGATGTTGGGAGTCCTTGAATTGGACTTGGTATAGGAGACTTGGTGGGCAAGTCTCATAATTGGAATGGACTTTGGAGTCCTAGATAGTAGGAAACTGATTCCTTATCCTTTTAGGTCCCCTTGAGGCTAATCTCCAAGGATTTATATCCTTATCAGGACTCTTTTCAACATCTGATTTGTCCCTTATTAATTAATTACGAAATTAATTAATAATCAGGGCTTTTGGGCCTTTTTTATTCCATCAGGCCTGATCTGGTCCATCAGGCTTAACCTTTCTGGTCTGAGTATCATATATCTTTTTATTGGGCCTGGCAGCCCACAGTTTGTACAATTAATGCAGTATTTAATTATACAAACATAATTTATTTATCCCTATCATTTGCCCCCCAACTTTTGGGAAACATTGATTAGGTTTCGCAGAAGTTAAGTCTATTTATTCCCTTACAGGGTTTCGTTTTTCCGTAAAGTGTGGAGCGACCTACACATTTACAACGAATTTTTCCTTTTATTCAGGAATTATCTTAATTTCCAGGAATTTTTCCCTTATTTCCGGAATTTTTCCCTAATTTTCTGGGATTTTCCCTAATTTTCTGGGATTTTTCCCTAATTTTCTGGAATTTTCTGGGATTTTTCCTTATTTTCTGGAATTTTCCCTAATTTTCTGGAATTTTCTGGGATTTTCCCTTATTTTCTGGAATTTTCCCTAATTTTCTGGAATTTTTCCTTATTTTCTGGAATTTTTTGGGATTTTCAAATTTCCAGCCCTTTTTTCGACCAGGATCCAGGTCGAAATTTCGACCAGGATCCTAGTCGAAAAATGGGGCCAGCCTTGTCATCCTGGTCGAAGGAATTCGACTAGGATCCACGACCTGGAATTCGACCAGGATCCTAGTCGAAATTTCGACCTGGATCTAGGACCTGGAATTCGACCAGGATCCTAGTCGAAAATTCGACCTGGATCGAGGTCGAAAATTCAACCCCCTTTTTTTTTTTTATTAGGCCTATCGACTAGGATTTCGACTAGGATTCTAGTCGATATTTCGACCTGAATCCTGTTCGAAAATTCTTTGGTTTTCTTGCTTCCTGGTCGAAGGATTTCGACTAGGATCCACGACCTGGAATTCGACCAGGATCTTAGTCGAACTTCGACCTGGGTTTTTAATCCCTATTTTTTGAAAGATGCTTGGTTTTATTCGACCTCATTCCTGGTCGAAACTTCGACCTCAATTCAGTTCCTTTATTCCAGCTTTTTTCGGGTGTCTGTTCGAAAGATTTCGGGCAGGATTCACGACCTGGAATTCGACCTGGATTCTGGTCTTTTTTACCCGCTATTTTCGGGTGTCTGCTCGAAAGATTTCGGGCAGGATTCACGACCTGGATTTCGACTTGGATTCTGGTCTTTTTTACCCGCTATTTTCGGGTGTCTGCTCGAAAGATTTCGGGCAGGATTCACGACCTGAATTTCGACCTGGTTCCTGGTCTTCCACTAGCCTTCTTTATTTAGCTTTAATTTAGGGTATTGTATTTTCCAAATCCTAATTGGATTTGGGCCTAGCCTTTTTTGTTGGGCCTTATTAAATTTTTCTGAGTCTCTATTATTGGGCTTTTCCAAATCTTATTGGGCCTCTTTTATTGGGCCTTTTCAAATCTTATTGGGCCTCTTTTATTGGGCCTTTTCAAATCTTATTGGGCCTCTTTTATTGATCTGGGCTTAATACACCCTGTTAAGAATGCTCTAGAATTCCTTGGAATATTCTGGAATATTCTTTTTTCTGGGCCTTTTTTTTATGGGCTTTTGTCCTCAATGGGCTTTTCGTCCCTTCAACTTCCTTTTCCTCTTATATAAAGGAATGAGGAAAGGCTATTACTCCTCACTTTCTCATTTCTTAGTTTTCTTCTTTATCTTCCTGCTAAGATTCTCAGAGGAATAACAGCAAGTCGGAGCTCAAAGCCTTTTTTAGGAGCGCTTCTTCAGGTAAGATTCCTCCCTTTGCTTTTCATTATTTTTCCATTGTGTGTCATTTTAAGATAGCCTATTTACGTGCCTCATACTTTTTTTTTTTTTTTTAGATGGCTGACAAAAGAATGACTCGTTTGGCCAAGATGAACGTGGCTAGAAAGTCCAACGATTTTCCTATTCGATCGAGGTATACTTCCTTAATCGACATGATCAACACTCGAGGGGACGAGTATCCGTCTGATGCGCATCTGGACGCGCACGATCATATCAGTGCTTTACGGGATCCCAAGGAGCTGGAAAAGTTGAGCAGCTGCTTCAAAATCAAGGAGCCTTTTAAGCTGGTTCTTGCGGGTCCGGCCGACAGGGCCTGTCAGTGGAAGAAGGACGCGCTATGCGTCTATAGGGATACTCTGAGGGCAGGTATTAGACTCCCTTTTCATCCATTCATTCCTTTGCTATTGGCTGATGTGGGCATCAGCCCTTGCCAACTTCCCCCTAATTCCTGGAGGTTGATTCTGTGTTATCTGTCGCAATGCGCCAAGCACAACGTCCCCACATCTGTTGCTGTTTTCAGGAAGATTTTTCAGTTTAAAAACAGCCCTGATAAAAGTCCGGGTTGGGTTTCTATCAACCAGCGCCCCACTATCCCCCATATCGTAAATGGGAAGTCCATCCCTGACAACAACTTGGGGTGGAAGAAAGATTTTTTGTTTGTTATTTGGGAAGGT
Organism: Apium graveolens; assembly: GCF_009905375.1. NCBI lineage: Eukaryota > Viridiplantae > Streptophyta > Magnoliopsida > Apiales > Apiaceae > Apium > Apium graveolens. The sequence continues at coordinate 93,432,491 of NC_133655.1, read as the reverse complement.
GGAGATTGGGGCTCCCTGTTTCGATCATCCTTTGGGCTGGCCGTAGATGGGAGCCCGAATGACATAACTTTGTCTGAGGAGGAAGCTAGAGGTTTCAACCTCCTTACGCAAGACAACGGCACTTCCCATTATTGGGACCTTATCCGGGAGACCGTCCTGGTAGAACGCGGCCTTTCGCCCGTTAATAAGAAAAGTAAGTTCCCTTTCTTATCTCCTTTATTTCCTGCACTTTTATTTCATTGATTTTCAACTGACTTTGTTTGTTGCAGTGGCTGAGAAGATTGAGGAGGCTACCAAGCCGAAGGACCTGGAGACAACCAGGATGAAGAGGGCCGGGAAGATCTTTAAGGACCCTCGACTGGGTGACCGCTTCCCGGAGTTCCTTCTTCAGGCGACGGAGCCAGATGAGGAAGGCCTCAGCCAAGTTCTGCGTACCAAGCAGAGGCCAGGTGCCTACTTTCAACCTGCTTGGGGGATCCGGGGCAAGGACTCAATTGTGGGCAGCACCGCCCTGTCCAAGGAATGGTCTAAGCATTCCATTTCCCCGGTGGATTATCAAGATTTTGTCCTTCAACAGGACTTGGAGGGGAATGAGCTGTTTGGAGCCCAAGCTCTGGCGACTGTATGTACTTTACTTATGCTTTTTACAATTCTCTTTTCTTTCTTTTCTAAACCTTTGCTGTTTTCTCCTGCAGGCTAACGCCCATTTTCAAGGGGCTATTCACCAAGCCAAGGCTTGGAAGGTTGGCCTGGAAGATGCCAACAAGAAGTTGGAGGAGGCCAATCAAAAAATTGAGGCCCTTGAAGCTCAATTGGCCTCTTCCACTTCTGACCTGGAGACGGCCCGGGCTGAAAATGTCATCTTGAAGGCGCAGAAGGAAAAAGCCTTTGATGGCTGGATGGACACTCAAGAATTCAAAGACTTGATGGTGGAGCATAACGCCCTTCTCCATCCTGTTAGCTATAAGGAAGGCTGGGACGCTGCTGTGGAGGCCATCCAGGATGAGTTTCCCGAGGTCCTTGAGCAGTTGCCCTTTCCTTGCCCAGTGCGGGTTCCAGAGCTTGGAGGTGTTACTGAAAAGCTTGCTGGTATGATCAAGGATGGAGAGGAGGAAGATTCCCCCGAGGAGGAATTCGAGCCTGTTGCTAAGAAGGCCAGGGTGGAAGAATCTCCCAAAGAAGCGCCTCAACAGCCATCATCTTCTGCCGAGGGAACTTCTACAGGGACTTCGGAGGGGACGAACGAGACGTCCGAAGAAACGACTGAAACTTCCGAAGAGACTTCGGATAGTGGTTCTGAGGAATCTCATCCTTCCAAGGCCTAGCTTTTTGTATATCTTCTTTTTGAACTTTATTTATATCAGAACTTGTTACCCTTCGGGGTTATGTTTTATACGTTGCTTTTCTTGCCTTTTTCTGTTTTATCTTTACAATCTTAATATGCATTTGAACCTTAAACATCCTTAGATAGAAATAATTTCAAACTCTTTAATATGAAGTCTGGTTTTCCAAAACCTTACATAGCATGGGTTCGACCCTAATCAACAATAACTAGACAATAAAAATTCTACTGGAATATAAAATCCTATGCAAGCAAAGCTTCAAGGTGCTTTTAAACCTACTTGTCAATGACAAGTGAGAATCGTACTTCTCCTATCTTACACATAGTAAACCTTCAGGTTTTGTGCGTGCCAGGTCCTCGGGACTTCAAAACCTTCCATAGTTTCCAGCTTGTAGGTTCCTCTACCTTGAACGCTCTTGACTCTGTACGGCCCTTCCCAATTTGGGGCAAGCTTTCCTTTCTGTCCAACACCAGAAGCCTCTATTTTTCTCAAGACTAGATCTCCTTGTTTAAAAAATCTCTCTTTAACCCTTAGGTTATAATAGAATGAAGCCTTTTTCTGATATTCTACTATCTTTGCATGTGCCTCATCTCGCACTTCATCAATTAGATCCAGGGCTAACCTCTGCCCTTCCTCATTTTTTACAGCATTGAAAGTCTGAATCCTTGGAGAGGAATGCGATATCTCCATGGGAACTACTGCTTCTGCCCCATATGCCAACATGAAAGGAGTTGCTCCTGTCGTGACTCTACAGGTAGTCCTATAGGCCCATAATATTGGAAGTATCTCATCCACCCAATTATTTCTTGACTTTTCGATCCTCTTTTTTAGTCCATCCAGGATTATCCGATTTGCTACCTCTGCTTGCCCATTGGCTTGCGGGTGAGCCACAGAGGTGAATCGTAACTCAATTTCATTTTCTTCACAATACTTCTTGAATTCCTCATTGTTGAATTGTGTTCCATTGTCAGTGACGAGGATACGGGGAATTCCATATCGGCACATAATGTTTTCCCACAGGAATTGTGCAACCTGCTTAGTTGTGATTTTGGCCAAGGGTTTGGCTTCGATCCACTTGGTGAAATAATCAATGGCTACAATCAGAAATTTCCTTTGTGCCGTGGCCATAGGAAAAGGCCCTAGAATATCCATCCCCCACATGGCAAAGGGAATAGGCGAGTTGATAGAGGTCAGCATCTCGGGGGGTTGTCTAACAACTGGTGCATGCTTCTGACAGCGATCACACTTCTTCACATATTCTTTGGCATCAGCCATCATTTCTGGCCAATAGAAGCCTAAACGGGTTATTTTATGAGCCAAGGCCCTGCCCCCCAGGTGTTATCCACAAATACCTTCATGCACTTCTTCAAGAGCCAAGCGTGCCTCATCGGGCCTGAGACACCTCAGGTAAGGAACCACGAAAGATCTTTTATATAGAATCCCATCTATCAAAGAGTACCTTAGTGCTCGAACAGTTAACTTCCGTGCCTCAATTGCATCGCTTGGCAACCAACCGGTCTGAATGTGAGCCTTGATGGGATCAATCCATGACGTCCCCAAGCCTACGGGAGCCACAAGCTTAACATCTATGCTTCGTGTCTTCAAAACACGGAAGTACACACTTCCTGAACTTTCTTCAATCTCAGATGAAGCAAACTTTGATAGCGCATCTGCTTTAGCATTTTCTTCCCTTGGAATGTGTTCAACATGGCATTCATTAAATTGGGTCATCACAGCCCTTACTAGGCGAACATACTTAGCCATCGTATCATCCCTTGCCTCAAATTCTCCCTTTACCTGGGATATGATCAGCTTCGAGTCTCCACGGACCTTTAAGTTTTTGACTCTAAGTGTCCCAGCTAGACCAAGGCCAGCAATCAGGGCTTCATACTCTGCCTCATTGTTTGTTGTTGGGAAGTCTAGCTTCATGGCATACTCAATTAAGAATCCATCAGGGCTTTGCAAAACCAACCCTGCTCCACTGGAATTTGTTTTTGATGCTCCATCAAAATAGAGAACCCAATATTCTTTCTCCTTGTCCCCATTGTCGACTCCCTTGTCTTGAGGTATGGTATCTTCCTGCCCCCCGACTTCTTGGTTGGGTATGGTACATTCCACCAGGAAGTCAGCTAGTGCCTGGGCTTTTATGGCCGTACGTGGCTTATACTTGAGATCGAACTCTCCCAACTCTATTGCCCACTTAATCAGTCTCCCACTTGCCTTGGGACTGTGAATGATATTTCTCAGTGGCTGATTTGTTAGCACTTCAATTTGGTGAGCTTGAAAATAAGGACGCAGCTTTCTTGAAGCCATTACCAAGGCTAAAGCGAATTTCTCAATGGCTGAATAATTCAACTCAGCACCATGCAAAATTTTGCTGACATAGTATACGGGTTTCTGGACTTTCAGTTCCTCCTTAACCAACACGGCGCTCAAGGCGCTCTCTGAAACAGCCAAGTACAAAAATAAAACTTCATTCAGAACTGGCTTGGCCAACAACGGGGCCTGGCCCATATACTTCTTTAACTCTTCAAATGCCTTCTGATTTTCCTCATTCCATACAAAGTCTTTGATGTTCTTCAGTGACTTGAAAAATGACAAGCACTTGTCTCCTGACTTGGAGATGAATCGTCCTAACGCAGCAACCCTTCCTGTGAGCTTCTGAACATCCTTGACAGTTTTGGGGGGTTCCATGTCCAGGATCGCCTTTATTTTATCGGGATTTGCCTCAATTCCCCTCTTCGAGACCATCAATCCCAAGAATTTTCCAGATCCTACTCCGAAAGCACACTTCGTCGGATTCAACATCATCTTGTGGTACCTCAGGACCTCAAAAGCTTCCCTTAAATGGGCTATATGATCAGTCTTTACTAGACTCTTGACTAACATGTCATCAACATAGACTTCCATAGTCTTACCAATAAGATCCTTAAAAATTCTATTCACCAACCTTTGATAGGTGGCTCCTGCATTCTTGAGACCAAACGCCATAACAAGATAACAATAAACACCAAAGTCAGTGATAAATGATACCTTTGGAATGTCATCCTTATGCATTTTGATCTGGTTGTATCCGCTAAACCCATCCATGAAACTCAGCATCTCATGTCCAGCGGTAGCATCAATCAAAGTATCAATTCTAGGCAGCGGAAAACAGTCTTTGGGGCATGCATCATTCAGATCGGTGAAGTCTATACACATCCTCCACTTTCCATTAGCCTTCTTCACCATTACAGGGTTTGCTAACCACTCCGGAAATTGAATCTCCTCAATGAATCCAGCCTCTAAGAGCTTTTCCACTTCCTGCTTTATAGCCTCTTGTCTTTCCGGGGCAAAATTTCTTTTCTTTTGTTTCACTGTCTTCCGACTTGGATCTACGTTTAGCTTGTGAGTAATTAACTCCGGGTCTATGCCTGGCATATCAGCTGCTGACCATGCAAACACATCACTATTTTCTTGCAAAAATTTCACTAACTTCCCTTTAAGGGGCTCCTCTAATGTGGTTCCAATGAAAGTCGTCCTCTCAGGATTCTCGGGGTATAAAGGAACCGAGACCAATTCTTCTGCTGGCCTTCCTCTATTCTCATCATTTTCTCGAACATCCATATCTTCAATAGGAAGAACCTGCCCCCCGACTCCATCTGCCCTCAAAGAGGCCACATAACAGCTTCTAGCCATTTTTTGATCTCCTCTCTCTTCTCCAATCCCGTTGCGGGTGGGAAACTTCATGACTGAATGGTAGGAAGAGGGGACTGCCTTGAAGGCATGTATCCCTGTTCTCCCCATGATAGCATTATAAGTTGAACTAGCCTTTACCACTACGAAATCCAGCATCTGCGTCGCTTGTCTTGGCTCCGTACCTATGGTGGTTGGCAACTTGATTATCCCTTCCATAGGACATTCTACTCCAGCAAATCCATATATCGGCATGTCGGTTGGTGTTAACTGGGAGTCGTTATACCCCATCCTTAGAAAGGTGTCGTGGAGCAAGATATCCACAGAAGCACCATTATCCACAAGGACCCTCTTAACCGGGCTATTTCCTATTATTGGTGTTATGACCAGCGGGTCGTCATGGGGAAACTTCACACCCTCCAGGTCGGAATCATCAAAAGCCAATGTTACCTCTGTCCTGGCCCTCTTCGGGGCTTCTCCAACAATATGCATAACCTCTCTAGTATATGCCTTTCTGGAATTTTTGGACAATCCAGCAGCAGTTGGACCTCCAAAGATCGTGTTTATCACAGGCCCTCGAGGTCTCGGCCCTCCATAAATGGTGTTTATAACTGGTCCTCTAGGCTGGGGGTTTCGCCCCTGATCATCTTGGTCCCTCCTACGATCTTCAAAGTTCTTCCTTCCATTATTATTTCTGTCCCCTCCATCTCCAGTATACTTGTTCAATCTTCCTTTTCGAATCAAAAACTCAATTTCATCTTTCAATTGCCTACACTCATCGGTGTCATGGCCAACATCTTTGTGAAATCTGCAATACTTGCCCTTATCTAGCTTGGCGGGATCAGCCTTCAAGGGCTTAGGCCAGCGAATATCTCTGTCTTTCTCAATCTCCATCAAAATCTGACTTCTGGGAGCATTCAACTTAGCGTATTCAGTGAACTTTTGCCCAGGTCCTCCCTTCTTGGGGGTTGAATCAGGGTTTTGTTCGGTTCTAGGATATTTGTCCTTAGCGATATACTCCAAATCAGTTTTTCGTTTCTTGCCTCCAGTGGGCTCATTACTTACTACGGTCTTCCTCATACTTTCTTCAACCTTGATATACTTCCCTGCCCTCTCTTGGAGCTGCAACATGCTCTCAGGGGGTCGTTTGGCCAAAGACATCTTGAAAAACTCATCCCTAGTTCCTTGTTGCAGTGCTATCATGGCTACCTTATCATCAAGGTCTGGGACTTTTAAAGCCTCCTTTGTAAAACGATTCAGGTAATCTCTTAAGGATTCCTTAGCTCCCTGCACAAGACTCATAAGAGATGCTGAACTTTTCTCATGGACTCTTCCACTGATGAATTGCTTAATAAAAGCCTGACTTAATTCTCTGAATGATCAAATAGAATTTGGGGGTAGGCGACTGTACCATCTTTGAGCCATACCCGACAGGGTTTGAGGGAAGGCCCGACATTTTATAGCATCATTCACGGGTTGCAGCAGCAGTGCATTAGAGAATGTCCTAACATGATTAGCGGGGTCTCCCGTGCCATCATAGGCTTTGATAGTGGGCATCTTGAATTTCCTTGAGATATGGGCATTCATTATCTCTTCTGTGAAGGGTGGAGTTGGATCATCAGGATCTCCAAGGGGAAGGAGATTGCTTGGATCAGTTCTTGGGACAGCAGCCCTTCTTCTTACCGGACCATCCAGGTCTATGATAGGAGGATGATTTCTCCCCCTAGGAGGTATGTGGGGTCTGGTGGCTTGGTGAGCCTCCAAATCACGCCTCAGCCTTTGGATTTCAGCCTCATGAGCCCTGATCTTTTCCTGCACTTCTTGGGGATTCGCCCCTGGGGTGCTTTGGGGGCGTTGCCTTCCATCGGCCATTGGCTCTTTTCCAGGACGCCTCCTTCTCGGGGCCACTTCATCATCCGAAGATTCGGAGTCTCTCTCAGTGTATGGACCAGAAAATTCCCGATCCTCAGGGATAGGATCCAAACCTCGTATATAGGGGGGCGACCGCCCTCGTGCTTCGCTTCGCCCAGCATATCCGCTTCCTCCAACCTCAGGGTGAAGGGGCATCCCATAAGGGGGGTTAGTAGTAACAATAGTTGAATATTCATACCCGACGGGTCGAGAATTCACAGGTATATGTATTTGTTGAACTTGAGGATTCGTACCTTTAATAGTCGGGGGAGTTGTCCCTTGTGGCTGAGGATGAGTTGCCCCTGTCTGGGCTTCCCCCTGAGTAGATGCATAAGTTGAATGGGGAGGAACCTCCACGGTTGATGAAATCACCTGGGTTGCCTCTAATGGTGTTCCTTCCTCTAGAGCTCCAATTGTTCTTCGTGTTCTCGCCATGGTTGTTGTTGTGTTTCCCACAGACGGCGCCAAATGTTATAGATAAAAAACCAAGGTTATTACTTGCTGTATTTAATACTAAGATTCGGGAGCTCAAGGCCTTTAATGGCTGCTCTCGTGTTTCGTGACTCAATCTGCCTTTACGAGATGCCTACGTATCTCTGTGAATTAGAAAATCAAGCCAAAAAACGTAGTTCTAATTGGTGGGGGTGAGACCCCTTATATAGATGTTGGGAGTCCTTAAATTGGACTTGGTATAGGAGACTTGGTGGGCAAGTCTCATAATTGGAATGGACTTTGGAGTCCTAGATAGTAGGAAACTGATTCCTTATCCTTTTAGGTCCCCTTGAGGTTAATCTCCAAGGATTTATATCCTTATCAGGACTCTTTTCAACATCTGATTTGTCCCTTATTAATTAATTACGAAATTAATTAATAATCAGGGCTTTTGGGCCTTTTTTATTCCATCAGGCCTGATCTGGTCCATCAGGCTTAACCTTTCTGGTCTGAGTATCATATATCTTTTTATTGGGCCTGGCAGCCCACAGTTTGTACAATTAATGCAGTATTTAATTATACAAACATAATTTATTTATCCCTATCAACCCTGGTCGTAATAGGACCTTATGCTGGACTGCCACTCAGCCACTTATGCATTTGATGGACTCCCACTGAGCAACTTACACTATCATGGACGCCCACTGAGCCCATGTTGCTTATGCCGACTCAATAGATGGACTTACTTCCCGAACGTTGGGTAAGTAATCAATTCATTTACCAAAACTGCAACCGTGTTGTGAATATAAAATACACCACAGAGCCGGATCCCTCAGGTTTTGAGCGAGTATTTAAATCCCCTTAAAAAGGAAGATCTTAAATATAAAAATGAGTTTTGGGATCCGCTCTAACTTTTAAAAATCATTTTGAAGACTCGAAAACACTTTAAAGAGTGTTTGGAGTAAAGCTGATTTAATGAAGTAAATCAGTCCCCAGAATATTTAGAAAATGTCTGAATATTATTATTTAAATAATATTCCCATAAAGAATAATCTTTATAAAAATAATTGAAGTAGAAGTATTAAAACTTATACTTGAAACGAGTATTAAATAACCAAAGATATACTTATATGAAAGTACTATCTTTATTTGAATAATCGAAAATAAGTTTGATTATTGACACCTTATTCTTTAATAAAATAAAGAATATATCTCAGCAAATAATCGGAGTCATAGATCCTCAAATGAATATTCAAATAATATTCATTAAATAATATAAACTGAGTCATAAGCCCTCGAATGAATATTCAAATAATATTCAATAAATAATATAAAAGAGTCATAAGCCCTCGAATGAATATTCAAAATAATATTCATTTAATATAAAGGAGTCATAAGCCTTCGAATAATATTCGAAATAATATTCAATAATAAAATAAAGTTAAAGTTATCGAATAAACCTTATTCGATTAATAGTTTTGAAAACTATGACCATATATATATAAGTATATATATATATATTTATATCCATATATACAAAATCTACTTGGGATCCTCGACTCCCGGTTTTAGAAAATATTTTCACCTTTGGGTTCCTATACCAAGGGTATATGCAAATTACCGCTATCCTCTAACATAGGTATTATCAACTGAATCAACAGATATATATGGAAAGAATACGAAACAGGCATGCATATATATATACCATAGCAGCATGCTTCAATATATTGTAACATTTGCTAATTAACCAACATGCCTCTATCGCGAGATAATGCAAATACATATATACATCACAACAACAGTTATAACGGTTAGAAAACTTGCCTGAGCGACTTGGGGTGATAAAAGGCTCGGGACGAGTCTGGTAACCTATAAACAACAATTAAGTTGGAATTAAACCAAAGTCACTTGTAATTCTATACTTTAACTATCTTAGACTCTAACGCTTGTTTTGCGCTTACTGATTCGCTTAAGTCACTCGAGTACCCTCGGCTCCACCATTTTTAATAATTTAACCTTTACGAGTTTTAAGACGATTCCTTCGCGAGTGTCTTACCAACTGCCTAACACACTTACCATAAAGGTTTCATGCATTAATTAACCCTTTTTGGTCTTTAACCCTTGTTTCAAAGTAAGGCGAGGGGAAAAGTTTCGTTCGCGAAACGCCGTTACATGAAACGGTCGTTTCTCCTAAACCGTGCATCGGAATCGAACGAACTACATATCAAAACGAAGCTCGTAACATGAGCTATCTAAACATGGCAATGGTCATAATCTAGCAGGGGGTTCTCGGGTCCTAATGTTATGCACAAAAACAGTCTAAGGAAAATCGGACGTTATGACGGCTATGTTTACGCGATTTCCCAATTTAAAACCATTCAAAACCAACCCAATTCAACCTCAAATCCAACATACAACCAACATCCATCCTTATCACATCATAACAACCCCAACCAATTCAATTTTAACATTCATACTTATGCCTAAGCTTAACTTTAACCATACTTAAGTTCTTTTAATCAAAACAACAACATCTACCATTCCATTTCACTACCATTTCAAATCCCAAACTCTAATCACAACATCAAGCTACAATATCACCCTACTAATCAAAATCATCTTATAATACATAGGAATCTAGGGTTTGGAGATGATATACCTTCCTTGAAGTGGTGGGAGGAGCTAGGAAGCCTTAAGAAGCTTTGAGAAGCCTTAGGAATGCTTGGATCTTCAAGGAAAACAAGAAAAAATTCAAGTTAAAAACTTGAAAACACTATTCATAGTCTTCTTCTTTGATTAAATGAAGAAGATTGAGAAGGAATTGATGGCTTAAACTCATGATATAGCCCTAACTAAGCATGAAGATGATTAGGGAATTAACTCACCAATTTAGGAAGCTTGGATCTTTGATTTTGAATTTTCTTGCCTTTTGCAATAGTAAAAAGCCGAGAGCTCTTCAAGAACAATGCCTTGGTTTCTTTTTGATTTTTGATGAAGAATGAATTTGCTTGGCTTGGTTGATTTGTTTTTGTGTTTGATTTAGTCAATTACCTATTTGCCCTTGATTTTGTGTGGTTAAAAAGCCACCACATCTCCTTCCTTCCCATGTCATGCCCATGTCATGTGGTGATGTCATCCTTCCCTCCTTGTCCTCTTCTCATTGGTTGGGTGACATCACTCTCTCTAATCCCTTTGATTAACTCCCTAATTGTTTGCCTAATGACCGCTGATCTGTTATACGGTTCGCTTAACTTTCGTTCTCGTTTATCGTTTGAAGGATCATACCCGGGATCTTATTACTTAGGTTCCCTTAACCTTTCTCAATACATTATATTCCTTTTTATGATCCTCTATTATAATCCTTTAATTTAAATCCTTTTTATCTTGTTACCTTATACTCAATTCTCTCCGTATCTAGTGGATTTCCGGGAAAAATCCAAGTGTTCGGAAATTGGATTCTGACGATCTTTACATACACTTATATACCACATAGAGTACTAATAATATCACAGAAGATCAATAACAGAACCCCTACATAGTGTGGCATGAAAATTTTTCTCATTCAGCAAAAACACTATTCACCAGGGTTACAAAAAGTTGAAAATTTTGGGGGTTATTACAGTCTTCCCTCCTTAAAAGGATTCCGTCCCGGAATCAAACAGAAAACAAATGGGGGTACTTTTCTAGCATTGTGCTCTCTAGTTCCCAAGTTGATTCTTCCACATTATGATTCTGCCATAGTACTCTGACTAGCTTGATCACTTTGTTCCGAAGCACCTGCTCCTTCTTTTCTATAATCCTTACTGGCTTCTCCACGTAAGTTAGATCTGGCTGCATATCCACCTGCTCGTACTCCACTATGTGTCTGGCATCCCGATGATACTTCCTTAGCATTGACACATGGAACACATTATGAACTTGTTGCAAATTAGGGGGTAAGGCTAGCTCGTAAGCCAACTTTCCAATCCGTCTTAATATCTCAAAAGGTCCAATGTATCTTGGGCTTAGTTTTCCTTTCCTTCCGAACCTCATTAATCCCTTCCAAGGGGATACCTTTAGCAGTACTAAGTCCCCGACTTCATATTCCTTGTCCTTTCGGGCTAGGTCTGCATATTTCTTCTGTCTGTCTTGGGCTGCTACAAGTCGCCCTCTGATAAGATCCACTATGTCTTTGGTCCTTTGGACCACTTCAGGTCCGAGCATCTTCCGCTCTCCTACTTCATCCCAGTATAAGGGAGATCGACACCTTCTTCCGTACAGGGCCTCATAAGGCGGCATTCCGATGCTAGCATGAAAGCTATTGTTATAAGAAAACTCGATCAACGGCAAGTGATCATCCCAACTCCCTTTAAAGTCTATTGCACAGACTCTCAACATATCCTCTAGTGTCTGGATGGTCCTTTCACTCTGCCCATCCGTCTGGGGATGGTACACGGTACTCATATTTAACTTGGTCCCCGCACATTCCTGAAAGCTCCTCCAAAATCTGGAGTTGAACCTGGGGTCTCGGTCTGAGACAATGGACGCTGGGACTCCATGTCGCGTCACTATTTCCTTAAGGTAAATGTCCACCAGTCTATCGACTGTGTATCTCTCATTGATAGGAATGAAATGAGCTGACTTTGTCAGTCGGTCTATAATTACCCAAATGGCATCATGATTGGCTTTCGTCCTTGGCAAGCCTACAACAAAATCCATCGCTATCTGTTCCCATTTCCATTCGGGAATCTCCAGGGGTCGTAAGAGTCCACTGGGTCTCTGGTGCTCTGCCTTTACCCTTTGGCAAGTCAAACATTTGCTTACCCATTCTGCTATGTCCCTCTTCATGTTGGGCCACCAGTAATATACCTTCAAATCCCTATACATCTTGGTACTTCCCGGGTTAATGGAATACCTTGAACTATGGCTTTCATCCAATATCTCATCTTTAAGCTCATGAACATTCGGAACCCAAATCCGGTAGGAGTACCTCATTATCCCTTTATCATCTTTCTCAGTATAGATCTCCTCTCCAGTCATTGACTCTCTACCTTCATTCATTATTTTCTCCTGGCACAATCTGATCTTTTCCAATAACTCTGGCTGCATTGAGATCTCAAAAAGCTTTTCAGTTCCGGTTCCGGTTACCTTTACTTCTATTTCCATTCTCTCAAAATCCCTTATCAATTCTTCCGAAGTCGTTATCATTCTGAGTCTTTCCTTTCTACTAAGGGAATCAGCCACCACATTGGCTTTCCCTGGATGATAGAGAATCTCACAATCATAGTCCTTGATTAGTACTAACCATCTCCTCTGGCGCATGTTGAGCTCTTTCTGCGTAAATATGTACTTGAGGCTCTTATGGTCTGTGAAAATCTCGCACTTCTCTCCATACAAGTAGTGCCTCCAAATTTTTAAGGCAAATACTATTGCCGCGAGCTCAAGGTCATGAGTAGGATATCTAACCTCGTATTCCTTCAGTTGTCTCGACGCATACGCAATCACTTTACCGTGCTGCATAAGCACACATCCTAATCCTTTGTGTGACGCGTCACTATATATCACAAAATCTCCTTTTCCGTCCGGTAATGCCAATACCGGAGCCGTTATCAACCTTTTCTTTAATTCCTGAAAGCTATTCTCGCATTTCTCCGTCCATTCAAACTTCTCTGTCTTACGAGTAAGTCGTGTCAAAGGGGCTGCGATCTTCGCAAAGTCCTGTACAAATCTACGATAGTAGCCGACCAATCCTATAAAACTCCTTACTTCTGTGGGTGTGGTTGGCCTTTCCCAATTTGAGACCGCCTCTATCTTGGAGGGGTCGACCAATACTCCTTCTTTATTGATCACATGTCCTAAAAACTGTACTTCATTCCGCCAGAATTCACACTTCGAGAATTTGGCATATAACTGTTCCTCTCTGAGTATTCCTAGAGCTATCCTCAAATGCTCTGCATGTTCTGTCTCAGTCCTTGAGTAGATCAAAATATCATCGATAAAAACTATCACACATTTGTCCAAGTACTTCTTAAATACTCTATTCATTAAATCCATGAAAGCTGTTGGGGCGTTGGTTAATCCAAAGGACATTACCAAGAACTCATAATGCCCATACCTGGTACGGAACGCTGTCTTGGGAATATCTTCGGGTTTAATCTTCAGTTGGTGATATCCAGTTCTCAGGTCGATCTTGGAAAAATAAACAGCATCCTTTAGCTGGTCGAACAGATCGTCTATTCTAGGTAATGGGTACCTGTTCTTTATGGTTAGCTTGTTCAACTCTCGATAGTCTATGCACAGCCTCATGCTCCCATCTTTCTTCTTAACAAATAAAACTGGTGCTCCCCATGGAGACACACTGGGTCTTATCATGCCCTTATCCAAGAGTTTCTGCAATTGGATAGCTAATTCCTTCATTTCTAACGGGGCTAACCGGTAAGGTGCTTTTGAAACTGGCGCCGTCCCTGGGGCCAACTCAATAGCAAATTCAATCACTCTATCGGGTGGTAATCCCGGAAGGTCTTGTGGGAATACATCTTCAAATTCGTTGACTACTGGAATATCTTGTAAGTTGGGCACCTCCTTCTGCGTGTCCACCACATAGGCTAGGTAGGCCTCATTTTCTTTTCGTAGCATCCTTTTAGCCTGGGTCATGGTCAAAAATTTCTGCGTCTGCCTCTTTCCTCTAAATATAACTTCTTTCTTCCCTGGGACATTTAGCTTAACTTTCTTCCCTTTACAGTCTATCTGAGCATCATTGCTAGATAGCCAGTCCATTCCCAAAATTACATCAAACTCCCCTAATTTAAAAGGAATCAGATCAACACTAAAGGATTGCTCCCCTATGCCTATCTCACAGGCAGGGTGAATCTGGTTAACAAGAATAATTTCACGATTGGCTATTTCTACTTGCAAGGGTTCTATCAAGGGTTCAGCCTTAAGTCTTAACTTACGCGCAAAGTCCTTTGATATAAAAGATTTAGTTGCTCCTGAATCAAATAAAACATTTGCACTGACTGAATTTAGAGAAAGGGTACCTGCTATCACATCTGAATCTTTCATAGCATCCTGGACTGTCATGTTGAAAGTCCTCGCAGTAGGTGGCTTATTAGAAGCAGCCCTGCTTGCTCCCAAAGCTGCTGGTTTGTTCATTGGGCATTCCCTCTTCCAATGACCCGGGCGTCCACACTGATGACAAGTGGTGGTTGGAATGACGGCAGGGGTTGATGATGGGCACTTAGTTGAATAGTGGCCTTCCCGACCGCACTTAAAGCAGGTTACTGGCTTTCCTTTACACTCCCCAGTGTGATTCCTTCCACATATGTTACAGGCTGACAATGGGGGTCGAGACTGGTTGGAATAGGACATTCTTGATTTCTGGCCGCCCTGGCCTCACACTCACACTCATTGGCCGCTTAAACCCAGTGTTCCTTCCTAGTAGGGACACTGCTCCTTGATTAAATCTAGTTGGGAAGCTCCTTCCTGCGGAACCTCCACCCATGCTCATACTTTTCCTCTTTATTCCTTTCTTCTCTCTTTCCTTCTACATCTGTTCACTTCCAACTTCTACAATCGTTGCCTTTTGTACCAGAGTGGCATAGTCCTGTAAGCTCAAGGATTGCCACCCTATTCTGAATCCACGGTTTCAGTCCCTGCTGAAACCTCCTAGCTTTCTTTTCCTCGATGCTCACAAACTCCGACACAAACCTTGATAACTCAGTAAATTTCGCTTCGTACTCTACTACAGACAAGTTATTCTGCTTTAGCTCCAAGAACTTGAGCTCCATCTGGTTTTCCATAAACCTCGGGAAATACTTTCCCAGAAACAACTGACTAAATCTCTCCCAGGTTATAATAGCATCTGTCTCCATGTTTTTCTTGGCCTCCCACCAGTAGTTAGCTTCTCCTTTCAGAAGGTAGGTAGCAAATATAGTCTTCTGTGCCTCATCGGTACTCAAAATCTCAAAGGATTTCTCCATTTCCTTTAACCATGCCCTTGCCTCAACTGGGTCGGCTGATCCGTGGAACTCAGGGGGCTTAAGGGACTTAAAAGCCCTGAAAGAGTTTGCCACAGTATTGTTATTTCCTTGAGGGGGTGGGTTGGGTTGACGTTCCAAATTCTGCCTTAGGAGTTGCATGAACTGGCCCATGGGATCCATGCCTGGGTTTGGTACTGGTTGCTCAACTTCGGTTTCTCCTTCTTCAGCCTCTATCTCAAATCCCTCAACATCATAGGTTTCCTCTTCCTCTTCATACAGGGAGTCATCCTGTTCCACATAATCCTCATCTTCCTCTTCACTGTGTTCCTGGTTCCTATCATCCTGGTTATGGCTTCCCTGGTCCTCAGATCCAGGGTTCGCCCTAGTTCCGAATCTTTCTTGGCGGCATGATTCTGATAATAATAAAAAAAATTATTGGGAAATCCAACGTTAGGTCACAATCATATACAACATTGTGCCCTTGCATAGCTCTTATAATGGGGAGAACGTATATCGTAATTCTATTATTTTAAGAAAGTTCTAATACGAAGTGCAGTAATAATAATGATAAAAACAGTGATCTCGTACACTATGGAACTGAACCGAAAGGAAACAAATATATACATAATGCGAGAAATACATAGTTTGATCTGGTCAAAAGTACAACAGTGCTACAGTCATCTATCCCAAAAGTGATACACAAGAGTCTATCTGTCTAGTCAGAAAAAGGGATGCTATATACAAGTCAACTATCCCAGGAAAATTGGCTCTTACTACGGCCTCGGCTAACTAGACAACTAGACTATTCCATCATCAGTCCTGAATCATACACCGGAGTGGGTCAGCTCCCATACCCTTTCCATCGCACGACGGAAGATATAGTCGGCCTGTCGCCTGGAGATCCTACCATGCCTGTCCCCCTGGAGCGAACTGAGCCTCGCTCGGGATGTGAGCTCTATCCCCGTAAGCTCCCTCCTCAAGGATCGTGATATAGAAGCCCTAGTCTCATAAGCTCGGGTACGCCTACCCGCCCTCTCTGCATCCAACTCCCTCCTGGCCTCATCCAGTCGGCCCTCGGCAACAGCCACTCGGGTCCTCAGAACATCCTGAACATATCCATGTGCTAACGAAGACTTCCTGTGGGCAGGGTCAAGAGGTGGTGAATCCGGAGCCGCTGAGGGTGCCTCTTCGGTCTGCCTAGGCTCGGAAGTATGGGTCTCTGAGCTGTCATCATCGGGAATCCAAGATAGTGGTGGAGGGGTAGGGGCTCTGACCACCGGAAGTGTGGGTAATGGGGTACCAGCATACACTACCATAGGTCCAATACGCTCCTCAGCTACTGGGACCTCATCCAGGGTCCTCCTCATCTGGAATAGCAATAACCTCTGTCTCTGACTCCTCTGAGGGGTCCTCCTCATCTGAAATAGCAATGACCTCCGTCTCTGACTCCTCTGAGGGGTCCTCCTCATCCTCCTCCATCTCAGGCTCCTCCTGATCCTCAACATCTAGCAATGCCTCATCATGCTCACGCTCGAACATCTCAGGGTCCTCTATCTCAGGCGCCTAGACATTAAACGAGCTAAGTTACTATCATGATACTTATAAGGGTTCCCGTAAGGGTTTTAACTGTCAGCACTACTTTAAGTAGTCCTGACCATGAACTTGGCAAGAGTTCTTATTATCTTTGTGAGTTTGTTATTATATCGACGCATAATCTCTGAGGTTTATAACGCTTAGCTCTGATACCATTTCTGTAACACCCCCAGATCCGGGGTCGGGGATCCGGGTCGTCACGGTCTTTCTTTCCACAATATCACTTCACTTAATTAATAATAATAACCTTATGCTGTGACCCCACACTAACACACACCACAACCCGTTATAGTCTCAGAGATGAAATAGAAATAAGTACAAGTCTTTGAATCCACAATTTAAAAGTTATTACAACCCAAAATGATTACTTGATAAATTTATAGTTAATTGCCATTATCTGCCACAAGTTATAATTATACATAATTTGATTCTCAAAATAGAATGCCTGATCTACCAATAGATCTACCTCTGCAGCTATAGCAGCTACAACATCATCGGGAAGACGCGGGACGCTTCCCACACGCTTGCGCTGGGTCTGCTGGAGTCTGGCCATCTTTCCTAACTGTTGTTGTGTGATGAAGAAATAAAGCAAGAGTGAGCCTTACAGCTCGCAAGATAATATATAGTGATAACAATAATATAAGTATCTAAATGGATACTTACTAGAATCTTTTATCATGCGTAAGATAATTACTTACTAGATATAAGTAAAAACAAGGGATGAAGTTACCAAATACTTCACTATACTTATATCATTTAAAAAGCTGCTTGAACTACCACTGTTCAAAGTATAATGAGCTTTCAACAGTTCATCAGATAGATGAGACTACAAGACAAGATTTGAATAGATTAAATCTTTGAAATTTTATTAAAGGAAATGAAGTCATGATATACTTCATTAAGTTCTGATATATATATATATATCCACATATACATCTTCTTTATACAATTTCCTGAAAACCTCTATCATGTAAAGTATGAACAGAATTGCAATATCCAATAAATTTGGAAAGGAAAAGAATTTGGCATAAACCAGATATCTTGCTGATCAGGCAAAGATACCAATAAGTAACCTTTTCTACTAGTAGATGGACGAATTCCCCACTGGTCATCACCCTGGTCGTAATAGGACCTTATGCTGGACTGCCACTCAGCCACTTATGCATTTGATGGACTCCCACTGAGCCACTTACACTATCATGGACGCCCACTGAGCCCATGTTGCTTATGCCGACTCAATAGATGGACTTACTTCCCGAACATTGGGTAAGTAATCAATTCATTTACCAAAACTGCAACCGTGTTGCGAATATAAAATACACCACAGAGCCGGATCCCTCAGGTTTTGAGCGAGTATTTAAATCCCCTTAAAAAGGAAGATCTTAAATATAAAAATGAGTTTTGGGATCCGCTCTAACTTTTAAAAATCATTTTGAAGACTCGAAAACACTTTAAAGAGTGTTTGGAGTAAAGCTGATTTAATGAAGTAAATCAGTTCCCAGAATATTTAGAAAATGTCTGAATATTATTATTTAAATAATATTCCCATAAAGAATAATCTTTATAAAAATAATTGAAGTAGAAGTATTAAAACTTATACTTGAAACGAGTATTAAATAACCAAAGATATACTTATATGAAAGTACTATCTTTAATTGAATAATCGAAAATAAGTTTGATTATTGACACCTTATTCTTTAATAAAATAAAGAATATATCTCAGCAAATAATCGGAGTCATAGATCCTCAAATGAATATTCAAATAATATTCATTAAATAATATAAACTGAGTCATAATCCCTCGAATGAATATTCAAAATAATATTCATTTAATATAAAGGAGTCATAAGCCTTCGAATGAATATATTCAAAATAATATTCATTTAATATAAAGGAGTCATAAGCCTTCGAATAATATTCGAAATAATATTCAATAATAAAATAAAGTTAAAGTTATCGAATAAACCTTATTCGATTAATAGTTTTGAAAACTATGACCATATATATATATAAGTATATATATATATATTTATATCCATATATACAAAATCTACTCGGGATCCTTGACTCCCGGTTTTAGAAAATATTTTCACCTTTTGGTCCCTATACTAAGGGTATATGCAAATTACCGCTATCCTCTAGCATAGGTATTATCAACAATTATATATGGAAAGAATACGAAACAGGCATGCATATATATATACCATAGCAGCATGCTTCAATATATAACAACATTTGCTAATAACCAACATGCATCTATCGCAAGATAATACATATACACATATACATCACAACAACAGTATAACGGGTAGAAAACTTGCCTGAGCGACTTGGGGTGATAAAAGGCTCGGGACGAGTTTGGTAACCTATAAACAACAAGTAAGTTGGAATTAAACCAAAGTCACTTGTAAATCTATACTTTAACTAACTTAGACTCTAACGCTTATTTTGCGCTTACTGACTCGCTTAAGTCACTCGGGTACCCTCGGCTCCACCATTTTTAATAATTTAACCTTTACGAGTTTTAAGGCAATTCCTTCGCGAGTGTCTTACCAACTGCCTAACACACTTACCATAAATGTTTCATGCCTTAATTAACCCTTTTTCGTCTTTAACCTATGTTTCAAAGTAAGGCAAGGGGAAAAGTTTCGTTCGCAAAACGCCGTTACTTGAAACGGTCGTTTCTCCTAAACCGTGCATCGGAATCGAACGAACTACATATCAAAATGAAGCTCGTAACATGAGCTATCTAAACATGGCAATGGTCATAATCTAGCAGGGGGTTCTCGGGTCCTAATGTTATGCACAAAAACAGTCTAAAGAAAA